>NW_008795924.1:1557521-1559911 GCF_000699145.1 Aptenodytes forsteri
TGCAGCCTGTCAGTACTTAAAGGGGGCTTATAAAAAAGATGGCGGCAAACTCTTTAGCAGGACCTGTTGCAACAGGACAAGGCGGAATGGCTTTAAACTGATTTAGTTTAGGGGGTAGATTTAGACTAGATCTAAGGAAGAAATTTTTTACACTGAGGGTGGTGAAACACTGGCCCAGGTTGCCCCGAGAGGTGGTGGATGCCCCATCCCTGGAAATATTCAAGGTCAGGTTGGACGTGGCTCTGAGCAACCTGATTTAGTTGAAGATGTCCCTGCCCATGGCAGGGGGGTTGGACTAGATGACCTTTAGAGGTCCTTTCCAACCCAAACTATTCTATGATTCTATGATTCTATGATTGGCATGTTGCAGGACGAGGCAGAGAGGTCTGTGGTGGTTTTGCCCTGCCTTGAGTTCATGAGTTGGTGGCTCATAGGGGCAGGACCGTATCTGTCTTTATGTGTAGTGGCAAAGAAGCCCGATTTTTCAGGATGGTTCAGCCTGGGTTTGGAGGCAGGGCTAACACAAATCTGGGGACAAAGTGCTTCAGACCTGGAGAACTGTGTGTTTAACTCCCATTTTCATCTGACAGGTCTTTCAAAGCACAAGAAAAGCCATTCAGCTGTTAGCCATCTATTCTCTTCTGCAAATCCAGGGCCAGCATCAGCCAACAGAGCTCCATTGGATTTGCACCAGCCAAAAATCTGGCTGACATTGTCCCTGTAGCTGCTGGCATTCACACGTGAACCAGGTTTGCTCAGCTCTGCCTTTCTCGCCAGCCTTCCCTGATGTCTGCACTACATGTGGTCTGGGAAAAGGGTGAAGGCATCCTCAGCCTGGCAATCCCTCTGGACACCAGCCTCATGATTTGTTCACGTGCATAAACATCATAAATGACCCAGTACCAGCACTGTTTATCTGAATTCATCCTCTCCCATATTGGTTCTTTTCAAATGCAGACCAGATTAAGAAGATGTGTGGTGTGGCTTTTTTAAAATCAGAACCTGACTCACATGTTTCTGTAAAATAAAAGCTCTTGCATTTTGGTCTACATAAGTACGAAACCAAATGGGTTGCTGATTTTGGATCCGCAGTCTTGGGGAAGATAATAAAGATCTCGAACTGTTGGAGCTAGGTGCACTAACAGTGTGAGGTGCTGCTCCTTTCACATACCTCCCCCTGGCCAAAGTCTGCCTTCTCCCAGTTCAATGCTTTTTTTCCACTTGAACTTCAGTTTTAGAATAATTAAATCAACAATTTTTTCTCTGTATTTAGTTTAATCTCTTTGGATATGTTTTGGGCTCCCCATCTCTGTAGCCAGCCTGCCGAGGTGATCTGCTCTTAAGATCCATTAATCTTTAAATTTCTCCTGTTTTAGATGGGCAGACATTATTGTTTGAAACTGATCCTTTGCCTCTTTCTTTTCCCTTTTTTTGATTAAACAATGTTTAATCAAATTAATTTTTTAGACGCCTCTAGTTCAGAGATAAAACCCCAGGAAGAAGAATAGAGGGTTTGTTCTATCAGTTCTTTTTATAGATATTATCAAAAGAAATAAAATCTCAGGCACCGCTCACATTGAAAAAAACAGTAAAGACCACTCTACTGCATTTTGGGCACCAGGATCTGCAACAGACGTCACAAGTAATCACAGGCTAGCTCTTGACCTGCTCTTGGTCTGCCTAACAAGAACACCAGATGGGGACCAGGCTCAATCAATTTGCAATACAATAGTGCAAACATCTTGCTTATTTTAATCTAATACTCTTTTAAACATCTGCACAAAACTGCCTGCTTGGCTATGGATGAACTCCAAAAGTTGAGGAAGAGGAAGAACTGCAATCTTCGATAAACAAGCTGAAGTATATTATCTAAGATCATGCTGGACTACCCATGTGCCCTAAGATATTCTGCAATTTCTTCCATGGTCTTATGGCATCACCCAGTCCTTCTGTCCCCTGGAAAAACATCACATGCAATTAGATTCATGTGCACATTATTTTCTATAAAATCTGGCTTCAATTTCTGCCAGTATTAACAATCATTTCTGGGACATAGAGGGATGTCAAGTGTGCTCCAGTAAGTTAGAATCATAGAATCATAGAATCATTAAGGTTGGAAAACATCTCTAAGATCATCGAGTCCAACTGTCAACCCAACACCACCACGCCCACTAAACCATGTCCCTAAGTGCCACATCTACACGTCTTTTAAATACTTCCAGGGATGGGGACTCCACCACTTCCCTGGGCAGCCTGTTCCAATGTTTAACCACTCTTTCAGTAAAGAAAGTTTTCCTCATGTCCAATCTAAACCTCCCCTGGAGCAACTTGAGGCCATTTCCTCTCATCCTATTGCTAGTTACTTGGGAAAAGAGACCGACACCCACCTC
>NW_008795924.1:1560558-1577451 GCF_000699145.1 Aptenodytes forsteri
CTGAGCCCTGGGGAACACCGCTCGTGACCGGCCGCCAATTGTATTTAACTCCATTCACCACAACTCTCTGGGCCTGGCTGTCCAGCCGGTTTTTTACCCAGCCAAGAGTACACCTAAGTTCCTGCTGATCTGCAAAGTCCTAGTAAGTGTGTGCTGATACACACTGAACTCCCTGCACTGCCAGAAGGTACTTTGTTGTGGTTTAACCTCAGCCGGCAACTAAGCCCCACACAGCCGCTTGCTCACTCCCCCCTGGTGGGATGGGGGAGAGAATCGGAAGGGTAAAAGTGAGAAAACTCGTGGGCTGAGATAAAGGCAGTTTAATAGGGAAAGCAAAAGCTGCGCACACAAGCAGAGCAAAACAAGGAATTCATTCACTACTTCCCATGGGCAGGCAGGTGTTCAGCCATCTCCAGGAAAGCAGGGCTCCATCATGCGTAATGGTTACTTGGGAAGACAAACGCCATCACTCCGAACATCCCCCCCCTCGTTCTTCTTCCCCCAGTTTATGTACTGAGCATGACGTCACATGGTATGGAATGTCCCTTGGGCCAGTTTGGGTCAGCTGTCCTGGCTGTGCCCCCTCCCAGCCCTCCGTGCACCTGCAGCCCTCTCAGTTGGTAGAGCATGGGAAGCTGAAAAGTCCTTGACTAGTGTAAGCATTACCTAGCAACAACTAAAACAGTGGTGTGTTATCGACTTTGTTCTTGTCCTAAATCCAAAACACAGCACTGTACCAGCTACTAAGAAGGAAATTAACTCTATCCTTGCTGAAACCAGGACATACTTCCATATTCAAAACTCTTGTAGAGTGGCCTGCTATGAAAATGGGCTTGTCCACGCCTCACATTAGTGTTTTGCTTCGAGTCTCCTCCTATACAAATGATTGTATCTCAGGAGTGTCCCTATGAAACAAGCAATGACCTTTAAAAGAAAGTTTTGGTGGTGGTTTTTACTCACTTCACTTGCAGCTCTATTTTTTCTGTGCAAATAGGAATGACTGACATTTATCACCTGTGAGATCTGCCCAGTCCTGAAAAGGAGATTTTAACCAAAACTGTTGTCCCCTCCTATTGTCCACAATTTTCCCCCTCCCACTTTGGAGAACCTAAGCCCCTGCTGGTCATCCTGAAGGCATGGCACCATGGGCTGCATTCACACATAGGGCAGGGCTACTCTTGCTTTACCTACCGCCTGGACAGCAATGCTACATCACAGGGCTTCCTAAATTTCTTTTGAACAGTGCTTTCTCCTCTGAGTTCAATGTCTTGGCCTCTGTCACAGGGTTTGACCACCCCCAGTGTGGAGAGCTTTTTCTTATGCCCACTTGAATTTCCCCTTCTTGTAAGTTATGTCTGTCGACTTGCCGGCTGTGTGACTTTGGGGACTGGTCTCATCATCTCCATAAACCCCCTTTAGGCAGTGCAAGACAGTAACTAGATTCACTCCTTCATCTCTTCCCCATATTGAGCAAACCCAGCTCCTAGCCGCTGCTCAAACATCAGGTGCTCCAAAGCCCTCCTGGTGGCTTTTTGCCAGGCTTTCTCTAGTTTACCAGTCTCTTGTTTGTACAAGGGAGCACAACACAGTCCACAGCACTCCAGATGTGACCACATAAGAGACACAAAAAAATCATTTCCTTTGCCCTGGTGGCTGTGCTGCTGCTGCTGTAACCACCATGCAGTTAGACTTCATCTCTGCAAGGGCACACAGTTGACTCATCTTCAACTTGATGTTCCTCAGGACCCCCAATCCTTCTCTACAGACCTCTTCCAGAGTGCTGTGCATGGGAGAGCAGCACCTCCCATCCAGCCCTTCTTGCTGTGCAAACTCTCCTTTGCCAATGAGACAACCTGTCCAGAGGCCTTCAGCCCCAGTAGAGCACTTCACCTGTTGCTTTCTCACTAGGTTGCCACCTTCCTCCTAAGCAGAGGATGACAGTTGCTTTCCACCATTTGCCTGTTGTCCAAGCACTTGCTTGCAGTTTAAGGAGTTGTTTGGCAGAACATCACATCTTACAGAAATAGAAGTTTTACAGAGGGTTTCTGAGCCCATCCTGGGAATTAGAGACAATCTTGATGCTTTCCTGAAGCTTCATATTTGTGGTTCTTGCCTGATGCTCTGTCATTCGCTTCCTCTGCCTCTTGCTGTTTTATATAAGGCTGAATCACCGTTGTCTACCAGGGTACTCTGCCAGATGACTGGTTCTGGGTTGGGGCCAGGGACAAGGAGCCAGCATGGATTGAGCCTGTCGTACGATGTATGGGATTTCTGGGTCCAAGCCTGGAGGGTTTGGGAGGAGGAGTAGAACCAGGAGCCAAGCAGAGACAAGACAGCTCCTGGAACATGAGGCAGCAAGAGCAGGGAACAGAATTTGCTGTGGGTATTTCTTGACAGTGGGTTTGTCTGAACCAGACCAGGCTGCCTTCCAGCACGGCCCTGGTCGTATCTCTTCACCAAACAACTCCTCGGTGCCACAGTTAGCAACACTAACTAGCTCCTTAAAGCTAGAAAAGAGGTCTGCCCTTCTGCATGGGGACACCCTTCTGCAGTTTCACTGCCCTTTTGCCCTCTCATGACCCAGTAACCAGCATCTGGAACTGATACAGCTTTTTGAAGTGCCATGATCAATCTGTGTTAATTGTTCTTACATTTGGGGGGTTTTGTTGCTTTTGGTCCACATGAAAGAGCAGAAGTGATTTGTCCAGATCCCTCTGGTTACGAGCAGCAAAGGTCCCTCTTCTCCTGGAGCTCAGATATGCTTGCACATTATCTTGGTGCAACAAGTTACTTCATGCTGCACCATTCCTGACATCTGGCTGTGTGCTCTCCTACCCATTGACAAACGCGAGATGATTTGAAATGTATCAGCCCATGGTGAAAGCTGGGAAAATTGAGGCAAACGCAGTGGGAGCACATGGATGGAGGATGCCGGGACGTACCTGGCAGTCACTGGATCACATGTCTAAGCACAGGGTCAGCCAGTGACCAACAGAAGGCTAAACATTTATATGCTGTTAATGACAACGTCAATAAACTGCAGTTTCACTGCAGGCTTCACGGGTTTACACTGTGACTTATTAGCATTTGGTGACTTTATTAGTAGGTTGCCCTCTTCTTCATAAACTGAATATTCCATCACTTCAAAACCTTTGCCACATGTGTCCTTACTGTTTTAGGAACATGGTGGATATATTTTCACTGTCTTCTCACAGTTTGCTTGAGAGCCATGCATAGGCTGTTGCCAGCCTGTGTTATTTTCCTTATTACCCCCAGCTTATCACTTGGTGATGACTTATCTGCCAATGCCCAAGCAACTTCACCTCTCTTTTGGTGTTTTGCAATGCTTTTCTGCTGGACACAGAAACCTGACTACAAAGGTGTGCTGCTTCTAGGCAAACCTTTTCCCTGGTATGTGCTGCTCTTTGGCATCCAGCCTTGCCCATCACTCCACAGGTTGCGGATGCCGAGACGCAGCTCTCCCTGGGCCTCTCTCTTCAGCAGCAGCAAGGAGGGTTCATGGTCCGCTCGACCCACGGAGGAGAGCAGGCAAATTGCTCACATTTCCTCGCAATCTGGGTGTATCCCTCTCCCGTGGCTTTTGTGAGCAAGCTGCAACTAGAAAAGATTTCCAGCGTCGCTGCACCAGATCTCTGCCTCTGCCAAAATCAGCTGAATCTGCTCTCACCATTGTTCTCAACCACACCATTTACCCAGAGGTTTGTTTTTGTCTATCAGCTCTTTATGCTGCTGATTGCCGTAGGATCCTAACAGTTTTTGAACTGGTGACAGATGACAAATGTGAGAAAAGTCTGCTAAAAAAATGGGACCATCTTAAATCACATTGCCAGCTTTCTGTCACTGTAGCATTCCAGGGCTGGGAGTGCGTGATGGCTTTGACCTTGATTATATTGATGATAATCCATCTGCACAAACACTATGCGTGTGTATACACACACACACACACACACACATAAATATATGTGCAAAAAAAAATGAGCCACATTTTTCTTTACATGGCCTTTTAGTGCTGCAGGAATATGGGATTGAAAGGGGACATTTCTATCCACTAAGTTGGCATGTGTCTTCATTATATCCCTTTTATAATGTCCTCTATTTCCTTTTTTTTTTTTTTTTTTTTGGTCTCCCATGAGTTTCCAGCTTTTTTGGGAGGCTCTCCCAGAACATGGATCTTCTCATGGTAACTGATTTTCTGCCTAAATTTATTCATGGCTATTTTATCTCACTTTGCTCTTGTGACAATGCTGCCCTTTGACTGGAGCAATTCTTTCCTCTCCCTCACATTTAATCCCCTGATATATTTCCTGCATATTCCCCCAGTTTCCCTTTTCCTGGAGTAACCAAGCCAAGCTGTTTCTGCCGTGTGTGTGGGACATGTTTCTGTCCCCCTGCTTGCTGTCCAAACCTTACCAAGCCATGGTTCCTAATGAGTCCATCTTTCCCCAACAACGGGTGACTGGAAGAGCTGGCCATATTCCCAGCAAGGACTCAGCAGAGCACAATGGCATGAACACTTGCCTCTCTCCACTGGAAACACTTTGCCCAAGATATCCCAGAATTGCATTTGCTTTCATACATGTGCATCACATCAGCACCATGGATCTTCTTGCCATCAAGCACCAAACTGAGTTTCTTTTCCCCATGCATCCTACCACAAAGTACATTGCTGCCTCACTGTCCTTGACTTTGCCTCCTTTTCTGGCCACAAGCCCCCAGACCTGTGACCCAGGTCTGAGTGTCCTGTGCCACATTTCTAATATCTTTGGACATCCTCCATCTTCTTCTTTCAGGTCATCACTGGACCATCATGTCCTGATTTCTGGCCTTTGCTCAGCCGCAATCCTGGCTCTCGGTGCTGAGTGTACAAAGTCAAGACTCAGCCCCATCCTTTCACCTGATCCTGTGGCTCAGTAGTTCCCTGTGTCACATCTATGCATCTACCCACAATTTTTCTTGCTCTTCCTGAGAAGAGCAGTCTCATTAGCAGTAACAGGGTTATCCTTCTAGCTCAGCTATGCTGGATCTCACTTCACTTGGTTCATGTGAACCTTAGACATAATGATTTTCCCCACCTCCCTACACCTGGATAAAGTAATTAGTAATTACAGGCTCCAGCATTACTCATGCATAGCCTCTGGCATGTCTTCTGGGACTTTAAGGTGATACACTGCAAGGAGTGCACAACACACCTGTCTTTTGTTCCCAGATGCTGGTGTTGTGCTTTCCCCCTTGTTTCCTCTGCAAGGGCCATTCGCACAGTTTCATAGCACAGACACTTTGGGTTGCCCACTGGCAATGCTGCAGTGAGAGCTCTGGGACATAACGTGTCTCAAGAGATAGCAATCACCAAATGACTTCGTTACAGCACAGCAATAATTTCCAGGTCCATGGAAAACCCTTAATAATATGTCTCTCCTCTTTCCATGTTGTATGCAGGAGCTTGTGCACGCATATCTCATTGATGTCCCTGGGTAGCTGGGCTGATTGCCCCACATGGACTGCTGAGCACACTGCACACCCAGCAGCACCATTTCCAAAATAATTCACCTGGTTGGGATAACGTCCAACTGGTGTCACATCAAGACATGTGGTCCCTTTGTAGATAGAGAGGGAAAGGGACGTACTCTCACTGGGTCTGATGGTACCTCTCCATGCCGAGCCAGGGGACTGCTCCCCACCCTGTGGGAAGCCCCCAGCCTTTATTCAGGAAATTGCATCTGTATTATATGTATATTTTGTGTCCTATACTTATCCTGTACTATAGTTATCTGAGGTATCTGCTTTTGTGGACACAATGGTTTCACAGGCTTACCTTCTCCATAAAACACTTGCTTAGTGGTAAGGTGCTAGGGGTGCTCCAGTACACAGGACCAAGCAATGGCTCACAGCAGGTTTCAGCTGTCCACAGCCGGGACGGGCACCGCTTCCCAGGGAACAAACACAGATGTACTTCCAAGAAGAAGAAGTCTCAGAGTTATTTTATTTTGTAAACACACCAAAACATTTTAAAAATAAAATTACATTTTTAAAAAACTTATATTCCACAGAATGCATTCCTTCTACTTAAAATTTTATCCTGAGGTAGCCCAAAAGCTTTACGAAAGGCACACAGCACATCTTCATTAAGATAAAGCTGCCACGAGGCCGAGGGGGAATATCAAGAATTACAACTCATACAAAATACTCTGTACTACACAGGGAGGAGTTTTGGCCAGAGACACTGAAAGATGTGTGATGGAGGGCTGGAATAGCCATTCTGCAGAGGACACGGATTCCGCTTCGGCATTTATAACTCCTCCTGTTTTGAATGAACAGAAGCCCTGTGAAGTTTTGAAATTAGTCACTGAAGGGTTCAGACTCATTTGAGACAGATCAAAGCATTTTGTTTCCACTGTGACATCATTCAATGGCATTATTTGCAAGGGAATTTTTAAAACATGGGGGGAAAAAAGTGGTTTTGGGACAAAGTGGAAGGGTTTCCTTCTCCAAATGCAAAAGCAGGACCTCCCGGGATTGTTGTAACTTCACTTTCCTTCTATGTTTTCCTCTCCTAATTTAATTTTTGATAAAATGAGTGCGGCTTTCGAAGCCTGTGAGTATTGGAGTCAGCATGATCGCCAGTAAAAAAAAATCTACATAAGTAAATCTAATGGAAACCATAGAATATACACAGCAGTAAAGCTTGATGTGGCAGTTATGCTGACCCTTTTTCGTAACATAAGGATAAAAGAAAAATGATTAAAATAATGCAAAAGGCATTTGCATGCCGGGTCCAGTTTTTCCAAGGAAGAGTTAGACGTGATTTAGGCCAAGAGTTCAGTGGAGTTCAAAGAAAGACCAGCCTTTTACACAGGGAAAGTAGTGATTTAAGGAAAACTGTGGGGACGATAGCCCAGATCCTGCTTATTCCCTGGCACAGCTCAGACCTGCCAAGACCATCTCAGAAGTTGGATCTGAAAGCTTTGCCCCACAGCACTGTGCAGCCCTCACTTAACCAGAGTGCTGCAGACACTCCCTAAACAAATTCCTGTGTGTCACGCTGATTAACTGAATGTTTGCAGTCATCAGGTTTGCTCTCTAATCTGCTCATTTTCAGCTAAGCATCCAGGGGGACTCTTCCCTAAAGAGTAAAGGCTATACAGGACCACAGCTGTGGTTTGCCAATGGGGACCGAAAGAGTGGAAAAAGTGGGGAGGGGGGTGCTGGAAAAAAGCTGAGGTATTTTTAAGATGCTGATTTAGAGTGCTATTAAAAATGCTGCCCACATAGCCTTTTAACCCTCAAAGATATCAGATAACTTTTTTTCCTGCGGTGAGATGAAGTGGCTGTCATTATCTGCGAAGGTCTGTATCATATTGGAATCTGCCGGCGCAGGTCAGCGAGTCCGTGGTGTTCTGGTCCCAGCTCCGGCACTGAATTACATTTCCCAGGCACAATGGCTGCAGAATGGGTGGGTGCTTTGTCATTTAAACTGCATAAAGAGGCAGAAATTGATTTTTATTGTGGATCTTCATATCTAATAAAGCTCTGAGGGGCTCTTTTCTTCTCCGATTGAATGGCCATTGAATGCTTTCAATCTAGTTCTGTGTTTCATGCCTAAACTGAATAGTGGCAAGAGGAAAATAGATGGAGGGAAGAGAGGCCAAGTCACTTTCCAGATTGAAAAGGATACAGAAGAGAAATAAATAAAAAAATAAAATAAAATAAAGTAAAAATGAATGAGAAAAAAAAAGCCATTTAAGTGGAAAGGGGAACTTTCCTGATGCTGAGGAAAAATTGCTTTGTGCAATGCGCATGTGCATGGCTGTGCCCACGGCTGCATGCACGAGGACGTGGCTGCATGCAGCTGCATGGTGGTGTGAAAAGACATGGGACTCAATTAAATGTTACTGAGGGACCCTGATGCTACCTGCATCTCGATTCTGCACTTTGGGACTGGAAATTTCTGGCTCCCTGGTCAAGACTTACTAATACGGCACATCCCAGAGCTGCCCTGCGTGTGTTGCCCTCAGTAACTAATATTTTCCTTAGGCTGCTATAAAATGGGAATGAGTCAGTTTATGTTGACATTAATTAGAGGAGAGATTGGTTTAGAATACAGTGTTTTTTAATGTAATTAGTACCTAGTTCATCATGTCCTCCTCAAATCAACAAAGAGACAATAATACATAATGGCTTTTCAGTTACTCTTTGATATGTATTGCTCATTTAGTCCTGTTCCCCTTGGGAAGCTTCATCACAATTAACTAGGCCAGTAGCGTTAGCATTAATTGGTTGTGCTGATGGTCTGATCTAAGGTCCTAAGGAGTCCTCCTATAGCATTGCAGACTGTGGTCAGACACTCTTGGGAACTCTGCCTAATTGAATGTTGAGTCTCTTCATCGTTAGACCCAGCAGAAATAGTCATTGCCTGCTCGTAGGCTCAGCCTTTGAAGCAGCAGTCCATGGGATGAATGAAATGCTCCCCGACAGCCCCTGCAGGACCTGGAGGGAGTGTCATGAAGCAGCCGACCTCACTGGGGTACCGTCCTGCCCATACCACCAAATTGCTGCTTTTCTGCATGGCAGTATCTTCAAGCTCTGCCCAATCTCATTGACTCCAGCATGTGGAAACTGAGCTCAGAGGTGTCAAGATGTAAAGAGTGCACTTCTTGCATGGTCATTTTTATTGTTTTCAGTATGTGTGTGTGATTTGACTCATGTTCCTGTACCTTCACAGCTAGCACTGGGAATCCTTCCAACGTAGGCTGGTGCAGGAGATGTTAACTGCTCCTGAACTCAAACCACAGGGAACCTTTTACGTTGAGGAACACATTTTGATTTGGTTTTCTTGCAGCCATCCAAAACCCTGCTGTAGGTGTCTGTATTCTTAACTGGACAAAATTAAGGTCATGAGGACTACAAACTCTTGATGAATCCTGGACCTGAGCAAATGTAAAACTCTCAGCCCTGTGCCTGAAAAGCTGGTCCTTCAGTTTGGGCCATGAAGGCATTCAGCATCCCTGTCCTTTCTTGCATTTAAGGTCATTAATACCTCACTGAGAGCCTACTGAAACACCCAGAGCCTTCTCAGAGCCACTGCTGAGCCCCTGGGTATGGTGGTCAGGAGGACAATGGGCTTCCTGGCAGCCCATGGATGCTCAGATTTCCTTTTCAGTGAGGCCTCTCTCACATACATCCCCAGTTGCTTTATTCTCAGCACATAAAAAGGAAGAGAAGTGGAAGATGGCAGCTGGATCCTTCCTTTCCTTTCCTGTCCTGGAGAAGAAGAGAAGATAACTTTAAAAGTTAAGCAAAACAAACCTCCCACTGGATACATGACTCCTTCCCTGCATACTTCCTTCAGGAAAGAGATTTTCCTGAGGCTGCTATAAAATGGGAATGATGCAGGTTATGTTGACATTAATTAGAGGAGAGATTGGTTTAGAATAGTGGTTTTTAACATCATTTGGCTTTTCATCTACCTGTTTCATCACCCTTAGAAACATCCTCCAAATAGCTTTGGAGGTAAGCCCCGGGCAAAGGAATGTCAAAAAAATAGGGTGGTTAAAACTTTAACTTCCCTCCGAAAATCTTAGAGCAAACCAAGTTTCTCAGAGAGTGGGAGAAGGAAAACTGCCAAGAAATGTTTGTTCTTCTCCCATCCCATGGCAGAGAGCTCAGCATGAACCATTGTGAAAGGACCTGCCCTTCCTAGCACTGAGAATTACCTTTTTGGAAATTGGAACCCAAGTAGGGTATCTCAAGTAAGGCACCTGGGGGAAAAAAAAAAAAAAAGAAACAACAAAGATTGCAAGTTGTTGGTACAAATCCTGGTTGTCTTTGCCAGGAGCTCAGTGCAATCTTGAAAAGCATTGATGATCCAGAAAACCAAGAAAATGCCAGGCTGTATTCAAAGAAAGAGAATAATACTGAAAACGCTGTAATAGAATTACAGAACTGCATGATACACCTTCACCCATAATAATGTTTTCTATTCCGGCCTCCCTGCCTCGAAATGCAGACACAGGAAAGGTCTAGGGGAGGGCAAAGGAAATTATTAAGGGCATGGAAAGACGTCCATGCAAAGAGAGATTAGAAAGATCATGGCTATATAATTTAGAGACGAAATGAATAAGAGAAACCATAATAGAGATATATAAAATAATTTGCCTTTTGCTGGTTTGTAGAGCTTTTGTGAACTCAGCCTGCACTGGTTTTCCTTCAGATCTACTCAGGACTTGGATGTGCTTGGCAAGCAGGAAAACAAACATCATGGAGCTGGAGGGCATTCTCCAAGAGCCTAGAGTATGGAGTGTTATTTGAGATTCAAAACAAGTCATTTTAAGTAATGTGGTCCTTCTGGTTCTGGATGCAAGGACCTTTGTATAAAGGCAGAAATCTCTCGGGAATCCCTGCCCTTTGATTCCCTTGGGGAGGCTTAACTCAAAGGAAGCCTCTTCGCCCTATCCAGATGTCAATAACAGTATTTTCATCACCTCCGTATCTGTGTTAGACTTATTTTTCTTCATACACCCTTCCCTGGGGACAGGGTCTCACCATCTTTGGCCTGGCAGTACTGGTCATTCATTAATTTCTCAGCAAAATGATAAGCCAGTCCCCTTGCCACAAGCTAGCTTTGTGGCCAGAAGATCCTGCTCTAGACCCACCTCATATATCGGAGACCTCACTTTCTGCAAAACTTCTGGTGAATTTAATGAGGCTCATTAAGACTCACTAAGTCATTAAGTTCATGTTGCTACTAAATAGGGCTGTGTGGAAAGCACCGTGTGTTCCTGCAGAAGGTCTCCTCTTTCACAGCCCACCAGTATCTAAAGAACCCAAAGGCAACCCAATCCTTGTTTTCAGCCCAAGGCAAGGATGGAAGTAAAGACCTGGAAATTATCTCTAAGTGGAGAGAGGATCTGTCTCCCTTCCCAGAGGACATTTGGTGTAAATGTTCCGGCAGGCAAAGTGTTTTAAAGAGAATGTGAATTTTGGAGGGATACAAAAGGGCTCGTATGCCTGAATACTTGTCCATTTCTTCCAACTGTACTGATCGGTCTAATAAAAGGTTATTAGATTTCTCTATACAAAGTTGCCTCTATTCAAGAGGGAGCACTTCTGACACTCTTACGATACCATCCAAACTCCATGCCTTTCAAAACAGTAGTCTTAGACAAAGACTTACCATCTGAGGGCCAGAAGGGAAAGGGAAAAAAAACCCCAACCCCGCATACAACAAAAGTACGAAGAATACAGACAACAAAGGTGTGAGTAAGAATGATCCAAATTAAATGGTGAGATTCCAGACGGACTCAAGAGATATAAGTACCTCATCTAACCTCAACACACAATGAGTTGCCGGGGGCAGAAATGAAAGCAGAGATCAGCTGGATGCCAAGTAGTTTGTTCTCAAGTTCTGAGGAGGAGGAGAGAGGTCTACAGCACTTAACAGAATGGTTTCTCTTTGCTTTGGGTTCTGCCAAGGTCCAGAATTAAAAAGTCCAGGATATTTTGAAGAAGTGGTGGGAGCAGCAGAGGCACTCGGAGTGCAGGATCATGGCTGGATTTGGGAGGAGATGCACTGCCAAAGCAATAGTCATGAGAGCAGGCTCTTCCAACAAGCCTGGGGAGGGAGGGATGCAAGTCAAGGCTTGGGATAACAGTGAAATTGCACTTACTGCAATTTCACTTGTCTATAAGTCTGAAAACAGGGTAGCATTTCTCAAGGCTATATGTTTCCATATATAAAAAAATCAACTTTTGATGTCACCAATTAATGGCAGGGAAAGAGTGGAAGGCCTTTGAAGGATGGGGGTGGTTGAATAGACTTGTGCACAGTGCCTAATAGTTAAGTGTTGTCCTCTTGGCTCCCCAATGTCATTTTGCAGCAAAGCCTGGGGCAGGAGGATAGGGTCTCAGCCAGACCCCACAAGCAGGCTGGAGCCCACACAATCATAGGTCTGGCTAATATTTCCTTAACAATACAAAGTCCAAACAGTTGAGGATACCATCAAGGAATACCACAGCAGGCTCACAGCTGAAATAGAGACCTTTCTCTACAGCTTAAAAAAAGGCAAACCAGGTTGAATGGATTCCCCCTTAAATGAGGAGCAAACTTGCTGAAATAGCAGCTGGGGCAGGTTAGAGACATAATTGTTAAGTGAGGCGGTGCCCAAAATTGCAGGCCAGCTGGCCAGCAGATTTATAAACTGAGTGGATATAACCAACTGTTGTGAATTACTGAGCTTTGTACTGCGTAGCATTTCCATTAAAACATTCATGCTGGGATGTATAATGTCTCCAGACTGAAAAAGAGCCAGGGAAGAAATAGAGAGGCAGAGCCAAAGCTGAAACAAATCCTCTCTTGAATACCAGGTCTTAACTATAGGTTATAAGTCCTTTAAAAAAAACAGCCTAGAGGATAGAAGTGGCTGTAAAAAGTCATCTTTACTTTTGTTATCCGCTATTGGCAGCCAGCTGTCCCCAAAGCTGAGGAAGATGAAGGACAGATGCTACTCTCCTGGGCTTTTTTGACCAATGACCCCAGCTGTAAGTGAGTGTGGTCTGAGGGGAGGGCTGTGCTGAGGGTCAATTATTGGGAAGTTTTAAAAGTGCTGCTCTGTGGCCGAGGGCAGGCAGTGATAAGAGCTCCAGGTGAAGTGGTCAAAGTCAGGCTGAAATGAATGATAGTGATGGTTAATGCTGCAGATTGTGACCTGTGACACCAGTTGAGTTTGTCAGGCTTAATGCAGTAAGGGGATTTTCTGTTTCTCTCTGAAGCATCCTCCCCTGTTTGCAATGTCGCAGATAGGCGTCACTCACGCTGGATTTGTCTGACTCCCTGTCAAAGTGAGATTTATTCATGGCAGTCTGTTTTGCCATGGAAAAATAAATGGCACCTTCTCCCTACAGGGATATGGCTAGTCTGTGTCCAGAGAAGACAAATCCTCCAAGCAGCTACTGGAAGACCATATCATCTCCATCTCCCATTAGTGCCTCTGGCCCCTCTCCCAACCCACCTGGCCATCAGAGGGCATGCACATGCAATCCTATATAATAGAGCCAGTATATTTTTTATGATTAACTAGAAAAGATGCAAACCTTCACAAAAATTATCCGAGGGTAAAACTGCCTTTTCTATGTCTCACTCTTCCACCTTTCTTCTGCCTCACAGCAGAGCACAGCATGGTTATCTTTGAACAAATTAGTCATTTTAGTTCATTTTTTAACCATTGCAAGAGGCAGGATTTGGAGATGGATAGCCTACCACTCTGATCTGGTAGGACAAATCCTTTATTTCTGCATGCCTATAGAGATTTTAGGTCAGAAAAGTATCTTGTCTGAAACCCACGTACACAGTACATGGTCTTTTCATGCTGTTGAGGAGATAGCACCGGGCAGTATTAATGCTGCCATTCTAAATCTGCCATACGTGCTAAGTAGTTTCTGTATTGTTCGTATTGTATTTGCTTGTTGCAACACTTATCTGCTTGTGCACTCGTTTTGGGGGTTAACGGTTTGGGTTTTATCCTCAGAAGTGTTGACATCTTGGATGTGAATAGGGTTCTGGTAACAGAAATCAGTTCCTCAGATCTGCAGAGTTGTGACTGGTATTTCAGCACTGTCTGGGTGGTTTCTTTTGCCATGAACTGAAGCTGCTCTAATGCAGTGGTTTCAGTTTTTTCACCAAGACTCCCACTTGCAGTGCTCTGCTGGAGCGTGTGCAGCTGCGGAAACTGTTCCTCATCTCTATTAAAAAATATTCAAAATGATGCGGGGAGTAGAAGTTTGAGTTAATTACAAATTATTCTCGATTTCACTAGCATTTTATTAACAAATCCACATTAATCCAGTATTAAAGCAGGGCGGGATTATAGGATTTCTCTCATCTGAAGCTTGGAGCAAGGGAAGTCTATAATAAACCTACCTATTCATTTGACAAAAAGCTGTTCTATCAAATCTGCCACAACATGTGCCCCCCCCCCGCCCTTCCTTGCGACATACGTATGCAATCCTATACAATAGAAACGATATTTTTACGATTAACTAGAATAGATACAAAACCGATCTGGGGTAAAATTGCCTTTCCAGCAACTCTGGCCTTGAAGACACTTTTCTGGCTTTCGGTATTTCAGCACTGTCTGGGTGGTTTCTTTTGCCATGAACTGAAGCTGCTCTAATGCAGTGGTTTCAGTTTTTTCACCAAGACTCCCACTTGCAGTGCTCTGCTGGAGCGTGTGCAGCTGCGGAAACTGTTCCTCATCTCTATTAAAAAATATTCAAAATGATGCGGGGAGTAGAAGTTTGAGTTAATTACAAATTATTCTCGATTTCACTAGCATTTTATTAACAAATCCACATTAATCCAGTATTAAAGCAGGGCGGGATTATAGGATTTCTCTCATCTGAAGCTTGGAGCAAGGGAAGTCTATAATAAACCTACCTATTCATTTGACACAAAGCTGTTCTATCAAATCTGCCACAACATGTGCCCCCCCCCCGCCCTTCCTTGCGCGACATACGTGCAATCCTATACAATAGAAACGATATTTTTACGATTAACTAGAATAGATACAAAACCGATCTGGGGTAAAATTGCCTTTCCAGCAACTCTGGCCTTGAAGACACTTTTCTGGCTTTCCAGGCTATGCAGGTGACCTACTGGTCACATCTTCCACCTGGTGGAGACCTACTGTCTCCCTGCTTGAGTCCATTTCCACTAGCAGAAGAGCTGATCCCATAGCAACCTATTTAACTGCATGCATTTGCTTAAAAGTGAGATGAGATCATGTGAAAGGATGCTTCCTCTGCAAATTGAGGCTTACACCATGAGGTGGGACACACACACCGGAGGAAGAAAAGGATCTAAGCATGTTTGGAGAGAGCTGGAAGAAATAAGATGGAAAGGCAGAACTGCTTCATCTTGATCCTGCCACGGTCCTCAAAATTGTCCTGAAAGTTTTCACAGAAAGGAGCTAGCTAAGGGACTGAAATAGTTTGCTTTAAGATATAATCCTTTTAATAAAATGTAAGGGTCAGAATTTCATGTTGGCAGTGAACATTTTGCTAAATAGGGCATGATGAGTTTGCTGTTCTGCTCTTGGACTGGTCGCTCGTGCTTGCGTGTTGTGGTGTATATTAATTGCATGAAATTGACATCTCTGCTGGGGTTGGTGCAGGTTG
Source organism: Aptenodytes forsteri (assembly GCF_000699145.1). Taxonomy (NCBI): domain Eukaryota; kingdom Metazoa; phylum Chordata; class Aves; order Sphenisciformes; family Spheniscidae; genus Aptenodytes; species Aptenodytes forsteri. The sequence continues at coordinate 1,575,748 of NW_008795924.1, forward strand.
ATCAGTCCAAAGTGTAACAGCTCCTGAGCTGAAATTATTCTTCTTAATTTTACGGACCTCTCTAACAAAAACATTTCCCCTGACAAAAAAAATCCAGAGAAAATGAAGGAAAAGTTCAGGTTTTGCAGACCCTTATTGTCTCACTAATGGGGGCACCATGAATATCTGAACACTGAAATTATTTTGTTTTATACCTACAAAAACTGTCTATTTTCCCACAGGGTTTTGATTAAATAAAAAGGGGATTTGCTCATGGATAATTCTGCTGATTCAAAAGCTACGTTTCTGTCTCAGAAATAGGCATTTTCAGCCAGTCTTGTTTTTGTTACTCTTCGTTTAGTTGTGACAACAGGCTTGGGGCTGTGCAGAAATGAAGACTAGCTGCCTCCCAGTCACATCAGCTGTCTGAGACATGCAGGTGATGGGGCTCGGGAATGGGGCTCCTTCAGAGCCGTGTTGGGTTTTTTTAGTGTCTCTTTATATTACCTGCTGTCCAGGTCTGTTTTCCCATGAATATTTTTGAGACTAGTAAACAAGTGAACATGTGTTAGAGAAGAGAGATTAAGCCCATTGCCACCTCACTAGCAACTGTGCTCATTTGGAGGGTGAAGGGCAGTATTTTATTTCTGGCAGAAGTCTTTTACTCAGCCCTGAGGTCTGGGCCTACAGTGCTCAGTTCTTTGGTGCAGATGGTTTTACCCAGCAGGGAGCTGGAGACCCCAATGGCCATCAGGAGCTTTTATGGGGCCTTGCACCTACCTGCCCTTTGCATTCAGAAGATCAATCCTTCTGTCTGTGACTGAACATCCCAGAGACTTTTTGGGTAGATTACCCAGATGGCTACCTCTCTAGTGGTGTAAGGCTCACCTTCTTGCTGTCAAACTCCACTGATTATAAATCTGCTGTTGGCCTCAGTGTCTACCCTTTGAGCAAGGCAAATGCAGAGAGAAATGCTACCTCAGGATATCAGCTCTTGCTTCTGACTATCTCTGAGCTGGTAGTCTTGATGTGTCCTCAGTGCTCAGAGCCCGGCCAGGCGCTGGCTCCAAGCCAGACGTCTGCAGAGCTCCTCTAGTTCCTTGCAAAGCCAAGGGAGGGGCATGGAGAAGTGAGCAAGAGTGATGGTCACACCTGAAGGGCAGGGTAGCAGGTGAATGCTGGTTGGGTTTTAAGCAGAGTGGAGCATGTATCCTTGGGTGTTTAATTCCTGCACACCCTTCTGGTTTCACTCAATCCATGCTCTAAAGCAGACCCAGCCAAAGCCTGGGTTTCTCCTCCCCCGCTGGCATGTCACAAATAATGTCGCTTCTACCTGCAATTCAGGGACCCCTTGGTGACATTTTCTGGATGTATCTGGGCCGGCAATTGCTGTAGTGCAGAGTGGTCCCTGTACCAAAGCATTGATACACTGTGGAACAGCATTTTTAATTATTGCCTTTTTCCATGGCTAGGTCGCAGTGGAATAACCACCACCTTTCAGAGCGCTGCTGGGGGCTGCTGTGAGGACTGGGGTGTAGCTTCCTTTAGAAGACAATTTATTGTCTCTGCTTGTTGCCAGGTCTCTGCCGTCTTCACTGCAGGCTCAATGCTGGGAGATGGGGCCTTTTGGTGCTCTGTAATAACAGGCAATTTGGAGTACAAACAACCCTTTTGTGCCTGTCACTTAAGGAGCCCCCTGATAAACATGGCTGGGGGGGGGAGGGG
>NW_008795924.1:1577595-1602473 GCF_000699145.1 Aptenodytes forsteri
GCCCTCTGATAAACATGGCTGTGGAGGGAAGCTGACGTGAATATATGAGATTCCTTTTCCCCCCAGCCAGTGCCAAGATGGCAAAATGCACCATCTGCATCAGGTCCTATTAAGTAAATTAATGCTCTGGAATTTTTTAAAAATAAAAACGTAGTAAAAAGAGAAAGAGCCCAAGGAAGTTCTTTTACAAATTAGTCACAATTTGCAAGAAAAATGATGCAATCAAGGGAGCTCCAGGACAACAAATGAGCCCAAGGCTGAGACATCCATTAAGCGGACCATTTATATCAAGAAGTTTCTTCTCTCCCACCTCAGCTGAAGCTCCTCTTTTGAGTTTTTTTGGGGCATGGGTCAAGATACGGATGCGCATGCTCACTTACGCAGAAGGCAATGCTCTCCTAGCTGACCCTAACCCTGATCTTGGAGCCGGAGGAGAGGCAGTGGTACCTAACAGGAGCAGCATCCAGGGGACCTGCAGCCTGTTTGCAGCTCAGCCCCCAGCTGCTTGGAGGAGCTGGGAGAGGAGGACAGACCTCACTGTCATCCTGGACAAGCGGTGTTGAGGACAACACGGTATCTGGGCCAGCGAAAGCAGAGGCATCTTCCATGGGACCCCATCTCACAGGCGGTAAGGGGACTGGGACACAATGCCCATGGGAAACACCGGGCTGTCTCTGCTTGTCCCTTGCCAGTGATACAAGTTCTTCATCTACCAGCCTGCCCCAGGCTCCTCCTGAGCTTGCCGTTAATACAGCCAGACTCACGCCATTAAACAAATCTAAACAACATGCAGTACGAGGCTTCCAAAAAGCCAGTCTCAAAATAACTTGCACTCTAATGCAAGCAGCAGACAAAGCTAAAGAAAAGCAGAGGAGCAGGCACCCTTCAAGCTAAAGCATGTTATTAAGGAATATTCCTTTTTTGAAGTTTGTTGATTTTATTTTTATCATATTTTAGCACAAACCCTTTTCATGTTATAAATTAAGTAACTGCTGCAGAAGGGTTATGGTTTTTTTTTACATGCATTTCCTATAGAGAGATTTTTAAAGTTTCCAGTACAAAAAAAAAAAAAAAAAAAAATCATGGAAAGCTGTGTTGAATTATGTGATACATTGAAATTAAAATGAAATTCCAAATTATCTTGCAGTCAGGGGCTGATGTGGACTGAGTGATAATAAATAAAGGTTAAAAGGACATTGGCAAGTCTTTTTTCATGGCTTTCAATTTTTCCCCTCCCTGTTGTTTGTAAAAACCTCTTAGAAGATTAAAAATAATATTTCTCTCCCTATTGATTTTTTTCTTTTTCCACATTTGAAAACAGCATTTATTTATTTTCTGTGTTTCTAATGGAGCTGGGATTAATGTGGCTTTATTTGTTCTCTGCTTGGCTTGTGCTTTCGTCTTGCGGAGGGACTTGGTGCAGCCTGGGGAAGGGTACTCATTAGCAGGGCTGCAGCAGCCCAGCACCAAATGCCCCATCAAAGTTCCAGCCAGGGGCCAAGGTAATCAGTAAATATTTTGACCCTGGGGCAGCCACCCAAAAAGCTCAGCTCATTTCACTTTGGCACTTGATATCCCTAGGTCTAGCATCGTGCACTGGTCCAAAGGCTCCATCCAGTTGTGTCCTATGTTCTGGAGGGAAGAGGAGATGCTGTCCACTTCTGAACAGGGAACTTGGAAAAATACATAGTAGGAAGTAAGTCTTTTCATCTCCCACAGGTCTGTGTGGAAGGCAAATCTTTAGCAAAATACCCTGCACCCACTGGAGGGGTGGGAGGGTACATAAAAGGATTTCTCTTTTCAAAAATACCATTCTTCATCCTGGTGCGTATCTGGGTTCTGGGGTTTGGGGTGAGCTCTGGTGGGATAGGGGCATTTTCTCATTGTTATTGTTTTTTTTTTTCTTTTTGGATGGACTTGGGGGGTGGAGAAAGGCAGGGTTTGAAAGCAATGTAAACATTAAGACTTTAGACCACCAAATTGTGTAAACTGTAATGGATATCGCAGTCTTCATTAGCTGGAGGGGGAGGATTTAGATGCAGTAAATATTAAACTATCTGAAAATGCATGAGCAACAGAAAATTGCGATAGTCATATTACTCATATAAGCACCCATGACACCTTAAGACAAATAAATTTATGCATTTGAAATGGATGTATTGTGCAAGCCCGCAAAGATGGTTAACCATGAAACTATTTAAAGACATTTCCCAACTAAGTTGTAGTAGGAGAAGAAAATAAAAAGCTCAAGTGCCTTAATGCTTTTAGATCAAGGGGAGGGGCTCTGATAAGACTTTGAATTTGCTGAGTAAATTATTAGTTATGAATTGCTGACTGAGATGTAGCCTGGATTACACAGGCTGCTTGCGCCTCCCCAGGTGCCCTGTGGCCCTTCCAGCCCAGGGATCCTCATCTTCCCTGTGAAAATGCCATGGGAGGTGAAAGTTGGGCACTAGTTAAACAAGTTTCAGCTCAACAGATTTTGTTAGGTCAACCAGCTGCCTGCAGGAAGAGGAAACACCAGGAAAGATTATTTTCTTTCAGCATAATTAATCAGACTAGAGATAGATTTGTTTCTGAATGCCATGCTTCAGGTATATATTTTGTAATGTATTTCAAATATTAAAGATATCATCCTATCTCTCTGTGATAGAAGTTCAGTTAAACTGAGATTTGGCCTTACCCATTAATGATCAGTGTCAGTTCAGGGAAAATCACAAGTTTTAGAAACAACAGCAGACAATTCCTAAATTAAACATTTTGTGGATCATTTATGGTGAATAAAGCCTTCCATACTTCTTCCCCCAGGTTTTCTTCTCCTCTCCTTTTACCCCAGAAAACAAGGGATCAAATCATCTTTAGTATCCCCCACCATGCCCACCAACATTTTTCTGTTAGGAAGACAAATCTTAATAGGGGGGAAAGCAGTTTTTTCAGTAAATACCAATCTGTATTAGTAAAAAATGCATTTTTGTAACAGGATATGTTTTTCTGTTGACAAAACCTGTGTCACTGGGTGATGCTGGAGATGTCTCACATAAGGTCATGAGGATATAGGATCCCAGGAGCACATCTGCCCACCTCTCCTGCCAGATCTACCACCATGTTGCTGAGGACCTGGCCAGGTGCTGGCTTGGCTTTCCGTCTGAGGACCCTTGGGGTAACCTTATCTTCTCAGAGGTCCTGTGAAGGTTAGTATGCTGCAGATGGCATGGCATGGACTGCACCAGGGGATGTAGTACAAGTACTAGAGCTGACTGGATGTACAACTAGGACTTTGGGGCTCAAACCCAGCCTCCCCCTACATTCAGCAGCGAGTCAGGTCTCCAGCAGCTCTCATTACACCCAAAGCAGACACTGAAGTTGTCCACCCCCAAGGTTTTAATTTAATTCAGCGGAAGGTAGAGACTCTGGTGAGACAGCATGCAGCTCAGCAGAGACCTCTGCTCCTTGTGCAGCAGCAGTGCGACCGCACAGCAGACATGCAGCCACCCAGCAGTGGGCTGGAGAGTGTGGTAATGCCTTGATATACGTCGGAGATGCAGTTTCATTTGCAATAGTGGTTTTCCTCTTGAAATGTCTACAGCAGCATTAGGAGGGTTTGGAGCCAGGTGATAAGAACATTAGATGTTATTCATGGCCCATCTCAGCATGATGTGAATCCTCGACTGACCAAGCCTGGTGGGGGACAGGCTGGATGGATATCCTCATCTTGCTTTCCTCATCAGCCTAAACACTTTGTGGGGAAGAGGGTAGTATTTCACTAATTATTAAGGTGGTTATTCGTACATCCACTTCAGAGAAGAGATTACAGAATGGGATATTACATCTGCCCTTAGAAGGTTATAGGTGGCTTTGGCTTTGGCTTCATGCCTTTTGAGCTCCATGGTCTGCACTGCAGCTGGTCTTATCTCCACCGCCCGTTGGGTCTGGTGGGTGGAGGGTGGGAGCTTGGCAGCACTGGCCTGTTTGGGCAAAGCAGTCACTCCTCTTTGCTGCTCTATTGGCTTTGAACATTCAATATTTTGGGCAGAGAGGAAAGCTGGGCTTGTGGATGAGGTGCAGGATGAGGATGCTGCGGATGCAGCTGTCTTTGGCCAGCACACAGGAGATGATGCCAGCAAATCTATGCCAGCAGCCGGCAGAACCGTGCTGGCAAACCCCTTTGGTGCAGCAGTGGCGAACCTGCAAACCATCCCTTTTTGTGGCGTGAGCAGATCCCAGCACAGCAAGCTGCTAGCACAAGGTGCAGCATTCCCTTACAGTAGGCTGGCACCCCCGTGATGGGAAAGCCCCTCCTAGAGAAGGTAGGGCATTTATTTTTCAGTGCCTCGGCATGTCACTAGTAAAACAAAATCTATTAATGCCTCTGGTTTTTGTTCAGGCTGTAAGCTCTTTAGAAGGGGGAGAGCCTGCCAAGATATATTTGTATAGCACCCAGCACAGCGGGAAGTTACAGTAAAAAAAAAAAAAAACCAACAGAAAAATCAACAACAGAACAACACCAAGAGATACTGCTGAGTTTTAATTCCTTGTGACCGCTCCTTGGGATGGTAGCTGGTGCTTCAGGGTCAGCAGTGTGCCAAAAAAGTGTGCTGAGAGACAGATAAGTTCATTTCTTTGGTGTACATTAAGACTTTTAAAACCCTTTGCCCTGTGAGCCCAGTATTTCCAATGAGCAGAAGGTATGTTTCCTAAAAAAAGAAAAAAGGAAAAGGCAGAGCAGCAATCCCTTTCTGGCGAATGGCAGTAAATTTGGGCATGAGGCTTGGCTCCCCCATTTCCCTTAGTCAATGGAGAAAAGAAATGTTCATGAGCAACTGGGATATGATCAGCTTCATGGAGCCTGCTCTAAATCCCTGTAGGAGATGCACGTGAAATATGCAGGATCCATCTGCAGAGGTTTTTTGGGGGGGAGGAAAAAGGGAATTAAACAAAACCCTCCCAGGGTTTTTTCAGGTCGGCACTGGGAACCCAGCAACAAGTACAAAGGCTGCTTGGCTTGCAACTCTGAAGTTTTGCCAGAGCAGACTTTCTTATCACTCTGCCTACAACGTGTATGATACTTTATTAGCATCTTCCATGGTAATCCCAGCAAAACTGAAGGAAAAAAGTGTCAGATCAAAAGGGGGAGTATGAAAGCGGGCGGCTAAGCAGGTTGCTGGGATGCTAATGATTGCTTCCTTCATTCTCTGAGTGTCACACACAACATCTCTAAGCCCAGCGCAGCGCGTAAGCCACACAAATAGCCATATTTGTTAACATTCATGTGACTCTTTCGTCTGAGCTGTATTTCCTTGAGTACACCACAATGAAGAGTTTCTTTTAATAGGGATCAACCAGGAAAAACAACTGTGAGGGACTTTTCTCTCCCTCTCCCTCCCTCCCTCTCTCTCTCACTCTCTCTCACTCTCTCTAAACCTTTTACACTGCGGTTGAACAAGCCTCTGGATAAAGACTTTATCCAAAAACCCCCTCTTTAAAGTTATTTCAAATTTCTCTGCAAGGCTTTCAGAAATCTGTTTGTTTGAGGGCAGAATTAGATGTGACCGGCGTTTTATTGTGACATAAAACCATATTTCTTCCCTGGAAGATTAAAAAATAAAATCGGTTAATAAGAAAAGCTGTCAGCAACAGAAAATGGCTGACATAATCCGTTTATCCTCCGAGCAATAAAGATATTGGTCCTTGGGAGTCTATCCTCTCTCTCATGTTATTTCGCCCAAAACATTATCTTCCCAGCATTCTGATGGATTAAGAAGTCATATGGGAGATAGCAGGGAAATGACAGATACAAAAAAAATAATATCCTTTCATTTCCCCTCCTCCCTGCACTCTCTCTCTTTCTCTCTCCCATTTTCTCCCCAGCCCCTCCTTCCCCTGCCTCCCTCTCTCTCTTTTTCTCTGTCCCCTTGGAAAAGTGGTCCATCTCTTTACTCCCAGCATCCCAGCGCTCTGTGAAAGTCCCAAGCTGCTAACCCCAGTGCAGTGGGGAGAAGCGACATAGAACTTCTTGTACGCCTTGGTCCCCCTCGCATGCAGATGTGAACAGCTCGGCACCATTCTATATCTGAATACCTCCTGAATTTTTAGGAACTGCAGTCACAGCTCTCTGTCCCTGTGTTGAAGCATGTCTGAGCAACTTTGCTGGAGGAAGAGAGATTAAATCCACCACTGGGTTTGAGTGGAGCAGAGCTGCGATTCTTTCCTGGTTTTTTTTGGTGGTGAAATCTATGGATGGAGGAAGGCTCTGGTCTTTGGAAAACTCCTGTTCTGCACTCACAAACACCTTCTTGATGCCCTCCTCTAGTGAAGTGTAGCCACTACAGAAGGTCATCTCCACAGCAGATGAGTGAGCAGCCTGATGGCCTCATTGGGTCTTGCGGACGGTCTTGTGGGCCTCTATCTGTCTGTCTTTCTGGAGGCCCTGAGGCTACTGGAGACAAAACACAGCACAAGGCTGAGGTCCTGGGGCTCTGGGACACACTGCTTTGACCCTGACGCCTCCCAGCACTATGTGTCTGGTGGCTTTCTGCCCCACTTGAGTAGATTTTGCATTTCCCCTTCTCTCAGAGACTCTGAGAAGCCCCTCTGCCACCAGCTCAGGTGCTGCCATGGCTCTGTCTGACCAGGACTTGCTCCAGCATCAGAACATATTTCCTGAAAGGCTTTGGAGGTGCAGGACTCAGGGTTGGGAGGGACATGAGATATGATTTAATCCCTTCCCCCTGCCCAGGGCAGGATCATGCAGATCTAAAGCATCCCTGAGGGATGTTCACCTAACCACTTCCTAAAAACATCCAATACTGACCACTCCGTCACCTCCCCAGGAAATTTATTCCAGTGCTTCTCTATCCTTAGTACCAGCATGTTTTTCTGAGCATCTGACTTAAATCTTTCATGCTGCAGTTTAGGGCTGTTACTTCTCTTTCTATCCCCAGCAAACACGAAGAACAATTTAATGTCTTCCTCTTTTTCAGCAACCTTTCAGCTGGCAGAAGACTATCCAGAGAGGAAATGAGCAGGAGGAGTGATCTTCTCTTTCTCCTCATCCCACCTGTTTCTTCTCCAGGTGAGTCTTTCCTGCAAGATAATGTTTTCTAGATCTACAGCCACTTTTCTGCCTGTCCTGTGCCAAGCACTGGGTCCGCTGCCATCCAGCCTGGTTCCTTGAGGCCACAGTTGGGGAAAGACTCCTCTTACCGTTCCCCTTCTTCACCGCTATCTCCTGGTCACCTCACAGCCCCAGCTCAGGCTGCCTTCTCAGTTACAGGTGATTGATAAGTGTTGCCAGTCAGCTTTTGCCACAAGAAGTCAAAATACATGAAAATGGAAATTTTAAAGAAAAAAAAAAATGCCGCCTGTTCTGGCAACATTCATGAAATTTTTCCTCTTTTTTTTATTCTTCTTTTGAGCTCTTTTGCATCTTGTTAAAATTTTAATTAATTTCTTCACTTTTTGCTCACCAGAATCAGCTCTGCTTTGCTATTTTGTGTGATTTAATGGATTATAAAGGATGTGTTGTCAACTTTTTACTCGCTATTTACCCAACACTCAGGTTGGATTATTTGCCCATTAATGTTTCCTCAGATCCGTCCACCTATCTCATATCCAGAAATGCTTTTATTTTGAGAACCATGTTGTAAAATTAAAGATACATATACCCAGGATAAAAAGCAGCAATTAAAAATCTTGAGTTTTACCTAAAAGAGAAACTGTAATCAGTTGTAATGTCCATTAAGATTGCAAAAATGTAGCACTGGGTCATAGGTATGGTCTGTGTCTCATGAACAAAGCAACTTGCTTTCTTCTGGCTGCACTTGTTTCCCATGGTCAAAGAACCTATGAAGAGAAAAAAAAAAAAATCACAAATTGAACTAGGCAGGAGACAGTTTTACCAGCTTGAGAATTGTTTCAAGATAGCGTTTCTAACTGTATTTTGGACTGCACTGTTAAGAGCAAAATAAGGTTTACTTTATTAAAAAAAAAAAATCCTAAAAAAGCTTGTTGGGGCACTTGAAATATAGTAAAAAACAAAATCAGATGGAAATATTTTTCTAAACCGTCATTTTCCCTCAAAGTTTTGGTCTCCGCTATCTTCCACCAAGAAGTATGTAACACAAAAGTTTTATCAACCACTAATCATTCATAAAAGACTTTAAATGCCTTTTCTCTTCCTTCATTTAATGAATACAAACATCTCCTTGATGTTGCTTCTGAAGCTACGAGAGTGCCTGCATATTCAGTTGGGAATATTTGAAAGATCACCCTGATACCAGAAATGTCGGCAGCAGACTGGAAGTGCCCAAAAGAGCCCCAGCAAAATTCACCACCAGAAGACGACTTCCACCCAAAGCCTTCAGACCCTGCTAAACAGGCAGGTTTTACCCCTTCAACACATGTGCTAACAGGGTAAAGACCCAGACTTCTAGTAGTAACCCTAGCATCTTCCCATATTTCTCCCCACAAGTAGCTCTATTTTCCACCTGAGCTTTGAAGCAGAGAAAATCCATAGTTTATGTGTGAGATTTATACCTGAAAAATAATAACAGTAAAGATCCAGTGTGAATATGAGCAGCTGATTTTTCCAGGACTGTCTGAAGAATTGTTTCATTAGATGACCCCAAAATCTGACCAGAAACCCCAGACTGCACCATTATAATGCACTGAAAATACCAGTTTATTTCCAGTAAACAGATTCCTTTGTAAAGGAAAGCTTTAAGCTGAAAACCATATTCAACCTTAACTCCATCCACCACTTCTATGCCTATTCAGACATAAGCAGAGGTTCAAAACATCATTATTTCCACGATGGGGCAAACTAAGCAAAGAAGAGCCTAGAGATCCTGTCCCAAAAGCTGGCAGGCAATTCAAGGGATTGCCACAGGTAAAGAATCACAAGGTGGAAATACATAAGTATGTGGAAAAACTAGAACAAGGGAGTCATCTGCCTATCAGCACCAATTCAGGTAGCTCTCTAGGGAGGAGGTCACACTGATTACCAAATAAACAGAGGCCGTTGGCGGCAAGGATGGAGGGAGATGAGTATATTTACTTCCAGCTGAGCAAATTTGTCAACTGCCTGTAAAACACATGATTACTATGGAATTACATGTATTACATTCTGTATTTATTCTTATTCTTATTTAAAATATAGATACTCTCTAGGGCTGGATTCAGATGAAAACCAAGGATTAAATATAAGAAACGAAACAAAACAAATTCAGTAGCAGCTGAACATAGAAAATATTAAAGTAAGAAAGTAGGGGATAAGAATTAAGCACAGGGCCAGGATTTAAAGAATAGAGGGGAGTCAATATCAGAGACCTGGGCCATCCCTCAAACAGCCACCTAGATATTTCTAAAGTCCTCTGATCAGCATATACTTTAGATTAAACAGTTGTACACCCTCCAATCCTCCTTCATAGATTATGGCTTCTAGATCTCTGATGAGCCTCACTGATATTTTTGGTTGCACATGAAAATCCCACGTAACAGCTAATTTCCATTGTGTTACTGGGTGACCTTGGCCAGGATACCTCTACCTCCCACATCTTAGTTTCTCCTTTGTGAAATGGGGGGGACTGTGTGACTGCTCTGTAATAACAGAGATGAGAGGGAGGAGGCAGAGACGCTTCAAGAAGGCAGAATGGCCAGTGGGCAGCGTGATGAGTTCAGATGACAGCATCCTCATGGAGGGGAAGTCCATCTGGCTGCAAAGGTTGATGCCTCTGCATCCAAGCATTTACATAGTCTTGCCATGATTCATAGGTTTTTAAAGCTTTGAGGGGCCTTTCCATTTCTCCAGTCTTACTTGTGGCACTACCAAGACCAGGGGATTTCCCAGTGCTGGCTCCTCTGGTGGGAAATGACTCTTCCTTGCTATGTGCATGAAGGTTGTTAGTCCAGTATCTTCTTGGATTATGGTGTATCTTCTAGACTTCAAACCCATTTCTTTTGTGACCTGAAGAGAAGAGAGAAACTCTTCTCTTAAACTCACTTATACCAGCGAGTTTAAGAGATAAGAACTCTCCAGGTATGACCTGTTCTATGACTGGAAGCACAGGGAAACCACAGTGGGAGTTGGTGACATACCATCACCCTTTGGCACAATCGGGGAAGCCAGCATGACTTGGATAGTCAGATTTGGTGTCAGGCTACCCTCTGTGACTCTGTTTGTGGGAGTCTGGGACTCTGGTCTCTCAGACACCGTACAATATGGTCTTTGCTCTATAGTAGTGCCTGAAGATGGCCCTACCAAGACAAGGCTACCTTGCTGGGAGGTACTGTTGAGACAAATAGCAGAAGCCCATCCCTGCCAAAAGTTACCAGTAGGGACGGATGTGTAAAGGCTTGGAGGTGATGCAGAGACTCAGACAGCAGATTGGCAGCAGCTGTGGTAGCACAAGCATCTCCCAAGTCACAGACTGGTGCCCCATGTACTAACATTTCCCTTTCTCTGGTGGCACCCCAAGGTCTCCTCAGGATGTGGTTAGATACTGTAAAGACTAGATCCCAGGCTCACCCTTTCCCAAGGCACCAAATAATTTGAGCAGCCTGAAAGCCCCTAACTGGCACTGACCTTCAGTATTTCCACCTCTGCTGATGTCTAACAGCACCCTGTGAGTACTGCTCTGTTGGCACAGGCACAAGAGACAGCAAGGAGGATGGAGAGGAGGAGACACAGGCACACACACACACACTTACACACACTAACAGGGATAAAAAGGATAACTGGATCCATGAAAATAAGCCAAGCACTGCCATCATCGGTCTAAATGCAGATAAGTATTGTACTGAAAACAAAGATTACTTGTACTTTGTAGATAGAGACATGTTTTGTTACAGGATGCTTTGTATGGAATTGGGTCACAGCAGAATATGAGCCAACTCCCCCCCCCGCCCCGCCTCCTCTGAACTTCCCTCTCCGCCTGCCTATCCTTTGAATCTGGAGCCAAATCTCAAGGGTAACAGAGTAGAAATTGCTACAGTTTTGCTGTTTTTTCCCTTGGCTGGGATTTGCTTTTCATTTGTGGGGCAATACTCGCGCCTCTCTGCCATTCATCTATTAATTAATGTCATTGATTATGAGCTGCTCTCTCTCTCAGCCTTGTGTTTTCAAATCTCTGGAGGGAGGGGGGGAGGTGAGGTTTATCCAAAGGATCCCCAATTCAAGTGACAAGGGAAGCACCGAAGCGTTGTTATCCTCCCCTCTACTCCCACTCCCTTGCCATGTCCTTGCCTGCTGTCGCATGTCCTCTAGCCTGGTACGTGTGTTATGCCCATCACCTTGGTATTTGACCACCTTCCCCTCTTCCCCCATAAAGCAAATCATCTCTTGTTGTCCTTCCAGTATTCTGCTTCAGGAGAGAGCTTTGTACCCATATTATTTATGGGTCCTACGGCGTGACCTGCCCTTTGCGGTTACTCCAGATGCAAGTCCAGGGCACTGTCTGCTGAAATTTATCAACACACCAAAGTTAACACCCAAGACGTTGGCCAATGAAAGTCTTTCTACATCCCAGGCTTCTCCATTTCTCATTCAAGACAATAAAACCAAGATTAAATATCCCCAGAAACCTTTGATCTGTGCCTGTATGCTTCCCATAGATTATTGTCTTCCTTGGTTCTGGATGTTGGCGCTCCTTCAGACTGAATGTGTTGCTGGCCATGAAAGCCAGAATTCTGGTCATTGTCACATGTGCTTTTTTTTTTACCAAGAAGAGAGGTTTCCATTATCTGGGAAACGCTCATTTCTTCTAGTTTCTCCTTTCTCCTTACAAAGAACTGTTTTGGGGCTCTTTCTAAGGAACCAAAGCACAGGCAGCACTGTGCCCACAAATATCTATACCACAGCTGGAGAAATGGATGTTTTTTTCTCCAGCTATGGAAGTTAGAAAGTTCCTTTTGCCTTTTTTCTCTTTTCTTTTTCCTTTTTTCTTTTTTTCTATTTTCTTTTTTCTTTTGTTTTTGTTTTTTTTTAACATGCAGAATATCAGTGAGTCTCTCACAGCCAGCAGTGGGGCTTTGAGAAATGGGCCAAACAAGGTCCAAGGTCTGAGAGTTGTGACCTCTGGGCTCTGACACAGCACCTGAGACTGGAGCTACCAGCACTCAAGCAAGATCTCTAGGGAATGTAAAACATTTTGATTCTACAAAGCACGAGGAAGTATTTTGACTTAATGGGTATTAGATGTTCATTGGCATATGCATTATTGGATTATGGTGTGCTTGCTGGTAGTTGGTCACTGTTTATTCTACCCATAAGAAGTCAAACTTCCAGTGGTACAAGCTGGCAATTCGTGTGCACTTACATTTTATTGCACTGTTACTGGTCTCGTGGTCTGCCATAAGACAGACGTACAATTGCTTTCAGATAGATGCCACCTAAACCAGTCTAAGTCATATGGCATCTCCAAACCCTCTCCCACATGTTGGGCTTCCTCTCCCTGGTCACCATCGTCACCAACACCCATGGAGACTGCAGAGTTTCAGGTTGGCATCCAACACTGCTGCAGAGCCAGGAGCGTGCCCTTTCCCGCAATGTGGATGGGGCACTGTCAGTGGGACACCTCTAACCATCACCAGTGTAGTCCAAGATGGCAAGACCATGAGTTACTGGACTTAAAATCTGCCACATTTTTAGCAGTTGAAATTACATATAGGCTGGTTTGGACCCTTCTCATCTCTCCAGAAAGGCCAGATAGCAAAGATGTCATTTCTTCAAGCTCTGAGCTTGGAGGATTTAAATAGGCACCCGAGTGTATTCTCAAAAAAGAGGGGGGGTTTTGCAATGCTGAGTCAGGGCTCACTTTCCTCCGCACGCTGCTTTTCACTCAAGGGCCTGATCCACCCACCATTAGAGCTGATGAATGCCACATCGAGAAAAGACGTCACAGCGTGGTGCAGCATAAAGTTTTTATCGGTGCAGGTTGGGAATGAGGTGCATAACTCACTGGCGCTGTTGCCACTTGTGAGTAATGCGCCCATTCCACACTCTTGCGGATAAAACCTTTATGGCCCACCGCAGCACCGGGTATTGCATCTAATATATGCACCGCTATAATGACGAGCACTGAAAACCTGTTTTTTTATCCTGTTTTCTCCCCCCCTCCTTTCCCTTTCTCCTTCCCACCCTTACATACCCCTCTGTGTCTGCTTCATGGTGCTTTACTTCTGCTTTGTCAACTGCCTGGGGAACCCACTCTATCGATATTCTGGACAAGGTTTTGATTTGGAAAAAAAAAAAACACAGAGTGAGCGGCATAATTTAAAAATCAAAGAAATTCATTTCAGTAGTAAAAGGTTAACAGCCTTTAGGAGGAACACTTTTTAATCACCCACGTCTAGACTCTATCACTCGAATCACCGGCAGCAGGAGTGAAATATGGCTAAGCCCCCGTCACCAAACAGCACCTAAAGACTGTTGTATTTAATCATGTCTGTGCACTAGTTATGGATTTTCATTATGATTCCCGATGCTGTTGCGCTGTGTAAAATATTAATATCCATAGTAATGATGCATGAAGCTTGGAGTGTAATTTCTTCACTCTCCTTGTCTGATATTAAATTGTTACCACTTTATCATTTGTGTAGAACTGCACGTTTCAATTAATCTTTCCATATCAGCAGCCCTGATTAATATAGATCATGATTCATAAGCTTATCGTCACTATAGTTTTAACAGATCATTTATAAAGATCTTAAATTTCAGGGCCTGGGAGGTGCAGCCACTCCGTCCAAGGCTTTTCTCACTTCTTGCTCCAGCAGGTTTCTCCATTCAAACAACTAATTCTGGGAAAGAAAATTAGCCAGATAAAAATGCCTACTTGATTTTTTTTTTTTTTTAACTTTATTCAGAGCTGCCCATAAACTTTTTCCCTGTTCGTCTCATTGAGCAGAAGGTGCGTGACTACAGGTGCTCACCAGCTTTGGTCTTCCTTGGTTCATCCTCTCCGTGGGAGCTGCCCTGGGCTCTCACATGGGTTTTGCAGCTCCTAGATAATTACTGGTCTTCTCCATCTCCACGCGCCGGACACTTCTGGCGCTACAAAACCATGCTGGAAGGCACATGCTGTAGTCATGGGCTGAAAACTCGCTAAGGCGATGTGCTTTCCTCTAGCAAGAAGGACCTCTTTCCACTGCACCCCTTCCCAAAACCTTTAAAAAATCATGGGGGGCCAAATTCCATATTTGCATAAAGGAGTGAGCTCCTGGCCGGAGCAAGCCAGCCTTTATTTTCCATGTTAGCACAGATCCACGGGAGGGAGTTATTGCCCCAGCTGCAGCGCAGAAAGCTGCCAGGGCTCCTACAAGGCAGTCGCCTTGGAGCTGGGAAGTGGTGCCAACCACAAACCCCTCCTCAGCTCCCCACGGAGAGGTTCAGCGTTACCCAATGCAGTGCCACTACACGCAGAAACACTGGGCTTTTCGGGCAAGATGTTGTACAAGCATTGCAGCGCATGGCACAGATGTTTGCCTTGAAAATTAATGTCAAAAAGGAGCAACCCACACTCAGCTGGGGATGAATAGACAGCATCTCGCATGCGTGAGTGCTGGGCGCTTTCAGGACACTGTTATAATCGTAGTAATGAAGAACAGCAACCAATTAGTCATTTTTCAGTGGATAGAGTTGGAAAAGACGCATTAGATAGTTTAAAACATCCATCAAAGGTCCCTGTCTAGTTTTCTGTATATTCTCCAGAGCTTTGTCAAGTGATCTTAAGTGTCTCAAATAATGGAGAGACTCATGAGACTATTTAAAATCCTAACAGATTATTTTTTTTTCCCTACTTGCATATTTTCTTTCCTGACAGTCCCAGAACTCCTTATTATAACCTTCAGTTCAGATTTGCAAAAGGATGTGGGGTTAACAAGGAGGAACAGCTCTGGAAATCCCACCGGGGACCATGCATGAGCCGGTGCAGGCAGCCACTGAGCTTGGTAGGGTCAGGGACATGGAAAAGGGGGCAGTAGCAAATCTCTGCCATCTTCTCCCCAGCCTCCGTGCCCATGATACCACTGAGCATAGGCAAGCACTGAGAAGCATTGCTCCCAGGCACCAAGGAGCCGACCCCCTCCCTCCTCCATCCCTGGGAAGCACGCACCTGGAGTAGGGTGCTGGAGGGTCCCTCTCCTTTCTGCTTCTTGCCCCTCTGCCAAAATGGCATGATGACGGAAACACTGTGATGTTTTATTAACCTCCTGCACTCCCTAACTAACAAGGGGGAAGGGAAAAACCCTGGGAAGTATACATCTGTATCTGAAATCTATACAGCAAGACAGATCTAGCTGGAGCAGTCTTTAGGGCATATATACATTACCAGGCTACAGTGAAATATAGCCTGAAATTTGTCTCCTAAGATGAGATAATGTAGCCACGTTAACAGCTGCAACTGTCACTTTCAAGTGAAGTAGTGGGTATTGTGTTGAGTACATTTGCAGGGCAATTTTCCAGTTGGAATAAAAGGCTTTCCGAGGTGAATTTAACTTGGTTTTTATCCATCTATCTAACGTTATTTTTATATATATATTATACAAATATTGACTGGTTCTGAGGGCAATAGAGGTAAAATATTGCACCAGGAAAGAAAATAGTTCCCAAGTCTCTATATATATATTTTGGCCTCAGCTAAAGGCTCAGGGCAATATATGCCATTTTCCCCCTCAGAGCACAAAATTTTACTGCTCTTGCTTCTTAGCTATTTTATTATCCCTTTGTATGTTTGTAAAGAAGAAAGAGATAGGGTAGTGCTGGGCTTAGAAGTTTCTGCACAAAGCAATGTGCTTTGGAAGAGTTTTGCATGAAACATGAATTTGCATTGCCAGGATCTGTGTTTTAAAAGTGATGTGTAAAACACAGATAAATATCATTCCCAGTGTTGGGTTTTTTTTCCTCCAAAAAGAAATAAAATATAATAAATTGTCACAATTATTCACCATAGGAGTTCCAACAGAGATCAGGGCTCTGCTGTACTAAGCTCTCTGAAATACATTTTAGGTAGCTTAGGTACTAGGCAATTTATGCATATTACAGAAAAGCTGTGGCAGTTTAAGATGATGCAGACTTTCAGTGGCAGCAATGGAAACTCCTGCCACATCTGCCTGTTTGCATGCCCACCAATTTTCTCATCATGCTGAGCTAAGACATTAGCATGCACACAAAGAGGTCGGTGCCTGAACCCCAGCGTGGTCTCTCCCCTTTCCGCAGCACCTGGATGCGCCGTGTCACCCCAGTGAAGGGCAAAGAAAAAGTCTCCTTTCAAAATTTGCCCCTGAAATCTTGGGTACCCCTTTTTGGATTAGCTCCAAAGAGTTTAGCAGCAGATCGAGAGTGCCAGTGGAGAGCCTGGGGGTTTGAGTGAGGGCTAGTGCCCAAGGAGGTGATTTATCTCAGTGTTTGGACTTGGGGCAGTGGACAGGACAATGTCCAGCTCCGGGCTCTGGGCTCCATCAAGGATATTGTGCAGCTTCAGAGGAACAGAAAAAAGGCACCACGATGGCTCAAGGGCTGGGGGACAATAGCTGACGGTGAGATGCTTGGGGAACATAACCTCTTCAGTGTATCAGAAAGAAAAGTGAGAGGTCAGCTCTTGAGGGGCTCTGGGCACCTTCCCATTGGAGAACAGGGCAAGGCTAAAAGGCCAGTGGATGGAGGCTAAACCTAAATTCAAGCAGGAAATTACTTTTTACCTGCAGGGATAAATACCAGCTGGGATGATCGACAGGATGCGTTTTTCCTTCTTTCACTGTTGGCAAGTCAAGATGCGCTTGCTCCTCTGCAGCAGGTGCCTGGACAAACCAGCAGGGGGAAGAAAACCAAAGGGTGTTTTTTCTCTAAGCCCTTGTAGCTCTAGGTTTGGTCTGCGTCTTCCCCATGGACCTGTTTGAGACCCTTCCAGCTCTCCTCATGTCTGCTATGGCTATGGAAAAGAAGAGCATCTGGCTTGGGGTCCCAACTCTCAGGCACAGAAAACCCATTTACCACCAAAGGCATCCTAGCTGAGCCACCTGCAGAGCTGACCCAGGCAGAGATACAGCCACCCAAACCTTGCCCCCAGAGAGATGGCAGCAAGCCCACAGTGGTCCCCGTTACTGAGCAGTCAGAGAGTATCGAGAGAAGAAACAAATCACTGGTGGCACCTATAGCCACACGCAGAAATTAGAGAGTCTGACTATAAGGTCACAATAAATCAGTGCACTGACAAGGAGATCTACCCTTTGTCCAGGGTAGAAGATTTATCTGTGACCCCAGGAAGGGGCATTTCTTCCTTGATTTGTTAAACGCTGAACTGAAAATGGAGCTAGATCTGAAGCCTGATGAGTAGCTGATTGCAAATGCTCATGCCCAACCCCACGCCCACTCTTCCCCCTCACCCCCCCGCCCCCCTCAGACACGCACACAGTCGTTCTCAGGATGCTGTATTATGTTTCAAGAGAGCCTCTATATTTTCTGTCTGTGATGGACCAGCTTTTGCAGAACTTGATTATGTGGTTTGTTTTCCTGATGACATTTTAATCAGAGGGCTCTCTCTCACAAAATGCCAACCAGCACTGGGGAAGAGCCTGCGTGCTGTCAGCAAATGGGATGGGTGTTTGCCAGTGGGAAGCACGGCACATCCCAGTGCTGCGGGAAGGGGAGAGACCACGCTGGGGTGCAGGAGGAATCAACACACTGAAAGAAAAAGAGGTTTATGAACATGGGTTGAATTCCCAGGGTTTCTTTTAGAGAAGTCTTTCAAATTGGACTCGATGATCTTAGAGGTCTTTTCCAACCTCAATGATTCTATGATTCTATGAAATTCAGGGATAAAATTCAGCAGTGATCATGAGGGAATGGATTTTGCACAACTGCAAAGTGACAGGGTGAAGGATTGCACCACCGCTGCATTCCAGTTTCCATGCATGGTTGGACAGTGTTGGGATAAACAAAGGAGCTTGGCTGACGCCTGCAACCAGGAGAGAGATAAACTGCAGGAACATTGGCAACAACTGACTTCTGCGTGGTCCAGGACCAAACATGCTGGCTTGTCTAGCCACGAGGTCTGGGCTGTCTTCTGTACCACAAGACCTACCAGCTCCAGAAGGGCATCACCTTCACCCTGAAATGGCAAACAGTATTTCCTCCTTCACCTTCACAGACAAAACCTACAGACATTCAAGGTCCACTTGTAAGAGTTTTACACACAACTTATAGCAGCCTAAGCTAACTTAACTAAACTAAAACCATGCTGCCATCCCATTTACACTACAGCATGCAACATAGACGTTGGCAGCAGTAATGGGCAATACAAGGAAGAATCAATGACATTCATTTTGGCATTGCTTTACAAGCCTTGAACTCCTGTACCAAAGCTCTTAGTTTTCCTTTTTTTTCATATCTCACCACTAAATTATTCCTTAACTGACTATTGTCGCGATTTGAGGAACTTTTGACATATTAAAAATGCAAACATGCCCATAAATCTCACTGTAAAAACTTAGCATGAGAAGTCTGCATAATCATAAACAGTAAATATTTTGCTGT
The DNA here is from genome assembly GCF_000699145.1 of Aptenodytes forsteri. NCBI lineage: Eukaryota > Metazoa > Chordata > Aves > Sphenisciformes > Spheniscidae > Aptenodytes > Aptenodytes forsteri. The sequence continues at coordinate 1,596,122 of NW_008795924.1, forward strand.
GGCAGTGGTTCATAGGGGAAAAATTAGCATTTCACTTTGTTTTGGCCCAAATGTGTTTTGATTTCCTTGGAGGTTGTTGAAGGTTTTTTGGTTCAGTCTCCTGTAATATAAATAATAATGTAGCCAGATGCTTGGTACATGAACACATGGCTGATGAGCAAAGGGATGTGAAGGATAATGTTCATCATCTTTAAAACACTGGGAAACAAGGCTACTGTTTTTAAACTGTATAAAATGCATGGCATAAACCAAATGTTAATATCCGGGCAGGATCATAGTCTGCCCATGGTGATAGGAATGGCATGGAGTGACTGGTGCAATTTGTTTGGGGCTTTATCACACAATCTTGCCTTCTCTGCACATGAGTTTCAAAAAATTGTAGAGGTCCCCAATTTTACAGAAGAGGGCTGGAACATGGTGGTGTGACTATGCCATGAAGCAAAACAATAATTGTCTAAAATCAGTGCAGGAGAGCGCAAGATCTGGCTCACATTTTTGTTCCTCTCTTGCCACTGCTCCATCTGAAGTCATTGGAAGAAGAAGGTTCAATCCCTCCTGAATGGGACCACAAATGTCTCTGCTGGATATCCAGTGACTCTAGAAATTACAGAGATTCCTCTGGAAAATGGATTACATCTTTCATTCAAGAAAAACTGTTTTTTCTATGATCATGTGGACCATATCTGAATAACAACTTACCTCTGAATTATGAATAAGAACTGATCACATTATTAAATATGGTATGTTAAATATTTATCACTCTTCCGTGCATGTGAATCTAAATTCAAGAGATTTAGCAGTATCGCAAGCAGTTTGGGTTGAGTCCTATTGTCACATTTTGCCTTACATCCTCCTATATTGTCACATTTTGCCTTACATCCTCCTAGATTCCAGTGTGTAACAACTGTGATAGCAGTATATAATCAATACCTTGTTTGTAGAAAAGTCTATAGCCACATAGGAGAAGATTCCCAGCACCCTCTTCTCCAGAAAAATTTGCATAGTTTCGCATTTCTGTTCCATTGGTGCCACCTATTGGCAAGTGCACATGTCAACCCACGAAAACAGTCATTTCCTTTGAGAAGTGGTGACAGGGACATGGGCCTCTCACCAATGATGGCTGACTGCAGTCATGACATAGGCATCATCTGGGACCAGTTTGAGAGCAAGCTTCTTGGTCCCATTGGGGCATTCAGCTCCATCAACCATTTTCCAACAAGCTCAGCTCATGAACCTGCAACTAAACAGCTTGTTGCTGCCGAGTTGAATAGGAAGTCCTACTTGTGGCTTCTGCTTAGCCTGGCCACCACTTCTGTCCTCTGGGGAAGATGAGTTACTGGTCTGTCCCATAAAGGATGTGGTGCCCATTGCAGTCTGCCCAATCCTAAGTGGATCAGACTTTCACAAAAGCTCTCCTTGGTTTCAGGTTTTGTCTGACACAGTGACTTGGCCACCAAAGCACCAGCATGATGTTCTTAGTCCTGGGTATCCATCTGTAGGGCAAGCTCCCTAAGTAGCTAATACTACTTCCAGGAAATGGTAAAAAACCTGTTCTATGTGAATTACATTGATGTCTCAGTTGGACAGTTATTCTTTATTGAGAATAACTATTCTCTTTCTCTATTGACCAGGTCTTCCTCAGGAAGCCTTCCCAGACAAAAGGAGGGAAAAAAGAATAAAAGTCCCTGATTTATGAAGATTAATAATTAATGCAGATTGATCACTTTATCTCCCTGGAGAGCATCTCCCAGGAGAGACCCATTGGGCATCCTTCGTAAAGATAATGACAGTCAGCTGTAGTCTGACAAACTTTGCCAGCCAGAAGACCTGTCCACAGTACTTCTTTGCACAGTTTAGACTTGGAAATGATTAAAAGCCCCATGCCAGCAGATATCAGCAATTATCTGAGTACATCAGCAAATTCTGGGCTGGGGCTTTGTGCCACATCCCCCTACAGTTCAAACAAAGCACTTGTTTCCTCAGCTGTGGTCTCCTTGCCAAGGATGTCCCCAGCCTTTTGGGAGGTGGTGACAGGAGAGAGAGATCAGAGGGAGAACTTGCGGGTTGGGTAACCCCAGGAAAGCCCCAGAGTCCTGCACCCAGCGATCCTGCAGGGTAGGTCTGAATGTGCATGGGAACATTTCCTCGTGCAAGCAAGGGGCATTGCCCAAAGGGTACCTCCTCTTACCACCTCGGCTTGCAGAGGGCAGCAGGTGACCCCAAGTTGCACTAGACCGACACCAAAATTCATGGATGAATCAGGATGAGTTCTGTTGGGAGCATACTTTCTCCACGTTCCCATGTGACAAGTCACTTCTAGCAACGGCTTCTCCTACATCATTTTCCATGTAGAAAAGGTGCTGTTCAGCTCCCTGCTCACCTCCATCCCATCCTTTCCAGAATTTCCCAGCTCTCCCAGAGCCCCCTGCCTCTGATCCCAACACAGCCCTTCCTGTCCCTTACACTTTCATTTCTGTTTCTTTACATCTTTATTAAACTATATTGCCACTTTGATAGGAAAATTGAAAAGAAAAAGATATGAGGAACAACAAAAAAGCCGTAATTATGAAGATTCAATTTAATTTTAAAGGTTGTGGAAGGAGGAAAAAAAAAGAAGCAGGAGAAGAAGAAACCAAATTAATTTAGCAGGAAAGCATTGCATGAAATATTGTTGGAGTTTAATAACCATGCAAAGACAGATGATATGTGTGGAAAAATTAGTTGTAGGACCTCATAATAGTCTATTAATATTTTCTACAGGCACAGAAACCCTTTGCTGAATGATTGTAACAAAGTAATCTTTTTTTTTTAAGACATTAAAAAATATCTTCAAAAGAAGAAGACGGCAGCAATGTACATACTGTACAGAATGGAGACCCCAGCGAGGCATGTCAGGTCCCAGGCTAGATTCAGCACAGGCTTCTCTGCTCTGCCACGATGCAGGGTCTCCCACCAGGCTGCTTGCTGGGTGCAGTTGTTCCAAATGGCAGGATGAGGCCCCTTGACAAGGCATCTCTCCCCACTTTCTGACTGGTAGGGAAAGGTATTTCCCTTGGCAAGGACAGGAGTGAGATCCTTGTCAGCTGGGGAGACAGTTGCTCTGGGTTGTCAGGTCTGACTGAGAAATGATCTCCTGGAGGAAATTATTCTGTGTGCAGCCCCTGCTCCCAGACATGGCTGCTTGGTAGAAGCAGCCTCCTCCTTTCTCCTCCCAGAAACCCCTGTATTGCCTCTTCCAACGAAAGCCCTGCTGCTCAGAAGTGTCCGGGCTCCACCAGCGGAAGATGCACAACCCATCTCACACATGTTTCTTCTTCCAGACAGTCTGTTCTGCCAAAGGCTGGCATTGACCTTGGGCATCTCAAAGCTGAAGAGGCTAAGGGCAGTGTGAATCAGTGGGTCTGGGTGAAGAGGTCCACAGAGGGGCCCATGCCCAGCCCCATACACAGCTGCGTTCTTCCCTTCCCGCTCCCCTTGAACTCCAGGGAGAGGTTAGACTCAACTCTGCTGCCCTCCCTCCTTGACTCTGCCATCATAGTCTTGTTTTCTCTAGATATCACACTGAATGAGGCCACAACCTTAATGATCAGCCACTATTTCCATGGTCGGGTCTGCTGTCGTCATGATGTGATAACAATGGGCAGGTGCCCCACAAACATAGAGGGAGCAACAGCCCTTTTCAAGGCAGCCCCAGGAGACCAAATGTCATGATCAAGCTCTTGCTGAACCTGGAACAACCTTGAGTTTGGGCCATGAAGCCAGACATGGCACTAGAGCAGGGCAAGGCTGCTGGCCAAGGGCTACACTGATTGCACAGCCCCATGACCTCAGTGCAAAGAGAAGGGTGCTTGGGTTGACTTGTCATCTTCTGTTCCCCAACACGGACAGGGCAAAGACCTCCCCACCACAGCATGATGGTGGAAAGCTGATGCTGAGGAGCAGCATGCCCAGGAGCAGTGCTCAGCTGAGGCATCAGTGCTGTTCAAAGGCTGAGGCAGCTGGAAGGAGCCCAGATTTTGGAAGGACAAAGGGAATGGGTCAGGACACAGAAAAGTCATGCCCATCTTCAGCAGCATATGGCTGGTCTCTAAAGATGCATTTGTAATATTATTAGTCTGAAGGGCTCTGCACACAAAGGAAAGGGCAGTGGTAATGTTCCTGCATAGTACTGAGAAACATACACACACAAACACATATATGTGCATGAAGGGATGTGCACATGCCCAGCATTTTTGCTGGAGGTAAAACCTTGTAATTGCAGCATCGGGGATATCTTTAAAATTGGTGTTAACAACAAACTCAAGCATGACCATGACTGCACCAAGACAAAGGATGATAATGGGGGCGAGGGAGGAGAGGTCTCAGTCTGCAGACGTTTTAACTTGGTCTCTCAAAAGGATGTATTTCCTTGGTCCTAAATGGGATTTGCTTTAGCTCCAGACAAAACCCTTAGGATCCTGTAAACTCAACTAGGTCACTCCTGCAAGGAAAAAATAAAATGAAATAAAGAAATGAAATTAAATACTGAAGTGAATAATAAAATAAAATAAAATAAAATAAAATAAAATAAAATAAACCCAGGACAAAACCAAACTGCAATTCCTCATTCGGCTTCCCCTTTCTCCTATTTTAATCTGTATAGTACCATCCAGTTCCAGCCTCCCCCCTTCCCCTTTTTTTAAATACAGTCTAATCCTGAGTGTGAACTGATGTAGTTTGTGTGTTAGGGGGGAAAAAAATCTCTCTCTCTTTCTGCCTTTTTTTTCCCTTCTTCTTTCCTTGGCCCAGTTCATTATTTTTCTTTCTTGTCACTCAGTGTGATAGGTTGAACAGAAGTGCACAGATGAGCACTGAAAACGGTGTCACAAGGCCTTAATCTAGTCTTTAATGCCTGACTTCAGAGATGTCATTTATCTTCTAACTGCAGCAGGCTTCCACCAACTTTATCTCTAATAATATATTGATGGATTAAAAGGGTCGGGCAGGAGACCGGGCTGGAAAAATTGCTTATTGACATCAAAATACAGTGCCCTCAACCTGATAAACATGGAGGGGCTCGTGTATCTCCCAGAATAGTTGGCGTCGCTATAATTTTTTTTTCTAGCATGTTTCTCCCAGGTTCATGGGGTGGTCCAGCAAAATAAACAAACAGAACAAGTAAATAGGAAATACAGTTTCTGCATTGACGCAGCTGAGTGGAAGCCCAGCTATGTCTGTAATAGTTTCTTAATGATAGCGCCATGCAGGGTTATTTATGGCAGACTGCAAGCCACGTTTCGAAGCGACCTGACAGGGAAAGGCTGCCATTGTTTTAGCAGATTGGGGGTATTAGGACATGCAGGATGAGAGATTGCAGCACCCTGTAATAGCATTTCTGGAAGCTGTTTCTTTCCCCGGTGGTGTAAAAGTCGGGAGCTGTCTAGCAATCTTTACGGCTGAAATTCATCCCTTGCCACATGGACCTCATGCACGAAGAACTAAACGGGGGAGGAGAAGGGACTGCCACGCAGAGCATCGGTAGAAACGCTGCCCCGACCTCCGCTCTCCACCACAAACCTGACAGATGGGTACCTGGTGGGGAAATGCTAACTAAAAACTGGCTGGACGGCCGGGCCCAGAGAGTTGTGGTGAATGGAGTTCAATCCAGTTGGCGGCCGGTCACGAGCGGTGTTCCCCAGGGCTCAGTACTGGGGCCGGTCTTGTTTAATATCTTTATTGATGATCTGGATGAGGAGATTGAGTGCACCCTCAGTAAGTTTGCAGACGACACCAAGTTGGGCGGGAGTGTTGATCTGCTCGAGGGTAGGAAGGCTCTGCAGAGGGACCTGGACAGGCTGGATCAATGGGCCGAGGCCAACTGTATGAGGTTCAACAAAGACAAGTGCCGGGTCCTGCACTTTGGCCACAACAACCCCATGCAGCGCTACAGGCTTGGGGAAGAGTGGCTGGAAAGCTGCCCAGCAGAGAAGGACCTGGGGGTGCTGGTCGACAGCCGGCTGAACATGAGCCGGCAGCGTGCCCAGGCGGCCAAGAAGGCCAATGGCATCCTGGCCTGTATCAGAAATAGCGTGGCCAGCAGGAGTAGGGAAGTGATCGTGCCCCTGTACTCGGCACTGGTGAGGCCGCACCTCGAATACTGTGTTCAGTTTTGGGCCCCCCACTACAAGAAGGACGTTGAGGTGTTAGAGCGTGTCCAGAGAAGGGCAACGAGGCTGGTGAGGGGTCTGGAGAACAAGTCTGCTGAGGAGCGGCTGAGGGAACTGGGACTGTTTAGCCTGGAGAAAAGGAGGCTGAGGGGAGACCTCATCACTCTCTACAACTACCTGAAAGGAGGTTGTAGCCAGGTGGGTGT
>NW_008795924.1:1602489-1611547 GCF_000699145.1 Aptenodytes forsteri
AGCGATAGGACGAGAGGAAATGGCCTCAAGTTGTGCCAGGGGAGGTTTAGATTGGGTGTAAGGAAAAATTTCTTTACTGAAAGAGTGGTTAAACATTGGAACAGGCTGCCCAGGGAAGTGGTTGAGTCCCCATCCCTGGAGGTATTTAAAAGACGTGTAGATGAGGCACTTAGGGACATGGTTTAGTGGGCATGGTGGTGTTGGGTTGACGGTTGGACTCGATGATTTTAGAGGTCTTTTCCAACCTCAATGATTCTATGATTCTATGATTCTATGATTCTACCCATTATTTTGGGGATGATGTAGCCTTTTGTATGCCCCAGATACAGCCAAAGAAAACATCCCCCTTGCTCCTCAACCACCACAGGCATTTTGAGTTGCCACTTGTCCCTGATTTATCTATCCCTTGCCGATTTCAGCAGTTTTCATTGCACAAGTTGGCTTGGGGAGCACTCCTCCAAGGTCCTCCAACACAAAAATCTGGGCTGTTGCCAAACAGCTTCCCAACGCTATGGGAGCAAACACACCTGAGACTCGGCATGACCTCCGTCAAAGACAGCAGAAAGGTTCTCCACCGTGTTCCAGTTGTTTTTCCTAATACTACAGGATTACTGGTAGGGAAAGACAACTGGCATTGGTAGGAACAGCCACAGGTGAAAACATTTTCTTTGCAGTGGGATGGAGATGGTTTGAGCATTCACTGTACAAACATCGCATTGCTGGGGAAAGGTGGAACCCCTGCTGAGTCCATTGCAATGTGACTTTCTTTTGTCTCTTGCTAAGGAAGATTGTTGCAAATAGAGATGACAAAAAAGCGTGGCTCTTCGTCCTGAGGAAATCCCCAACATTTCAGGTCTGTTTTATAGTAAAGCCAGACTGAATGGCAAAATCCTGAAGCCTTCTCTTGGAAGAAAAAGTTGAGAAAAACATATTGAACAGGACATTGCAATTTGGACTGATGTTCCTGGTTCATTCCAGCTTAAGCTACAGGTGCCCCCCCACCCTGGTCCATCTGTTCTCCAATAGGGCTCACTAAAAAATACCACCCATCGTGCACTGTGACGGACATATCCCCCTAAACTGCTGCCTGGGCTTCCTGCCCATGAGCCAGTGAGACAGATGCGGAGATAAACTTTGTCACCAGAGAAAGCATTTAATTTCATTTTCCTGGAAAGAAATTCCATGAAAATCAATCTTCCCACAGAACATTTTGATTCTTGGCAAAACACCTTTTTCTGATCGGGAATTGCCTCAACTCAAAAATATCTGAGCAGCCGTGGTTACAAGAAGAGTCACATTTCATTCCCACATGCATTAAGAGGGATTTTGTATGAAGGCAAGCTCAATGGTCCTTGAGGAGGTGGTAAAGTTGCAAACATCATCATTGCAAGAGCTTTTAATTATCAGGAGTTCAGGCTGCTTTGATCATACCCCAAAACTTGAGCTAGGTGGCTTGGAGCGGTGTCAGATGGCCCAGCAGAGACCACATTTGCTGTGGAAGTGGTCCTTAGCTCAGAAGAGACGGGTTCACAAGAACTAACAAGTTTACACACCTTGAAGGACTTATCCCTCCCTGATAGATGGAAATAATGGAAATAATACTGCAGCACATCATGTAGACGATGTCAGGTACAAAGATCTCTAGGACACAGAGCCTGCAAATAAAGATCAGTGCCCAAGCCCCATACAAATGGGCTCTGGAAGACCAGTGCTGATAAACACCATTCCCATTCAGGAACCCTAAGAAACACAAATACAAAAAAAAAAAGTTGTGGAGAAAGGGGAAAAATTAGCCTGATGGTCTCTGATGAGCAACCAAGCCGTAACTTCGATCATGAGCATTGCTCTGGGGGCAAACGGCTGAGCATCACGTGGTCTGGCGTCCCAGTTCCTCAAATGGGAATGATCGGCAGGCGCTTGCAGACGGCAGAACACAAGCCTTGCATTATAAAATTGTCTTTCTGAAATTTACCCGCTGAAATGCTGAATTTATCAGCTGAATTTATCAGCTGAAATGCCTCAGACTTCTGGGAAGCTGCCTCTGGCCGACCACTTGATGGGAAGAACGTCTCCGATTTTTTTGGCATGTGGAACTAAAGCAGTTCAGCCGCTTTCCCCTACACCTGCCAGTCACTCCTGGTTGCATTTTATCTAAGCACCATTTTCTAATTTCACTGCGGTGAAGACTATCACAATGCATTTTTGCAATAGGTAGCTAAAATGGCAAACCACAAGGATTGTTACATTTCAAATATAAATTGAATCAATTACTGCAGTTAAAAATAGCAATTTAATACCCATAGTCTGTTAAGAAAAAAAAAACAACTGTTTTTTTGTAAATGCTATTCTTTACATGTTTCTCGTTTTTCAGACTCCTTAGCAAACAGAGAAATACCCCAAAAGGAGGTAATTTTCTCACTCAGAAATGGAATTCTCTGAAGCTTTTTGCAGGACTTTGTTTCCTTCCCACTAAATTCCCTGGAAGGCTCTACAGTGATGTAACCAGTGCAGAGTTTGGCCAGTGCTACTTGGTTTTAGCATCTCAATAGTCTCTGAGACATTTCACAAATCAACTTTTTCCATTATTCCCTTTGATTACCCCATCCCTTTCAGAATTTCCAGCTAGTCACTTGTCATCCCTTATACAAAGGGGGGAGGTAGAGTTTCTCATTCCAGAGCTGCATGTTACAGCATTTGCAAGGCCACGAGGCACAGCAATATGCTGTGCATCACAGGTCAGCCATGAGCCGCATCCTGCAGCCAGACCCGACCCCTCTACAAATCCTGCTGTAGCATTACTGCTTTGCTCACAGGAATGTGATATTAAGGAAGCACTGACAATAATTCGTAGCTCTTCAGCGAACTCCCACTGGTGCCTACAGCACTGGGGTTTTCTCCTCAAGGCTCAACTATTTCTCACTGTTAGGCATTAACATATTTTACATGGAAATGATTTCACTAACTAATGAAGTAGTAAACTCACTGGATGTTTTCTTTCCAGGGTTGGCCATTTAAAATAAAAAAATATCCATATCGCACTTGGCTATCCTTATGTGTTTTCCTATTATTCTCCAGAAGTAATTGCCGATGATTTAGTGGACCGGCTCACGAAAGGCATGGGTGTGCACATCTATTTGTTTGTACTGACTGCATCCTGCATCTTCCAAGGTGCCTCCTCCCTCAAATCACTTTTCCCCTGAAGAATCACTCTGTCAAAACCCTCATTATTTTATAACTTCTATGCTCCTCTTCTCTTCTCACCTTGTTAAATACTGCTGGAGCAAAAGAGTCAGTAGCTCTACCATTTTAGCAACACCATTGATTTTGTCTCCCTCTTCATTTATTAATGGAACTACTTTCTCTGTAGTATTCCCTTTTCCCTGATATAATTGTAAAAGCTCTTTTTATTCCCCTTAAGCCTTTCTGCTCTCTGAGCTGGCCTTATCTTTTCCCTGCAAGCCTTAACTGACTGTATATTCTTGTTTAGTTCTCTCCCTTCTCCATTTTTCACTATAAGTTCTTTCTTTGCACTCCTATCTTTCGTTGGCGCTTTTTTATGCCACATTGGATGCTACTTGTCCTTCCATTTATTTTGACGGGAACAGTAGTGTGTATATTCTTGTTTAGTTCTCTTTCCCTTCTCCATTTTTCACTATAGGTTCTTTCTTTGCACTCCTATCTTTCGTTGGCGCTTTGTTATGCCACATTGGATGCTACTTGTCCTTCCATTTATTTTGACGGGAACAGTAGTGTGTCCCACTCTATGGGGCTATTCTGGCATTTCTGGCCTTTTCTCATCCCTCTGGATTTAACACATCTCCCCAGTGCACCCGGTTCACGCCTGGCCACAGAGGCACCGGGTAAGATGCAGGCTGGAAAGGCACTGTCCATGGGAAGTCCCACACCTTGTAACCCCAACATCTCAGGCATGTGTCCCCATCTAGGAGGAACAAAAACATCTTTCGCAAACCACAAATCCTTTTCTTCCCACTGGCAATTCAGAGCCAGCTCTTGTTTCTGAACCCAAGGTCGTGGGGTTTCCAAGAGGTGAATGGGGAAGTTCATGGTGTGATTTTAATTATTAGAGCAACTATCGTCCGGAGCAGTCCAATGGAGGCAAAAGACTGGATGGATTTTACCAGGGCCTCTGTGAAACCTCTGAATGAGTTTTTGTGTTATGAGCATTGCAATACCAGCAGGTCAGACCAAAGGGCTCAGGAGCTACCCTGGTTCTCTGGGTCTCTTTCTTTTTGCAAGTGGAATATCTTAATTCCAAATAGGTAATGGTTTAACAGAAAAAAAATCACAGTACTTTTTTTAATGAACCATTGTTTAATCTGGAAGAATCAAAGCATTGCATTTTTAAAATAAGGATACATACACTTCAATTCCATTGGATTTAGAACATGTTAAAATGAAGCACTTTCCTGAAATGGTAACAAATTCACACAATTCTTTTGCTAAGTCTGAATCTACATTTGCCCATACAAGATGTTTTTTCTGCAGTGAGTCCACAGAATAGAGATGGGAATTATCAGAAGACCAGAAAACAATGCCTCTGAGAAAAGATTGAAGAAGTTGGGGTTGCTCAGCTGGCGGAGAGGTGGGACATTGCTATAATCTCCTAGTACAGAGAAGGCTTACGGAAAGTGGAAGGGATAGCTTTTCTTCCTGGTAGGTAAGATAAGTAGTTGTGAGCTTAAACCACAGCAGGAGAGGCTAAGGCTGGATATGAGGGGAGCCTTTCTAGCAATAAGGCTGCTGACGTACAGGGACAGGCTATGGGGGGAACAGGTTGTGCCTGTATTGATGGAGGTGTCTTTTCAACAAGCAAGACCACCACCAGCCTGGACCAGCATGATTCAGCTGGTCCTGCTGCAAAGGTCATCCCAAGGTCCTTTCTACCTCCCTTTTCCTAGGATTTCACTGACCTTGCTGTCCTAGCAAGCACCAGTCGGCAAGGTTCAATGTTTTTTGGATACTGCAGCACTTCTATAGCACTGTGGGGTTTTGGCAGATCCAGAGAGGAACATCTCAGAAGACCTGCTCAGTCTCCAAGTCTCCCACTGAGCAGAGCCACTGTGCCAGGCACTGCTCCTGTGTTAAGCACCGCTGAAGCACAGGCTTCTATAATAACATTATCGAGAACATGAAAGACTCAGGCACTGAAATCCAGCTAGAGCTATGAAGCCGAAAGCTGCCAGGAGCGGCGTTGCAGGCAAACCCAGCCCAGGAGGGCCCTGAGCTCTAGCACAGGCACTGCAGGGGGAAGGTAGGATCCTTCAGGGAGTTTGGCACTGCTCCCTTCTCCAAGTCTCCCCTGGTGTGCACAGAAGTTATAGCATGGCTAATTACAGGAAATTAAAGAGAAAGAGATATAAAGAGATTGCCTGAACTCAGAGAGTCCTGGGAAGGGCTGGCGGATATCCCACAGTGCCACCACCGCAATTAGACCCGCAGAAAGTGAGGTTGGAATGAGAAAACTTGAAATTGTGTGGCAGGAAAAGGTTAATTATAATCCATTTCTTTGGAATCTAATTTCCAGGCATTGAATATTTGTAGATTAACAGGCGGTGAGGCCAGAAAAGACATTTAAAGTAGTCTAGGCTGGAGTGGCAGCGATGAGAGACTATGGCAGAATGGAGCTTGTCCTTAGCCCAGAGGACCACAGTAAAGATGCTCATGCAAGGACTGTGGGAGGCACCTGGCTAGAAGAAATGTTCTAGATTGATGCCAGCAGTCAGGAAGCTTCTGGAAACTGGGAAAAGTGCAGTATACTTGGCTAGTTTCATTGCATGAATTCTTAGCTGAGATGGAGATGTATTCTTGGGCTCAGCTATTTATGGGGTTCTTGTTTCACTGAGCAGGAGGGAAAGTCCCGGGTGTGCTCAGCCACACAGATGTCTCAGGAACATCAGGAAGATCCTTGCCAAATGGTGCCCTCTTCCAAGGTCAGGCCTCTCCCTTTTGCAGAGTCCCTTGCACAAGGTAAAAGTGAGGCAGGGAGAAGTGAAGGAAGAGAGAAAAGAGACAGTAGAGGGGAGAAGACTGTAGGGCGAGGAGGATTACACCTATCCTGGTGCTGCCCAACCCAAGCCAGAAACCAAGCCCTGTACCCAGGCTGTCCCCATGCTTACTGCACTCAGTAACAGCAGTGGAGCTGGAAACCAGTGCAATGAGCCCAGCACCAGACTGGGCACGACACAGCAATTACTGCTGGGGGACAAACAGCACTGTCAGCACAGCCAAGGCTTTCATCGTCCTGCAGAACAACTATAGAGATGGTTTGATATAATGCAGTGTTAAACTTGCTTCTGTAGGTATCCTGTAACATAAACTATTGCTACCGCTACTATTACAAATAAATAATAATCATCTGTTAAAACTAATCAGGCAATGTCGCACATGTTTAACCAATTTGGAAGGGAAACTTGCAGCAGAGGGGTGAGTTTCACAGAGTGATAGGTGGCCCTCGCAGTCATCCCCTTGGGGACAAGCTCAACAAATCTCCCAGTCCAGGAGCTAGCTCCAGGACAGTCTGTTGTTAGGAAGAGGTGAGCCAGTGCCAATGCCATCAGGCCTGGATTGGGCATCAACACAATCATCCCGGGATGCTCAAGGACATAAAAATGTAGAGTATGACTCTTTTGGTTACACCATCCAACAGATCCAACCAAGTTGGGTGCAGAAGAAGAAACAAACTCCTGATCTTTATAACTTTTCTAGCAACTCTTCCATTAGTCCAGGCACACCCATGAAACTGCTCTTTCCAGCACTCCTGCAAGAGAGCAAAGATTTCACATCAACTCCTCAAAAGATGAGATAACACTGTGCTTTCAACTTGCCACACCTGAACATCTCCTATTCGTGGCTCTTCCATGTTGGCCAAGAACACAGGATTAGTGCATTTCCATGCTTTTGAAGACTACATCATATGACCCCTTCCCTCCACCATCCATCTCCAGAGCAACTGGGGGGTTTGTCTTACTGGTTTTGCTGGGAGACATTTCCAGAGCATCAATGTTTTAAGGTTAGAAGCACACCTGCACCACCAGCCCCAGCATTCCTGTACCCATCGTGTAATCATGGCAAGTCTTTAAGCATTTTAAGGAGGGGGGGTGGAGAAAGGAGGTCCTTGTTTGCAGAAAAAAGAAACAATAATTTATTTCGCAGTTTGACGTTAAAAAAAAATAAAGGCTTGTAAGCTGCTCTGAAGCTTGAATGTCAGAAGTAGACCCCAGGGATGTGGATTAGAGGGCACAATGAAGGTGATTCTGTGAAATGAGCATCACGGATCTTTGGGCGATTGTTAATAAGAACACAGAAATGCAAATCTCCAGGAGCTGGTGAGACATCAGCCTGTGCGCCTACCAATACACATGTGACTCCAATCAAATTAAGGGAGATTCACACCAGGACAGTAAAAGGCACGTGGCTGACCTGATGGCTGTTACAGCACAGAGGCCTTATCTCCTGCTGTCGGAAAGCAAAAAGCCCCCCACAGGAGCAATCCCAGTGCCTCTTCACATACAGAAAATGTAGGGAAGTGACCCTATCTAAATTTGGCTGGGTCCATGAATATCCTCTTTGGGGGTGTTTGCCCACCATATGTAGCACAACTTAGAGATTCCCTTACATGCAACAACAAGCAAATTGCATGCAGTTTAGTGAACCCTGACTGCAACTACAAATAATGGATCTGATTATGTCCTTCCTCCACTATTTCACTTGTTTTATATGGGAATCCATCCCAAACTCTATATGAAGCTGAGATGCTGCTAGAGGAGAAAGCTGAGTTCCTCATGCAGTAAGGGCTTTCTTCTTGCTGACGGTGACTTGAGGTTGCTCTTTTGTTTTGGGTTTACAAGCTGAAAAGTGAGCCCTAATTCCATCCTGCTCCAAGCTTTGTGCTGTGCCTGAGGACAATGAGTCATTGCATACACACTTCGCATAAAGATAAGCTCTCATGAAAATGGTTCGTCAGCTCAAGAGAAAGGACAAACGCTTCCATAACAAGCTTTGAGTCTTGCCTCCAATGGTGTAACATTTGGGTTCTTGGGGATCATCAGGCAAAGGGTTGAGTCAGGGTCTCCTCGAGACCTGGACTGTGCTCAACCCTGAGCTGGGAAAGAGCAGGCATCTTCCCAGCCAGCACTCGGTCCTTACATATGACCTTCCACTTCCGTTTGCAGATGTTGTCATTGGACCTTCTTCTCCCCCAAGGGCTGAATATGCAAGTTGAAGAGGATGATTGGTAGACACTAAATACATTATACCCTACAGCATTTAGGGAAGGACAGAGAATATCATTCCATTCTCCTAAAACTCTGGCTTTTAAGCTACTGCTGATTTGGCCCAAGCTTGGTTTCTGGCCCTTGAGAAATGCTGTTAGCAAAGATGGTCAGGCACACTAAAGCAAAGGTGGAGCTTTCCAACAGATTGAGGGCAGAACCCAAGCTTTTGGTGCACCTCACACCCACATCCCTCCAGGACCCTACAACCAGCAGCAAGGAGAAAATGTGCTGCATTAAAGTTAGCACTGGGTGGGTTTCACATTATGTCTCCAGGGCAGCAGAGATATGGCAGGCTTCCACGGGCACATCCCCTCATTCTTTCTCTTCTGAATCCTTTATTTTTCCCCCCTTTCTCATTCTGTCTTTGCTTGCATTTCAAGGTTAAAAAAAGTCAGGATACAATAGTAAATATGTAAGATTAGCTCCTAAAATATGTTAGCAAGTGAAAGCTAAAGAAAGCCAAATGAATTTAAAAAAGGCTTTCTTGAAGCTTAAAACAGAAACAGTTCTTTTGATCCTTTATCACACAATAACAAAAAAAGCACCAAGCGAGATACATATATATAATATACATATAATATATATATTTATATACTCCATGTGCTCGGGTATGCCTCTGTGTGTGTGTGTGCGTCCATGCGTGTGTGTGTATGCGTGTATTTTAATTCACATAGGCTTTCCTTTCTTTAAAATGCTGCAAGAAGCTTTTTTTTCTGCAGATTTCTTTTTCTTTCTTTTTTTTGATATTTCAAAGCTGGCAGATC
>NW_008795924.1:1611574-1638653 GCF_000699145.1 Aptenodytes forsteri
TGCCACACATCTCTGCTTGCTAAAGAAATCAATGCTAATCCTATTACTGGCAGTTATCACCTATCCCAGAAACCGCGGCTAAAAGAAAAAAAAACACTGAGATGTCAAAGTAGGAAAAAAGCATGGGGGAGGGGGAGAAAGCGCCCTTCATTCACTTTCAAACAGTGATTGTTTTCTTATTTTTGATCATTTTTTCCTGTTAAGAGAGAAACTAAACCACAAAAAGGAAAAAAAAAAAAGAGGAAAAAAAAATCCATGCTCAAATAACATTAAGGGCCTGATTTAAACCTACGCACCCGCACATAAACCCAGGCACCGCTGAGAGCTGAGGCTCACGCCACAGTGCCGAGGCAGGGAATGGGATCCCGGGACTCGGGACCCGGTCCCTGGGCAGAGAGCATCCCATGTCCCCAGGTGTCCTGCCCTGCCGGCTGCCAGCACTGTGGGGCTGCCTGCAGACCCAGAGGGATTTCTTGGGACCAGTCCTGTCAAAGTAGGGCAAGGTGGGGGGGTGTCAGCCCCTTTTTGGGTGTGCTTGCCATGTAGGGACCCCTCCAAAGCACCCAGCTAGGTATTTGCACAAGGCAGGGAATTTCTTGGTGTTGCCATTGGCTGGTTTGATGTGCTGGCTCTGCTTGGTGCAGCCAGCTGTGGATACAGCAGGACTCTCCTGCCTGCTCCTGATGTGAGCAGATGCCCCATTCCCCAGCATGGAGCGGTTCCCTGGATGCAAATCAGGCTCTGTCCTTCACATCTGCAGTCAGTCTCAGGGCTGAGCATCTCAAAAGGCTTGGGTAGGTCAGTGCAGATCGTACTTCACCATCTGCATGGGATCTTGGTTCCCCCAAATTTTCTTTAACACCTTTGCTTCTCTTCCCATGTGCTCCTGCAACATGTTTGCACCCCTTGAGCATCCTCAGGGTCCGGCTCACCTGCCCGGGATTTCAAGGTCCCTGTCGTGTTCATGATCTCAAGATGCTGAAAAGATGGAGCACTTGAGGTCAGCTCACTCTGTGAAGGTCCTGGTTTGGCCTGTTAGGTGGCCCTGCCCAGCCCACTTAATGCTTCATGAGTTTGGGTGGTCAGATATCCCAATTGAATATGTATTACTCTAAAAGCCAAGAGCAGCAGCAGTTTCTGAACCAGTGCTTCGGGAAGAGGTATGCAGCTCCTGTCCATCAGAGCACACCATCCTCCTTGCTGCCAGAAGCAAGGAGATGTTGGTCATCAGTCTGATATGCTGAGGGCAGGCTGGTACCAGCCACACAGCTCACAGGTAATGAGCAAGGAAGTGGAGCGCAAAACAAATAAACAGACAAGAAAGAAATAAAAAACCCCAGATCAAAGGCTTGGACAACCAGGCAGCCAGGTGCCTGCTCTACCTAGGCCCAAGTCGATGCATTTCCTGGCACATTGGTGAGCATTTCTACAGCACGTCACTCTCACCACCTATACCACCATGGGCATGCCTTCCAACCTCTCGCTTCTTAAGCAAAATTTCAGTTCATTCTGGGCACTAGCTCACTGCCAGTGAGCCAGTGGAGATATTTGGAGCCTGCTGGAGATATTTTTCCCCATCTTTAAACTCTGAGGCAGACTTAGGACCAATTTAGGCTTTTGAGAATATCTTGGACTTGTGCAAAATGAGTTTGCAAACCCTGGGGAAGTAAGCAAGGGGTGGAGGAGCCACTGGATGCTACGAGAGAAGGGAGTAAAACCCAGACACCTCATTTCTGATGTTACTTGCAACCAGCAAAACCAAACAAAGAAACGAAAAGCAAGAGAGAGGAGGAAGGTATTGGGCTTGCTCCCCTCTGCCCTTTGGGTGGCTTGTAGGTCCTGCGCCTGCTCCTGCACAGCCTTGTTCTCGCCCTCCCTGCCCAGCAGACCCCACCACAGCCACCTCTGATGGTCTGGCTGTGCATCTCCAGCTTCCCTCGCTCGCAAACCCTGCCCATCACAGTGTGGCTTCAGCAAAAGTAGCAATGACCATTTGGGCTAAGACCCATTGCCCCATTGGGGGCAAGGACTGCAGCACCCATCCAGGCAGCTGGGCTCTTCATGGGTGGGGTGGACACAGCCCAGGGTGGAGGTACCACTGTAACACACATGCAAGCAGGACAGTGGGGAATAGGTGACGTAGGGAAGAAAATAAAAAGGGATGTTAGAGTCTCACAGGGATAACAGCAGGCCATTGAGACACTCATGGGTGACAGAGGAAGAGCAGATATGCGTGGAGCTAATGACACCTTGGGACAGATCAGGCTCGCACAGTCTGTGCACGGCATGTGACAATGCTGGGGAGAGAGCAGAGATATTTCTGTCACAGGGTGCAATGGGAAGCAGGCAGCAGCAACACTTGATAGAAAAGCAGAGGCAGAGGTTGAAAAGGAAAGCATAAGGATTTCTTAGTGCAGAGAAAGAAATGCGTAAAAGCAGTTCCTGCGTGTGGCTGGGGTTTCAGTGGGGATGGAGACAGCTGTGAGGAAACGTGCTGCTTTGTTTATGGTTGAAGGTGTTAAAGGAAAATAATTGTTGGACAATCCCAAACTAAAATTAGTCCTAGTTTGACTCAAAAGCAGGGAAAAACATCATTTTGGTTACAGATTGCTATGAGATTTTTTCATGGTTTTAGTACAGCTGAAGTAATTTTTAACAAAGACTATTCTTTGACGTTGGTGGGGAGAAAATGTTAACAGTATGCCAAAGTATCTTTAAAATAATTTAGGAGTATCAAAAGATTTATGGTTTGTTTTTTCCTGTAACAGAAAGTGGTGGTGAAACCAAATCTATAGCTTGCAGTGACGGAAAACACAGCACCCAGCCCCAAGTGTGAACAGACCCAGGGTCCCAGTCACCTTCCCCCAGCCCTGAGGATCATGCCTAGAAGAAAAGAGAAAATGAACAGATTTTTATTTTCTAAGAAAGCTTTTCTCTCCCTGCTGGAGGACATGGTTGGGTGACCCCTGTCTTACCCCCTCTCCTGGGCTTGCACATCAGCAGGAGGGCACAGAGAATGGCGCAATGTCGTATTTCTGATGGCAGGTGACAGCAGGACACAGACAGTGCTGGTGGGTGGATGTCAGAGTGGTCCAGAGTATTCCTGCCCTCCATCTCCAGCCATTTGGAGGGTAAGCATCTGCATGAAAGCAGTCCTTGAAGGAAAACAGAGACAGACCAATGCATCTACAGCAGGCGAAAGTGTAGGAGGGGAGATGGACATCGCTATGGGTGGCTCAAGCTGCGATGGGTGAATCCTACCCAAAGAATTTCCCGTCTTAAAAGCAGTACTTTAAGAATTTATTTTTTTTAATGGGGTTTTTTGGCCTTGTTTTCCATCTTTAAAATGAAGGTCAGGCACTCAGCTGAAGATCTGGCCTGGAGTATTGAATGTAATCAGCTATACTACCAGAAAATGAAAGCCTGTGTAATTAGAAGCATTATTCACTATTTATACGATATCAGCTCTCTCCCTGTATCAATATTTGGCAATTGTCCTTAGAACTATGTGGGTTTTATCCACTTTTGTAGTCCGATCAATAGAAAGATGGCCCTACTGCAAACACTGAATTTGAAAGGCATAACGAACCTCCTAATTAGGGCTGCTAATGAGGGACAGAAAATGAAGCCGTGTGCCCCAGCAGCTCTGGTCCCCCTTTCTGCCCAGGCTGTGCTGTGCCCCCCATGGGATGGAGCCAGATTGTCCCTGGGGGACCCCAGGAGGGCTCCCATCTCAAGGAGTGCAATAGCACAAATAGAGAGCTTTTAGTAGGGTGGTTTATAGACAAATCTGGTATCTGCTTTCTCTTACAGCACTGCATTTTTTTAAACAGGATTTCCCCCTTTGCTGGGACACCTTTTAGCTGCAAACAGCCGTCTTGATGATTTGTAACTCTTGGAGAAGAGCAAGTGCACGTTGCAAAGTCATGCAGAGTTTCTGCTTGACAGAATCACCTGGTGAGTTAGCTGCTGGGATATTTGCTGGGATATTTGCTTCCAAACTCATTCACAGTTGGTCCCATGCCCTACCGGTCAGCAATTCAGAAGTGACAGCAGCCAGCCGTGCTCCAGGGACAGGCAGTCACTGCTTCCTTGCAACATCACCCCATGGAAGTGGGGTTCCCTGACTAACTTCACTGCCTAACACCATCTCATCAAGCCAAGGGGTCTCCTATGGCAAAATCAGCCCCCGTTTCCCATGGGACCTCAGGGTACCCCCTCCCAGAGGGCTGTATGCACTACAGAGCAGGGTTGGGAGGCTGAGCAGGGACTTTGAGGCAGCTCCCCAGGGAAAGCTCCAACCAGTGGATGGATGGGGTGATGGAGAAGTCCTTCGGGGATGTGGGAATCATTGCTGGGGGAATAAAAGCCGACCTAGAAAAGCCAATGTTTTGCAAGAAAAAGGGAAACATCTTTCCCCCAGATTCCCAGCAAGCCGTAGCATGAACCCTAGATGAGGAGAGCTTGTGCCTGGCCAGCTGCCTGTTCTCAGAGCCCTGCCAGGACATGCCTGGCACAGGCACCCGGACCCCGTGTCCTTCCCAGCTACCCAGTGCCTGTCCCCGGGTGGTTTCATGTGTCCCACTCCAGCATAACCCCCAGTTCCTCCCCTTGCACATCTGGGCAGCAAAGCTAACGCAGCAGAGGCAGCCCCCTGGCTCTCCATAGCAGCATGCTCCCTGAGCTCCCCTCTATGCCCACCCCCTTCTTTCCCTTCCAGCCAGACTCCTGTCAAGTTGCTAATGTCTGCTGATTAAACAAGCCTTGAATTTGAATAGTGAGCAATAAAGAGGGAGAGAGAGAGGCACACGGTCATCCGCACCACACAGAGTGCCCTCCGGGTAGCAATCAATGGGAGCAGGGGATGTATCAGTTAGCAATGAGATGCTCCAGCTGCATACTGCTTGCTCGCAGGTTTTGGCGAGGGGGGACCATGGAGGTAGTAGGGAGGGGGAGTGGGTTAGACTGCAATGCTCAGAGGCCAGAGCAAGTCTTGTTTTCCCAGCCAGCACTGCTGACACACTGTGGTCTCACCGTCGGGTCTGAGCTCTGACTGCCGTGCCTAGGGGTGCCTCATGGGGAGCAGCTCCCCACCACAGTGCCAGGTCACGCTCTGCTGGCATCACTTTCAGGGGTCAGCTCCCCTCTGCACAAATTGGAGCTTCCAAAGCGTCCTGCCAACGTGGTGCGCACAAATGGCATGGTGAAAAAGAGGCATTGGGTGGGGGCTGAAGGATTTCCAGAATACAGTAAGGAACATGCAAACTGACCAGTGATTGGCTATAAGAAAAGATGGGGCGGGGGGGAACACACCTCCCCAAATCTCTAGCTATGCTTACAAATGCAGCGGGGAGGAGAAAGCAGCCGGTGCCAGGCACAGGAGGGGACTTTTGGGGATGCTCCCAGGCATCTCCTCCCTTGCGAGCCACAGCACAACTCAGCCCGGGTGCTGCAGCAGAGGTCAGACGCTGCAGCCACCTGGGGAACTTGCTTCTCTTCTACCCCAGATGCCCGACACAGTCAGTTTTTCTGTGCAAACTGCCATTTCTTTGAGATCTGGAGATGCTTTCCCTGCCAGCAACAATGACAAGCTGCTAAATGGTGTCAGCAACTGTCTGTCTCAGTCCTGCTTAAAATAAACCATCATTTTAACGCCAGTGGCATTTCACCACATCATCAGCACGAGGTTGGCTCAACTCAGGAATAGACATCCCTTTAATTATATAAATCAAAATAAATAAAATATCACGCCCTTGGGCCCATTGCAGAGTGTCGCGCCTGATAGGAAAGCACTTGAAGGCAGAGAGGTTTTGGGAAAAGGCAGCTCACTGTGCTGCACAGCTGAGTGGAAGAAGGAAAAACGATGCTGAAAGATCAAACCCATGCACGGAAGTCTGATCAGGAGCTGCCGACAGAGCCCATAGCCAGGAAAGAAATTGCCCCAGCACTAAAAAAGAAACCCACAGCAAAGAGTTGGGAAATGAGGCTGTGTCAGGGCAGGAGCAGCTGGAAAACACCCGGCAGCTGCTGCTGCAAGGGAGGGAGACAGCCCCACGAAGGGGACAGGAAGGGAAATGTCCATGCACCTGCATGGGGCTGGCAGGGAAAATTGTTTACCTGGAAATTAAAACAAAAAAAAGTTGTTGTTTTTTTTTAATCTCTTAAACTGCTTGCTTCATTTCTGCAGCCTCATCCTCAGGGCTGGGTTTGTACCACCATGGTAAGAGTTGTTCGATTGCTTTGGTGATGCAGGGCTGGCTCTCTCCATTCAGTCATTTTACACCTAATTCATCCAAACCACAGGAAAAATTGTTCTTGCGCTGGTCAGCCCAGTGGCCAGCTGAAAACGAGAGCCACTGGGGGAACATCTCACTGAGATGTGACTGTTTTGGCTTCTTGCTATTGCTGGCAAAAGTTAATTTATTCAAATCAAAATCTCCCGGTCTAGAATAAAGTAGAGGAAGAGGTTGCAACTGTATATGCTCTTTCTCTAGGCTATTTTTTTGACCGCATGGTCTTCTGGCATGGCCCTGCAGAGCCTCTTGAATCTTCTTTAATACCAATATGACCATGCTGTACTGATTGGAAAAAGAATTTTTAAAACTTGGATCTAATTTTTTTTTTCATTTTAGAAAAATCAAGTGAGTCACAACAGAAATTAACACTTTCAGAATTACCTTGGTGAAATATTTTGCTTTTTTTTTGAAGGCAGCAAGCAGCTTACCAAAGCCACCAGTTAATTCTTCATCTCTTCGAGACCTTGAGCAAAGGCTGGATGTATTTTAGCAAGATACACATTAGATCAGCTGCAAACTGTTGGCCCAGAAGCAGGGATCACTGGGGCAGAAAGGTGGTGGTAGGGACTACCCCATCAAGTGGTCAGAGTGGTTTTGTCAGGCTGTGACACCTATGGGCCTACAAGCAAGTGAAATGTTCATCACCAGCACGTAATTACGTTATCTCTGATCTTAATTTCAAATATTTCTCCATGAAATGCTGTCTGTTTACATTTCCACTCCTAAAAATTTCATATCAGAAAATGGCACAATGTTATATTTATATTAATTGGATATTCTGGGTTTACTGCTCGCTCCATTGACGGGGGGGGGAGAGTTAGAAACCACATAATATACAATATAAAATATAAAATGCATGTTTGTGCACAGTGTATAATTTAATGCATGAGATACATAAGATCTTCCAGCATAGAGTGTTTTAAACAACAGCATTTTAGCCTCTAAAGCACAGCAGCAAGGGAAACATTTTCCATGCTCAGTTTCTCTGCTATTGGAACATTTGTTTTTTATCCTGAATATTTCAGCACATCTATTTACCTGGCACTATATTTAGTACCACAGTACCAAGATGGCATATATAAAGATTCAATTGCAATTCCCATCTGATGTCCCTTCCCTCTCCTTTTTACCCCCTTTTTTATGTCCGCACTCTGAATTCAGCACAAAGTTGGTGTGTTTAATTTAAAAAGAAGTAAAACGCGCCAGGAGACGCCTCAGACCACTGCAAATCACCTACTTTATAGAGGCAGTAAAATTGTGTATCGGATTAAAAGTGATGCTGATCTGAAATTTATGATAACTTTTAATGGCATTATAATTTTTTTTCCCTGTGCGCTCCATCACTGAATCGTTTGGATGCACAGCACAGCAAGATGAAATTTGTAAGGGAAGAACATTACATAGGCAAGCACCAAGGGGGGGAAAAAAGGCAGTGGAATAATGCAAGAGCCCCTTTTTGGCATGCGAAGGATGCTGCTGCCACGTGCTCCACGTGGCCCGCGGGGCTGGGCTGGGCTCATCGGTCCCCGTGGCACGAAGGCATGGATGTGCTCAGTGCCGGGGAGTGAAATATCACCCCCAACAAAAGGCAGTTATTTAGGAGAGCACTGGGACCGAACCATGCTGGGTGTCACTTGCAAAGGTCTAGTCTTGTTTCTGTCCCTGCTCGGTATGAATCAAGGCTTTTTCCTCTGCTAGACAAAGACAGCAGCAGAGACATCCGCTCTTTGGCTATATATCTGCCCCAAGACCTCAGGGATCTCCTGCCACTGGCACAGCTCTGCAGCATCTTCTTGCTCTGCCTAGGGCAGGTCTATGAGGACATCTCCAGCCAGCACTCAGCACCGACACAGCTTTGGTGGGCAGAGATGCCAGCTGGGCCCATGGAGAAAGACCCACTAAAAGTTCTCCATGTAAAGCCCCAGGTTTTTAAAGCATGTCTTGATCCTGTGTTTGGTGGTAACATGGATCCAACCCCAGGACGTTAGTATCCAAGGGCATTTAGGGGTGTGCAGACCCAGGAGGGCAGCACTCCACCTTGCACCTGAGCAATGTGTGTCAGAAAGACCACTGCTGCCCTCCATCACCTGTTTATAGACAGAAAAGGGACTCTCCAAACAAGTGAGAGGATGAAATAAAAGCGCCGAAGTCAACAGCTATCAGCAGTCCGTCTGGCATCCAGGTGGAAATGTCCTGGAGCCACACACTGAAGGATGAGGGAAATGTCAAACCATCACATTGGTACCCTGGTACCACCTACCCTCTGCCCAGCCAAGGAGAAAAAGCACTATACAGTCATGTAATTAAACACATTATCATGATCACACCTACAAGAAGCCACAAGCAATCCTGAAATTTGCCTTTCCCCAACTTGAACTTTGCAAAGCAACTAACATTCTCTAACATAAACATAGACAATAATACCTTAGTCACACTGAAATTAGTACAAATTGTTGAAGAAGTGTATGCGTACACATAAACAGTGAGATTCTTTATTAACAGCCACAGAAAATTGAATACCACTATTTCAATTTGTATTTGTCTACTGAGCAGGCCCACCTGTCAAAAGCTTGGAGTTTTTCAGGAGAAGTATCTCTGCATTCAAGGAACCAAACTGCTGGCACTGCAATCGCTTAAGGGAGGTGCTGGGGAAACCAGCAGATGCTGGAGGACAGGTTGTTCCAAGCAGACATCTGGCAAGAAGGAGAGTAACTCAGCAGGGTGAATGTGTATTGTACAGGAGGTGAAAGAACGGAAACTACAATTCCCACAAAGAAGAGAAAATTGCATTGATACTAGGTGTATGTAAACAGATGTCAGCTAAAAATCTCTTTAAGAATAGCATGGAAAGAATCCTGAATTATTTATGCAATGGCCATTTGCTTTGTAGAACGTAAAGGAGAAAAAACAGTGGCTTTTCCATGCCACATTCTCCAGGACGCAGTATATTTTGAAGCAAATGCAGAGGCAGGGGTACTGCCTCAGTTTCTGCTGTGTTAAAAGAGATGGGGGTCTGGGTGCAAACGCAAGGACAGGTGAGACACCAGCTCTTTTGGAGTGGATTTAGCATCCCAGGAGCTGGTGAGCCTGCTCTGCCCTGCTGCTGCATTGATTTGCAGTGGGCTCTTTTGCAAAATGAATTTGCAAAAAATATGAAATTGCATTGTCCACTTGGGCTCTGAGCTGGTGGGGCCCCCTGATACCTGGCACTGAAAGGATTTTGGGAACTACCCTGCCTCATTCTCACAGACACCGGCTTAAATTACCATCAGTGTAAAATTTTGGGATAGCACGCCGGTTTTGGCATTGCTGCCTTTGATGGTGGGTAGTGAAACTTCCATTCTCCCCCTCCTTCTCTGCTTCATTTTTTTCCTCTCCTTCTCCAGACTCTGTGATACTACTCCACAGTAAAATATTAACTGCTGTGATTGTTTTGCTGTATTATGTGAAGTCAAAAACCTTTTGAATTGTATTTTGCAGTGAACCTGCCTTTGAATCCATGCGTTTTATCACTCCACAGCAACACATATAATTTCAAACAAACAAGTGAACAAACCTGACAATAATGGCCTGAATCTCTTATCAGTCAGTTTTTACACTGGCGTAACTCCATAAACTTCAGTGGAATTAATCTTGATTTACACTGTTGGGAGAGCAGAAACAGGCACTGTAAATAGCTGTATACCAATGCAAGACACTTAAAAGCAAAAGCAGTCACACCAGAATACCTGGCAGCAGATGAGGATGAAGGCATAAAAAAAGCTTTCCTGGTGGTGCTAATCCATGGGCACATGGATAAACCCAAAGGATAGCGATGGAGAAGTTGTGCCATCCAGCCAGCATTGCAGAGACCACAGCCCGTGATGCTGCTCATGGAGAGGCCCATTCATCGCACATGGCCCTACCGGCAGCCTACTGGGTGACACCAAGACATGCCAACTGGGGACACAGCCTCTTGAGGACGTTGCTGCTGAGGTAGGACAGACCTCGAGGCAGCTGCTGTGGGTTTTGCACAGAGGAGATTTTGGCTGTGGGGGTTTAGGAGGAAACCCAGGTCTGTGTGTGTTCTCCATGGTTGCAGCTGGAGAGCTGATTTTGCCATGGAAGTTGTGATGTGTCATCAGCAGAGTCCTGTACTTCAGGCTGCCTCCGCAGCTGAGCTCCTTACTGTTACTGAGGCCACTGGGAATGGGGCACTTAAAAAATCCTTTGGAGGCTCCAACGTCCCCTATCAATCAGAGGTGTGGGCTTCCACAGTCCCTGGGAATTTTGAGGAGATGTGACTGCCCACAGCTCCACCACAAGGCATACCATGGGACAGGCAATGCAGTTCCCTCAAACGCCTCATGGGAAACAGCACCAGGAAACATTTAAGAAAAATGTCCCTCACAAGTGGACAAAGTATCAGGTCAGATTTTTAAAACCTGTTGCTTATAGAGTGAGGACATGAGCTGACCTAAAACAGGGATCAATCGCTCAGGAAGCAGTGTCATCTGCAAAATCTCATGACCACCCCACAGCAATGGCAGCTATTGCGCTCCCCTGAATAAATTATCGTTAACAGCATCATTTAAAATTTGAAAACCAAAGTCGTCAATACAGTTTTACAGTAGCAAGCACAGGCATGTGTTCATTGTACAACAAATGTGAGGATAGCAAATGGATTGTGTCTCATGCCTGCTAATTGTCAGGGCAGGAGTCGGGATGCAGGGCATCACTTGAGTCACTTCTCTCACCGGTGGTGGACACAACCAGTTGTCTTTGCTATTCCAGCTATTTTCAAACCCATTTACTAAAACCATGGCAGAATACTGATAACAGGGTAATGTTTAATTTTTCTCAGGGATAACATTATTAATTTTTACTGAGATTGCACTAGTCAGTTAGGACTTCAGAAAAGTATAGAGGATAGAGAAGAGGATAGTACAAGGAAGAGGTGGGATCTGCCACAAAAGAGACAAGCTGAATGTGTAGCCTACATGCCCTCCCAAGCATTGCAATTGCTGTGCCCCAGACACCTGTCTTGGAAAAATCCAGCAAAGAGGTAAATATGGCCATGGGGTAGCATCTGGGGTGGGATGGATCCTCAGCCCCATTATGTCCCTGAGTGAGGAACCTGCAAGGAAGCTGGCACCCAGGATGTGCCAAAGGAGACATCTGGGCATGGAGGCACCCAGCCTTTTAGATGCAAGCTGAGCCTGGACCTGGGTAAGGAGCACTGCAGTGCTTGCAGGGGAGTCCACATGGGGCTGTGCTGGGCAGGCAGGTGTCCGAAGGTGCCCAAAGAGGCATCCCAGGTTATTTCACTGATCCAAGAGTTTCTGTCTCTTGGGTCAGTGGTAAATAATGTGGTAAATGCCCACATTTTGAGGAGGGTGACCCTGCAGCTCAGGGGATACCTGCACCTGCTCCTCGATAATTTTGCTTTGGCTCCTTGTGATATGTTAGCAGATCTCTTTGCATGCTTCAGCATCCTCCCATCTGTAAAACATTTCCGTTGTCCCCCTTTTGCATTGCAAGTTTTCCATGGCCAAAAAAGTGTCTTGGGTTAATAAGTACAAACTGCACCTATTGGTTAAAGCTTCAAGTGCTGCCACAACATAAGAAGAAAAAGCCCCAGGTCCCTGTTTCCCTCCTTGGTGTTGCCACTGTGCATTGTAGCATCTCAGCTTGGCAGCTAGCCTCCACCCAACAGCAGGAAGATCAAAGGGTGGTTAAGTAGCAGCCCAGGCTTTATCCAGCTGCTCTTATCAATCTTCATAACAAAGAGAAAACAACTCGACCATCTCTTGTGGGAAATAAATTGAGTACACTTCTGTACTTGCCTACGTTCTCGTTTCTTCAAGAATTAGCCCTATTGATGAGGCCCAGGTGAAGAGCTCCAGAAGCAATTAAAGCAAGTGCTGTACCTTGAGGTGTACCTTGATAATATTTCTGTTCTCCTCTTTTTACTACACTGCTATCTCACACTAGCATCAACACAAGGTGCATTAGAGATGATGCTTCATAAAGGAAAGCTGCACTTCATACTGAGAAAGCCTTGATCCAAATGCACTTCAATTAGCAGAGTGCAGGTCCCAGGGACTCATGGACAAGCTGCAGCTGTAGAGATTAAGACAGAGGGATGCCTCAGAGTCAGGGAAGAGGATCCAGGGTGGAGTTTGCTCTATTTTTACATCCTCCACTCCCCATTTTGGCCACTTCCCAGTTGCCTTGCCAAGCCTACTGAGACCAAGCACTGCCTAGAGATCCCCTGGAAGCCCCAGGTAATGTATTCCCAGGCCCGTCAGATCTGTCAGAGCAGACACCAGATCTTCGATCAACGAGATCCGAGGCTTAACCTCATTTAAATATTTTCTCAACAAAGGTCAAAACTTATCTGGCTGCTGAGACCCCCCAGTCTTACACCTAGAAAGGAAACATTTTGCTGTTAATTAATTCGTTCAGATGAAACCAGCAAAAATGTCAGTGTAACAAATTAGACACTCATTGATTATTGGCTTAAAAAAGAGTTAATGGTTCTGTTCTGGAGAAGGCAGTTAGGCAGGTCTTTAAAGTTGTACACACATGCAATACTTTATTGCTCGTATAGGCTCTGGATTTGGCACCTTAATTGTAAAAATGTGTTTAGAAATTCTCTATGTCTCTGTTATTCCCTTTTTTGGTTGCTGCTGGTGCAGCTTTCCACCGCATAATACATTGTGTGGACCCAGCCCTGCTCCTCTTTGTTAATACTGCTGCTGCCTGGACAGCTCGAAGGTAACACTGACGTGAAGCCATGCGGAAGCAGTCTGCTCCCTGCCATCTCCATGGGAAAAGGGCCACCAACAAGCATCATATTTTGGAAGCACCCAGAGGCTGAGGAGCTGTATTTCACAGAGCAGCAAATGCTGCCCACGGGCCAGCCGGCAGCCAAGTCTTGGAGGAAACAGGCTTAACTCACTAGTTCAGCTATGACCTGGCTCAGGAGCAACTGAAGGTTACCAAAGATTAACAGTTGTTGTTTATGGTCAAACATTATGGAGCTAAAGGTTCTGCAGAGACACAAGTCCAGTGAAATTACGAGAGAAGATGCCATCTGCCAGCAACACAGAAATGTTCAAATTAATATAATGCCATCCAGGGATGAAATTCATATGCAACCCCCAAACTGGATGAACACCAACCCCTTCTCTCTCCTCTTCCCACCTTTGAGTTGTGACTTTGCTCATGTATAGAACAATAACAGACATGAGGGTGTAGCAGCAGAGCAAAACAGAAAAAACAGATGTTTTAAATTTGGTGCAGGGTGCTGGGGTAATGATTGAGGCAGGATTCAAAGGACAATCTTAGCAACATACAATGAAGAACAATTCAAGGCAACAGTAATGACATCTGAGGACTCTGTTTTTAAAATCGCAGCGTGGTCACTGTGAGGAGCTGATTGAAATTGTGTATATTCTAATCAAAAATCTGGATTGTGGATTAAACTTTAGAAAGAAATCACTTAGCATTATTTAATTAATCAAGGCTTTAAGTGACCTAAATGAAAATACTCTATAATGATAACTCCTTGGCTGGCTTAAGTCAGTTTGTACTGATGATACGTATTATATTTCCTATACGCTGAAATAATCACAATTAGTTCCCTACCTAGAAAAGTCAGTTTGCCCTAGTAAAGCACGTTTAGAGCAACTCTGAAAATAAAGAGTGTGTTTAACAGCATAAGGCACAGCAGTCAGTCAGTGGACAGTCTCGTAGCCTGCTTATAGCCTGGAGGTGACTAAGGCCATTCAGAAAGGTTGTAACCCCAAAACAGATGTGTCCTGAGCCCAGCACACAATATGGTAAGCCACACTGTATCTTCAGAAAACACATCCACATCCAAAAGCTGGTCCTCATATTGTCAAGGGAGCCCTTCCACTAAATTCTCACTGTTTTGAATATAACCAAGCATCTCTGGCAATAGGAAGTTTTGCCTTTACCCAGAGAGCAAGAGTTGAGCCTTCACAAGAAGAAAGTTAGCATACACTTGCGCACGGGGGCATCTCCATCACCTTCCTCTGAGAGATACATCCTGTGCTAGTTGCTGCTGACAGTCGCAAACAGGTCAAGCAGCCCCAAGGCCCCCTCTGCCCACCCAATTTTTTGTGCAGTCACACACTATTGTACTGTCTCAGTGCATGCAGTTCATGCACTGTAACTCACAAAATGCATCTCTCGCTTTGCTGTCTCCAATGGTTATCTTTTGATACCTCTTATTTTTACCTGGCTTTTAATAAACCAAGAACATGTTTGCTTTCTTTGATAACAATAGAAGAAAACAACAAAAATTTCTCCTATCAATTCCAGACCCCTCTGAAAAAGAGCATGACTACAGTCTAGTTTAACTACAGCAGGCATGTCCTAGGGTAACAAGGATATGATGAAACACATGCTTTACAACTGAGTTTAAAAAAAAAAAAAAGAAAAAGAAAGGCTACATTCAATGGCAGAAAAAATTGATTTAACCACATAAAATATTACAAGCAAAAATCAGAGGTTAGAAGTAGAGTTGAAATGCAAACCATTACCTCCATTATCCAAAACAGGCTGTTTATTTACAGCTAGAAACTGTAGAAATGACTTGGCTTAATCGTAATTAAAACCTTTTGGTATCTTTAGAGCACCAGAAGTGTTCCACACAAAGGTAGCAGGGCCGTGAGGCGGAGGAGATGCTGTGACTTAGAACAAGGACATCTTGGGCTGCAAGGAGAACAGAACAAAATCCTGACGAACATGATATTAGGCTAAGAACAATTCCAACTGTGGCAAGAAAAGAGGGTTTGTAATTGAATTTGTAAAAGGCCATACAGCAAAACTAGAGCTAAACTATTTGCAACGTATATTAGCTGAAAGAGGCATTTCAAGTGAGAAAGGATCATCTGTTGGGGAAGACACAAAAGCCATCTGAGCTTAGTGCCTGCTTTTGCCTCAGAGCTGGCATCAAACAACTCCCTTCATCTCCCTGGGTCTGCGCTGCCCACCTGTGAACAAGGGTAAAGCTGGTCCCTGCTCCCAGGCTTTTGCTGGGCTGTATTGATGTCCACATAGATGGCAATTTCCTCCCTGAAGAGCCTATGCCTCCTGCGATGGACCTGTTGGGATCGATAAAGGTGCAAGATAATAATACAGGAGATCTTGTTGAGCTATGGGTGCCTCTGCAACCCCCAGCCCCTCCACCAAGGTAGCAATGGGAGCAGTTCTTGCAAATGCTTATGAACATCTTCCCATTTCCAAAATAAACTCTTCAAGCAACTGCATTGCTGAGTGAATTGCTGAAGGCAGTCTCTGTGAGAGCAGAAAACCTTTGTGGAAGGGTCAGGAGCTTTATTTTGCAGTTATACAATCTAAAATGCAGGTACACGTCTCCAAATGATGAACTGAGCTCTGCCATATTACAGAAACCTGATCTTTAACACCAGAGACTCAGCAGCCACAACCCAGCCAATCTCTGTGGCATCAGCTAAAGCTCAGAAACAGAGAACATCCCATCCAAACCTCCATCCGTGTCCAGACCACCATGCAGCCTGGTGATGCACTTCAGCAGTGCTCCTGAGTGACTTGGGACCATGTACAGCTTTCTGGCACTGTACCCAGTGCCCCCTCCCTGGTAGCTCCCATGGTGACATGCTGCCACCTGCAACCTCGCTGCAAGGGTTTCTCTGTGCAACAAAATAGTGCCAGAAAGAGATGAAAAATAGCAAGAAATAGGTGTGCTGAAGACAGATTCCAGAGCTGAGTGTGTGTGCACCATGGTCGAGCTCCAGATCCATGCAGATATTTAGGCTAGGCCACAGTGTTTCCTCACCTGCACCAGGGTAAATCAGGCAGAATCCCTCAGGAGCCTAGAAATTGTAGGAAGGAGGTATGGATGTCCCTCAACAAACTTGTTTAAAAAAGCAAAGGAAAATGAATGAGCACAAGAATTTAGCGGTAGTCGGAGCAGGTCAGCATGCATTTAGGCTGAGATGCATCACTCTCTGAGTTAGAAAAGTGCATGTCTTACCTGTTCTAGGCATTGTTTTCTTCCAGTGTCAAAGGCAAGAGACAAGCCCCTCTGGTGAGCAACTCTACCTAACAAGGCACATGCAAGGGAGACAGGAGGTGCACAACATGGCTCGCACTAATGTAATGTATTCCAAAGAAGTCCTCTTCACCTTGCTTCAGACCAGTCCTTCAGTATCTGGTCCCTCTAACCTGGTCTGGATGATACAAGGCATTCAGGAAAAACATAAGTATGCCAGTTGCATCTGCACGTTAAACCAAGAATAAAGCTTCAGCTGGGGCTGTATCCAATTCTTTGGCACATCAAGGATGGGAGAGGACGCACGGATGGCTTGTTCACTAACCCACGTTCTCCCTGCCAGAGAGCTGTGCCAGAAGTTATCAAGAAAGCTGCAAAATTAAAGCATGATATGCTGTGGTAATTATGTGTGCTTGGATATATTTTTTTTACAAGTGTTCTGCCTTTTAGTAAATATTCTTTAGCATCTCTGTTGTCCCATTGCAGCGCAGTTAGCTGTAAAAATGATCACCTCATCCTTATTAACTCTATCAGTGCCACAGATGGCCATCCCCTGGCCAGCTGCAAGAGGGCTGAAAATAGCTATGACGTTTGGAGGGACCAAGGAGGCCATATGGCAGTGGTGTGAGAGAAAGTTTAGTGGCATCAGTGAGTAATCTGTGTCTTTTCAAGGGTGGCAATTCTAACATCACTCAGTGGTTGCTCAAAGTAGGTTTTCCCCACCTACAGCAAAGAAAAAAGTTTCTTCGGATCCCTCCAAAAGAGAGACATCTTTTGGATGTGCCACCCACTCCTGACCAGCATCTGTCATTGTTCCCTATACCAATTACACAGGTAGCACTACATTTGTAAGGAGCTTTGAAAACTCCTTCCCCTGCATATTAATTGTCGTCTCTTTGAATAAGCACGCAAACCCATTGACTGGAGGTGTGTAAATATTTACAGGGCGCAGCCAAGAAGGGTCAGAAACCAATATATCACCTGAAGGAAGAATACACACTCAGCGACCATAACAACCTGATCTCACATTTGCCCTGAGCAATTACAGTTAAGTAACTGCAATATGAGCACATATTTAAGTACTTATGCAAGGAAAAGGGGCTGATGACCTCGATTATATTTGCATTGTGTTTCCTGTTGTTAGCACTTCCTTGGCAGAATTACTGAAATACATCTTGGGCTCCAGTTTCATCTGCCAGCTCCATGAGACTGCAGCCAGCCTTTGGAGACATCCAAAAATGCTTGAAAGTTGAGTTGTATTTCTTCTTCTCCTGTCCTGTCTCAGCAGCTGCTCATGTCTCCATAGTGCCGTGTCAAGGAGATCAGCAGAAGCGAATTTGCCTCAAAGCTGCTCTGAAACTCAGGCAACATCCTCAGCAAATGGACAACCACAGCTTCAACTGACTGGCTCATGACCTGCTCTGTCAAATGGCTACACTGAAACAACACATTTCAGAACAGCTTGATTGCTGTTATTTAATAAAGGGGGCTTATGACTTTCTGTTGCAAGCAAAGCTGCAAAAACTTCACAGTTGTAGCTGGGGGTGGGGGGAACATTTTGTATTTTACAGACAATTATAAATCTAGCTATTTACACATGATTTTTTTCATCTGAGGACTCCATGCAGGTACACACTCAAAAAATGTTAAATGCCATAAGGTGAAAGACTGAGAAGTTGTTAAAATTAATTAGGGCGTTTGTTTTCTCATGCCAAAGCCTGGAGACAAGGTCCCCAATTATGTATTATTTCCATGCTATTTCACCTGCTTCGTTCAGCACACAGGACGCCTAGGTTGGGAATGGCAAGGTGGTTTGCAGATGGTATGTTCAACCTCTTTGTAGTTCATTTCTAATGCAGAAGTTCCTCCACTTCTGCCTGGAGACCATTCTCCATGGTTTTGGGTTGTGTTCACAGAGCTGTGCCCCAGTGCACAGTGGATAGAGTAGGGGATTCCATGGGCCCCTCCGAAAGCCCTTTGTGTGATTCTCTGTTCCTTGCCACCAAGCAAAGGTTTATCTTGCTTTAATTTGAATGAAAAGCTAAAAAAATTCAAGTTTTGTCTGGGTTGGTTGGGACACCCATTTGGGCAGGGCTGCATCCTGCATCAAAAGACCAGGATGACTCAAGGCAGGAGGGAAGAAGCATTCATCTTCCCAGCCTCTCTGCTTTGTGGCAGACCACATCCCTTGTCACTCCACAACGCACCTCCTTTCCCAGCATAGGAACAACTGCTTAGAGCACTCTGTCCTGAAACATGCGTCCAGCCTCAGGGGAAATTAACATTCCCAATTTTCTCATTAATGCAAAACGTTCTTCTGCCAGCTCCACCAGAGCAGCACACGGTGCCATTTCTCGGAGGGCCAGCTGCAATATGGAAATCTCCAGATGCCAGGAGATAAGAACAGCCAGACCTGCTCAGAACAGCACCAGTGTCCAGTACCAGTGTCACCATACACCCACAGATGCCAGAATGAGATGCAGAAAAACCCAGGACAGGCTGTTGTGGAATAACCTTCTTTAAGTCCTGGAACATGGAGGTTTATATCTTTTGTAATGGGTTTTTTCTGTGTAACGTAACTGGAGAACTTGGTTGCAGCAATATCTTGGGGCAATGAATTCCCTAAGCTATGTATGAATTGCTCACAAAAGTGTCTTTTTATCAGTTTCAGTTCTGTTGCCTTTCAAGTTATTCAGTGTCCCTTTGAATGAGACACTGTTGTAATTGTCTAAAAAATAAATTTGATTGCCAGCTTGACCTTCTTTATGCTGTTTATTACCATCATTTCATTTTCTATTCATTCTCTCCTGGGAAAAAACAGAGACAATATCACTCCAGCCACACTTGGAAGGATTTGTATTGCTTGTCTCTAAGCCTTTGTTGTTTCCTTGTTTCATTTTGGATGTGGCACAACCAGAACTTCACACCGGCTTCAAGGTGGGAGCCCACACTCAGCAATGGCAGTGTCAGCTTTGTCACTATTTATGGCTTTTTTTAAAAACAAGTCATAGTTTCTTGCTCCTTTTTGTTATCAGTAAAGGAATAGAGGATAAAGCAGAGAGCATTGCAGTGTTCCTGTACCAGTCCTGCATTGTGAATGATGGTGCAGATCTGCTCCCATTTCACAAGGCCCCACAGAAGGTCTGGAAAAGATACAGAGAAGGGTAACACTGTCATGGAAAGGTCTGGGAAGGCTTCTGTGCTTAAAATTATTACACAGATGACCTGCAAAATTGGTTAGTGGTCTGCTGACTCAGGAAGACTTGTTCAAAAGAGAATGAATAGATCAGTAACCCTTCTCCAGTGCCAGAGCTTGGGCATAGGCACTGAAGTTGAGGATCAGCAGGCTCAGCACAGCTACGACACCAGCTTTCCCTCCCTCCATGGGTGTTTGTCGTGGTTTAACCCCAGCCGGCAACTAAGCCCCACACAGCCACTCGCTCACTCCCCCCCGGTGGGATGGGGGAGAGAATCAGAAGGGTAAAAGTGAGAAAACTCATGGGTTGAGATAAAGACAGTTTAATAGGGAAAGCAAAAGCCGCGCACACAAGCAGAGCAAAACAAGGAATTCATTCACCACTTCCCATGGGCAGGCAGGTGGTCAGCCATCTCCAGGAAAGCAGGGCTCCATCACGCATAACGGTTACTTGGGAAGACAAACGCCATCACTCCAAACATCCCCCCCTTCCTTCTTCTTCCCCCAGCTTTATATGCTGAGCATGATGTCATATGGTATGGAATATCCCTTTGGTCAGTTGGGGTCAGCTGCCCCGGCTGTGTCCCCCCCCAGCCGGCAACAAACCCCCCCCCAGCCACTCGCTCACTCCCCCCCGGTGGGATGGGGGAGAGAATCAGAAGGGTAAAAGTGAGAAAACTCATGGGTTGAGATAAAGACAGTTTAATAGGGAAAGCAAAAGCCGCGCACACAAGCAGAGCAAAACAAGGAATTCATTCACTACTTCCCATGGGCAGGCAGGTGGTCAGCCATCTCCAGGAAAGCAGGGCTCCATCACGCATAACGGTTACTTGGGAAGACAAACGCCATCACTCCAAACATCCCTCCCTCCCTTCTTCTTCCCCCAGCTTTATATGCTGAGCATGATGTCATATGGTATGGAATATCCCTTTGGTCAGTTGGGGTCAGCTGTCCCGGCTGTGTCCCCCCCCAGCCGGCAACTAAGCCCCACACAGCCACTCGCTCACTCCCCCCCGGTGGGATGGGGGAGAGAATCAGAAGGGTAAAAGTGAGAAAACTCATGGGTTGAGATAAAGACAGTTTAATAGGGAAAGCAAAAGCCGCGCACACAAGCAGAGCAAAACAAGGAATTCATTCACTACTTCCCATCGGCAGGCAGGTGTTCAGCCATCTCCAGGAAAGCAGGGCTCCATCACGCATAACGGTTACTTGGGAAGACAAACGCCATCACTCCAAACATCCCCCCCTTCCTTCTTCTTCACCCAGCTTTATATGCTGAGCATGATGTCATATGGTATGGAATATCCCTTTGGTCAGTTGGGGTCAGCTGTCCCGGCTGTGTCCCCTCCCAACTTCTTGCACACCCCCAGCCTACTCGCTGGTGGGGTGGGGTGAGAAGCAGAAAAGGCCTTGACTCTGTATAAGCACTGCTCAGCAGCAACTAAAACATCCCTGTGTTATCAACACTGTTTTCAGCACAAATTCAAAACATAGCCCCATAGCAGCTACTATGAAGAAAATTAACTCTCCCCCAGCCAAAACCAGCACAGCATTACCTTCCACTTGCTGATCCCAACATCATTCACCAGGGTGGTGTCCAGTTCCCCTGTTCTGTTGGGTCTTCTGAAGGTCAGTGATGTTCAGAGCCAATTGTCCTACTTAATTAGGGGATACCTGCAAAATCAAATACTGATGATCATCAGTCCTGCTGCAGCATCCTACTCTATACTAACACCGAGTGTCAATCAGTTCTTCCAACCTTGAAGTCCACTTCTAAACAATGGTGGATCTTTATCCATCACCATAGGATATCTCAGCCACCTGCTTGACTCCTGGCTTGATATACTTAAAGACTTCTGCTTGGTGCTGCCTCATTTTCCTTCATGCTAATCCTTGTATTTTTCAAAGGGTGTTGCTTGGTCCTGCTTTTGGACACTATTTTGATCTGTCTGTTGACACCAAGTTCAGCCTTGCTGGGTAGCCATTCTCAGCATCACCTTTTGAGTAGTTTAAAGCTCAATATGACTGTGCCCATCCCACCATACAGACAACCGTGTGTCCCAGTAGCCCTGCTGCTGAGTTCTGCCACGTTCATCTCAGCTGCACCCACAAGGACTTACTACTGTTCATGTTATAAACATTGTGCTGAGCACAACTGTGTTATCATCACTGTGGTTTACTGAGTCACTCACAAGTTATTTCCATAGCTGGCTCCATTCTGTTGTTTTGCTATTTTCCACCCAGACACAGTATTTCTTCCTGGTCCTGGATGGGTTGGTAATGAATGGTATGAAATAGCAATGAATAACCAGGCTTCTGCAGAGGGGAATATGGGATGGGACACAGTCCAGGACCTGCCGAAGTGCTTCCCCGATTATTCGAAGGGGTCGCTGTTCAATGACAGGCACAAAGCCCTTCCTCTACGCTGGATGCATTCTCCCTGCAGCACCAGGAGCTTTTGCCAGCCTGAGAAATGAGAGACTGGGACTCAAAAGAAGTAATCTTTTAAAACATAAATGGCCAAGCTGATTTACTTCCAAATACGCAACAACAAAAAAAATTGCTGTTGGGCAGGGACCTTGTTTGCCAAGTTTCAACAGAGCAAAATTTTACAGCAAAGTTATAACCACTTTAAATACCATTGTTGGTTTATAATGGAAAAGCTGGCAGACTGCTAGCTAAGACTGCTCTTCCAAGTGATGCTTTACCATGATGCATACTCCACGTATGTGATAAGTTGAAGATCCACGTGATAAATTTTGGATTCATGTGATAAACCACATAAGACAGTCCTTAGGCACTTCCTCCATGATTTTTCCAGATGTAGGACATTTCCTCCAGTAGTTCACTCCCCTCAACCAGTCACCTCACTTCAAAAGCAGTCTGCCAAATCCACTTTTGTTGCCTCCCCAGGCTGTGAAATTCCCTTCCAAAATGAATCACAAGTAGAGGAGCAACAACAGTCCTGAACTGCCCAGAGCCTTAAGAAATTACCTCCGATAAATAACAAAAAAAAGAACACTTAGATTATGGACAAGAGAGCATACCCCAGGGAAGCCAAACTTGAATGTAGTATTGATGAAAGGGTGCATAAAGTCCTAATATTAGCAATAACTGAGGGACATTTCAATGAATTTTGAAAAATGTGTGTTACTACTGGCTCCTTCTTGGAGGTGCTGGAAATGTGGACTAACTGAACCAGGTTTGCAGAAAAAAGTATAAATCTAGGTGTTAGTGTTAAATGACCCTTCTGAGGTGTCTGGTAAGTGATAAATTTAGCTACTGTTTTCTGAAAAATCCCTTTGGGGGATTTCACTTGGGGGCCCCAGAACAAAGCCAACCCCAAACAGTCTCTTCAGCAAATCTTGGTCAGGAGAACCAGAAAAAAGAAAACTGATTATGTTTGCATGGACTAGCTTCAGCGCTCTCTTACATTGTTCCTCTGCTGTGTTTTATATGTCCCTCTCGCAAGCTAAGCCATACTCTAGCTTTGTAAGAGGGAGCTGGGCTTGTGAGTGGTTTGGATGGAGCTTCTCATATCATCCAAACATGAACAGAGTGAGGCAGGCCTCAAAGTGTGGTCCCCAAGCACAATGAAGCTGATGAAGAAGAGCCACCAGTCTATTTCTTCTCCCCAGGGCCTGAGCCTGGCTGGGTTGCAGCATCACAGCATGTGCACGTTTCAGAGATGCTGCTGGGGTGCAGCATCCGATGGCCACATTCTGGAAGTTCACAGGGAAGCTGAGAAAGCTGTTGCAAGCCTTGTGGTTAGTTTGCATTCATTTCCTTCCCAAACTCTCATTACCCGAAAGAGAAAAAGAGAGAGTGAGTGTATTCAAGTGGAAATGGTTGGAGTGCACTTAGAGGAATTTAGCCAAAAGGAAAAGGATAGATGATGGTGGCTTTTTTAATTTTTTTTATTCTCTCTCAAAAAAAAAAATCCTCCAGAACTTAAAACTGTTTTAATCAGCTGAAAAACATACGTGGGCTTTACAGCTCTGAGACAGCTTGCACAGGCTCTGATAAATGCCTATCGCTCATTTGCATACGCTAACAGCTACACTTTAATCAGCCTCCTAATCCCTGATGATATTAATGAATTTTTTTTATGCTCTCTCTCTCTTCTCCCCCCCCCCATATTTTTTTTTTTTAGTATCATGTTTGCTAATTCAAAACCGATCAGCGGCTTCTGTGTGCCTTTTTTTATGCAGGAAATAATGGGTGAGCTTGGTACTCCTGTTATCCTGCTCTCACAAATAATTAAGACTACAAAGGGTACAAATCAGTCTGAATGCATGGCACAAAGGCTCAAGCTATGCAAAGGTCTTTTTCTCTCTCTCTCTTCTCTCTCTCTTTCTCTCTTTTCATTTATTCTCTTCTTCTGACAAGAGGTGGCTTAGAAAGATACTTAGCAAAGCAATGAACTGGTCACTCCCAAAAAGCAAGAATTTCCCAGCTATTTTAAATGCTCGTGATACACATATAGACTTTTTTTTTTAAACGTTTGCTTGCTCCATTACTTGGTGCATCCTGCTTTTGGGGGAGGAGGCTGCCTGCTGGAGAAATCTTCCACGGAAATGTTTTACCTTTGTTTTGGTGGTTCTGCTTTTCTCCTTGGGAGGGCTTGGCATAGGAGGATGCCACAGATTTTGAGGGCAGGAGACCTGGAAAGGTCTTTCTTGTATATGTGGTCACAGGGAAAAGGAGCAGCAGAACAAATGAATGCATTTGGTGTGAAAAACTGCCTGCATGAGCCCAAATGCAGGAGAATTTGTCCAGCTTCAGAGCAGATCAGAGGCTCTAGGTGCATTCTGGTGTTAACCCAGGTTCCAGACTACCCAGAACCCTCATGTGAACTCTCAGCCCATTAGGCAATTTTCCCTTGCTCTGGCCAAGGTTAGCTGATAGATCCAGCTGCTTCAGTCGTGCAGACCCTTCCCTTCTCCTACCCACCCTTCAGTGCAGCCATGAAACTTCAAGGTGGAGTTTCTGTGAGACCCACTGCAAATCACCTCTATAACTCCACCAGAGTGACTGACCTCCAAGAGTGCCTGCATTTGGAACACTTTCTCACCTTGAAATTAAATCAGATATAAAACTAGTATTTCTGAATCCTTCTGGATTTTGCAGAGAGTGTGAAACACATTGCTCCACAGACCAACAGGCAGCCAATAAAAGTGTTACAGACTGTGATTAATTTGTGTAGAAACAGATTGATGGACATACAGAGACCAACATGGTGGACCAGCCAAGGAAGACTCTGAGAAATATGCTTTCTTGACACATTTGGTGACAAAGAGACGGACCCAAGTCATGCCACTGGCCATAACATTGAAAACTACTGCTATATTTCCGTGAAAATTATGCACCATATGAAGTCACATTGACACTGAAAGACAAAACAACAGCTGAACCTGAGTGGGTGACAAAACAAGACATTGAGTGCATACAAAAACTAACAAACTTGGTCAACAGAAAACACTCACTTTCGTTAAAACAAGCAAAATAAGGATTTGAATAAACTGAAAAAACAGTGCAACATCTAAAGGAAGCCTGCAGGATGTTTGAAGTGTGCAAGTCTAGACTTCCTAATTCAAGAGGATTTTCATATTAGGAAGCTGGGTAAGGTTGATGGAAAAGATGCATACTTTTGCTCAATAATTCTTTTAGGAGATGCAAGCAAACATCTCTGTAGGGTAGTCTCAGCACTAACATACCGTGCCCACATCTCAGAGGATTAAGATGAGGCTGAAACACCAGCAGATGATCTGATGTTTAGGATGATCATGAGCATTGACAACACAAAAATCCTTATGTTCTCTAGTAGCACTTTTGCAGTTAATCAGATGAGGGCAGATGAATTAAGGCAGGTAGAAGTCTTTCAATAGCAAAGGAGTTTGCCAGCTCCAGGAAAAACTCAGACCATCTTTGAAAACCTCTGACCAGGAGGCTTTTTGGGAATTCATGAGAACATCAGTACTGGTTTTCCTGGTAATAATACTGGTATTGCAGCAATGACAGAAGGTTACTCACTGGCCAAGACCCCTTGTGCAAGGCTTGGCACAAATACTGAACATAATGATCTCTCCGTGAAAAGAGGTCCAGGTAAACTAATATCTTTTTTTCTCACAGTGGAGAGGCACTGCCGAATGTTCCTTGCAGATAGTCCAGAACAGCCCAAAGATAACTGAAAATAGAATAAGGTTTGGTGTAAAGAGAAACTGTCAGAGAAGCATCATCACTGGAACATTCTGAGGTTAACAGGGAGCTTAAGACCCAAGTTGATGCAAGGTCCTTTTCGTCATGGCTGCCTTGCAAGATGATATTTGAGCCACTGGCTAAAACATACCAAAAGCTATGCTTGCACTGAAAATGGAATACTGGCAATTGTTTTAGATCATTAGTATTTTCATGAATATGTTTACGGGAAGAATTCAATCAAGGTAGAAAGAGACCATAAGGCACTAGGAGCCATAGAGTAAAATCCATTGTACAATGAGCCACCTGGACTTTAGAAAAATGTAATGAAATTGCAAAAGTACTCATTAAATGTGAAATACAGGCCTAGTAAGGAGCTTAGCAGATATGCTTTCAAGAACACCTATAAATAATGAAAGCAATGAACTGCAGGAAGAGGAGTTTGAAGTAAATATGAGTCAAGTACTACCCATGTCTGAAATGAAATTTGACAAGTTCAAACAAGTAACACAAAATGACTGAAGTTGACAACAGTTTGGGGAAAGTAATTCTACATGGATGACCAAAGAAAATATCAAGCCAGTGCTGACCATAAAAACTTACTGGGACTAGAGATGAAATTGCTGCAGTTGATGGGATTGTGCACAAAGAACATCCTGTCATAATATAATATCAGCACGAGGTCAGAAATGCTAAGTGTTTTTCAGAGACAGAATCCTATGGGTACTGTGGAAAGAAAAGAGCTGTGAGGGCCCCAGGACTGAATGCCACCATCAAAAGGAAATCTGATGTCTTCAATATAAAAAGGAACGAGGCTGATGCAAAAGAGTCTCTGACATGACCTGAGGATGTGATTAGAGTGGATCCACATTTGGTTTAGGTCTTCGTGATGGGAAATATGAAGTCTCAGCTAAGATCCTCTTAGTAGCTAAGTCACTATCCATCGTATTTGAGAAGTCATGGCAGTGTGGTGAAGTTCCCACTGACTGGAAAAGGGGAAACATAACCCCCATTTTTAAAAAGGGAAAAAAGGAAGACCCGGGGAACTAAAGGCCAGTCAGTCTCACATCTGTGCCTGGGAAGATTGTGGAACATATCCTCCTGGAAGCTATGCTAAGGCACATGGAGGACAGGAAGGTGATTTGAGACAGCCAGCATGGCTTCATCAAGGGCAACTCCTGCCTGACCAACCTAGTGGCCTTCTACGATGGAGTGACTGCATCAATGGACATGGGAAGGGCTACAGATGTCGTCTATCTGCACCTCTGTGAGGCCTTTGACACGGTCCCCCACAACATCCTTCTCTCTAAACGGGAGAGGTATAGATTTGATGGGTGGACTGTC
>NW_008795924.1:1644059-1687548 GCF_000699145.1 Aptenodytes forsteri
AACACCCTGACACTGAATTTCTGCTATTTTTACCCAACTTAACTTCTAGCAAATAAGGAATTCATCAGATTTGTGATCCAGAAATTTCTGTGAAAATATCTAAATTTGATGTTCATACATTCTTAAATTTGGCTAGCTGAAACTTGAAGCAAAGTAATAAAGAGACTTTAAAAAAAATATTTAAATAACTGAGGTCATCAAGAAGAAGTGGCTTCTACTGTTCCTTCCCCATCACCTCAAAAAGCTCAGTAACGTGCCATGCTGTTAAAAGAAATGCCAGTTAGATCAGGCACCAGTTTAAGCTGCACATTATTCAGCTCAATTCTATAGGTTTCTGTATGAAAATGAAGTTGCTTTTCAAGATGAAGGAGGGAACATACTTCAAAGGGAAAAGAATGGGAGAAATTCCTGGACACTGGCTTCTTGCAGGGCTCCAACAGCTAGGAATAACTGCTGACCTCAGTGCAATTAG
Source organism: Aptenodytes forsteri (assembly GCF_000699145.1). NCBI lineage: Eukaryota > Metazoa > Chordata > Aves > Sphenisciformes > Spheniscidae > Aptenodytes > Aptenodytes forsteri. The sequence continues at coordinate 1,644,532 of NW_008795924.1, forward strand.
GGCAGCGAGTGAGATAAATGGATTGCAATATCAGATGTTGTACTAGTAAATAATTATGGAAACATGATTAGCAAATTCAGTTATAAAGCCACTTTGCAATTTTTTCTTTAGCCTGCTTCAAATTGCCTGCTTTATTGTATCATCTTGACTGAGATTGGTATCCTGACTTGTTAAAGGCAAATTGCTTTTTTTCAGCATCTTTTCTAAGAAAGGCTGTACCTTTCCAGGGCAAGCCTTGCAAAGACTGCCTTTTTCAAAATTTGAATCTGTTTTTTTACCCATAGTACTGTGTCTGGAATGGGCAACCTATTGTAATCAAAGGTACACCACCATTTTCATTCATTAACTTCTCTCTGAAATATCGCAGATAGGAACTGGGGACAGGAACTTTAAATAGTGCTATTTGAAATGTATTTCCAATATTAACTTTACTGATCATTTAAATTTGTCAAAGAAAGGCTCGACCAGATAAATTAATAATAAGGAAAAGCAAAAAATCAGTCTCTTCAAATTGCTTTTTAGAGCCTACTACATAATTAGAGAAAAAACAAGCAAACATAGCCAGATCTTAAGTTGATATAAATCAGAGTAACTTCACTGAAGTCAAAAGAGCTTCAAGCCTACATTCATTGGCAGTTTTCCCCGTACTCTACCATTCCAACAATCAGAAAATTTTCAGACATCCTGCAACTACCTACCCGCATAATTCTCCATATGGATAGATAGTGGTGTACGTAGGATTACACACATAAACAACATGAAGACTAGACAAATTAATGCTCTAAAGAATTAGAGGTGCTCATAAAACTTTATTTCATCTCCCCTCTTCATATACCTGATGGTCCTGACTTAGATCCAAATTGTTTTTTCCAGAGGATCCTTGCCTCACCCAGTGCACTCGACAGTGGTCCTTCAGTCAGCAGCTCTTCAATATTCTTCTGAGTTTTAGCTGCATAATAGGTGGCCCCAGGCCTCTCTGCCTGCACAGCGTTCAAGCCCTGCACTGCCTACAAAAACAATTATTTCCAGTGAGGTGTTTTTGTTTGCAGAGCTAAACAAAAACAAAACAACTAAACAAAGTGTTCTAGCTGGAAACAATTTTTGACATTACAGCCAAAACAACTCAGCAAATTTGACATGATGATGTGCTTTGGGAAATAAAAGTTTTCCCCAGCTTTAGCTGGAAGCCTTGGAGCCAGGGTAAAAATGATGCTTCTAATGATGGTTCCCCAAAGTAGTTCCTACTCTCAGGACTCTCGCATCAACCCACTTCTGATCTCAGGTGAGGAGGAGATGTGGACACACAGGGCTATGGCCTGGTCCTGCAAACTCTCCGATCTGGATGAGCAGAATGGAAGCTGTAAGACCTGCCAAGGATTTACCCACCTCACTGTGGGTAAATGCTCACCCTTTCCCAACCCCATCTCCCTGTATGATCTATTCTGTATTCCACTTCTACCTCTGCCCATCATGGCAGAAAGCCCTTATCCCCATGAAATCAGTGCATGTGTGATTGCCTTCCTATTGTGTGAGCCAGCTGGAGAAACACGTAGGGTATAGGAAATCCAAGCTGCATTCTCATTATTCCAGGGCCAAACCACATAACAGGCTGCTAACCTGCACTGGGAAGGAGGAAACCCTGCTTCCTTCCTGAAGCCCCGGGCTGCACAAGCTCCAGACAAACTTCAGGGCAAACCTTCTCTTCTGCTGATGTTGACAGCAGATCTGCAGAACCATCCAACTTGGCCAAAACCAGAAAGGGAGTCTGAAGGAGAAAAAAAGCCCAGATCTGTCACAAAGCCAAATTTCAAGTCTCTGCAAAAATAAAAATTAAGCACGAAAGTGCCAGATCTTCTCAACAATACTGTTGTCAGATTTCCCCCTCCCCCCCTTAAATAACTATAAAACAATGCCTTTTCCCTGTATCACACTGTTGGATCTGGTTAAACTATATTTTACTCCTGCTTTCTCACACACACACATATTCATACACACAAAGACCAGCCCAAGCCAACGGCCTGCAACTGAAAATTTCAGCCTGAACAGTTACATGTTGGCAAGGATATAGCATTGGAAAACAGAATCTTTTAATGGGAAATGTCTGGCAACCTTAATTACAGGCACCACTGCCAGCTCCACCAATAATTATAGCTTAGTTTCAGAATCATCCATGTGCTAACAAATATATTTAATGACAAGAGCATTTGCCAGCGATATTCACCAGGAAAGACTTCCAACCAACTGCAAGACAGAGCCGTGAGATGCAGACATGACCTTACATTGCCTGTTTGCCTCCAGGTATGGATCTGCTGCCTAAGCCAGAGGTGAGCCACTCCACTGAGCATTTTAGATGAGCCTCAGGGCTGCTTTGGTTTCCTTCCATCTCTAGCCTCCCCCAGGCAGAGGGAGAACCATATCTTAGTCTTACATATAAGATGATATCTTAGTCCCCTGTGACCACCAGCGAGTGAGTCTCCTGCATCTTTACGTAGTCTGCAATGAATACAGAAAGGATAAACAAGACAGTCTCTGTCTGCTCCACAGTTGCCAGTGGAGCCAGGCAGCTTTACAACAGAGATGCTTCAGTGCCATTGCAGTGCTTCAGACGCAAAAAATTGTCCATGCATACACACAAATTTCAACAGCCCCCACCAAAACTTTGCTACTATCTGCATGTGACAACTATTCTCCCTCTGAAAGGCTCTGGCAGAGAGCTCTACCCAGTGCTAAATGGTTTCTGTCTGGCTCTTCACAGCTTTTTCAGCTGCCAGGTGTCTCCAGATTCACATGTAGTGTGGAGCACCAAACATTGGAAGTTAACACCATTGAGTCCAATGGTTCTGGTCCAGGCTTTAACTGAGCCTCTGCTAGCCATGCTATTCAGCTACCTGCAGCCTGGAGGCCCCTGTGGACACAACCGTGCAAATCAATGAAGACATGCTGGAGCTCTAACCATCTGTAAGAACCCCAAAGAGGAAAATGTGGAGTGATTAATCTCTCTAAAGATTAAAATCCTCCCAGCTCTCTGGTCCCTGTCCCAGCACCCTCATTCTCTCCTCATTAGTCGTGGGCTCCAGCCCTACAACCACCTTGTGGACCCCTGCTGGACTTGCTCCAGTTTGTCAGCATCTTTTGTACTGGGGGCCCCAAACTGCACACAGCATTGCAGACATGCCCTCACAAGGGCTGAAGGGATATCCCCTTCTGTTGACCTGCTGGCCATGGCAATATGCTGGCACCAACAGCCACTCTCCACTGTGCCTTATAAACACAATTATGACCAAGGACCGGACCTGTATGTCAGGCAATCAGCCCCAGTGCAAGCCTAGAAGGCAACTTTATTCTGCTAAAGTTCCTAATTTTATCACTACATGAGTGCTAAAAAAAAAAAAGAGAAAGAAAGCCTTTGATAACTACAGAAACATTCATAACTCACATTCAGAAAGTAGTGAGAAGTAGAAAAACCAGTGTTTTAAAAATGGCTATACTTTAAGAGAAAAAAAATAGTTTCTCTATGCCTTCCACATCTATGGTTTAGAAATCAGACAGGCAATAATGAAGTTTAACAATGGTTAGCAATTCACTATTCAAAACAGAGCATTTGTCCTTTTGAAAGTTTCCTATCCTCACTTGGATTTGGGGGAAAAATTTTTTTTCAAACTTCCAATGAGTCATTTTCTTCATCTTTTCTGCTTTCTTCCACTTCTTTTCCACTCTCCATACCTCCAGCCCCAGCTTAGTGCAATGACACCAGCCCAGGAAGATGTCCCTGCAGATAGCATTTTCCGTGAAAAAAGGATAAATCAGTTTTGGCAAAAACCCTTCTTTCTCAGAATATTTTGTTGGTTCCAGAGTTTTAACCAGCTCTAAAACCATCGACCCAGGACCACTGTGGAGGAAAGAAATGACAATATCAAACCAAACGTGTCAGGCAGGTTACTGTTTCCCATAGCAATCCACACTTGTCCAAAGGGCAATATCCTCCCAACCACTAATATTCAGAAACTGGTCTTTCCCTTGAAGCATGAGGATTCATACTCTTTCCAAAAGAGTATTATTTATGTCAGTTTTTAATCCTGGCTCTTGCCGTTTCAGTGGTTCTTATTATTTATACTAATGGACAATCCCTGACTGATTGACACCCACTACTGTGTTGGCTACAGCAGACAGTGGGAATGGGATTTCAGACAAGAGGCAACAGGTTATGTATTCCCAAACAATTGCTCCAGTACTGGGGAGTTGGGGCAAAGTACATTTCACAAGCACCTGGTCACACATGCCAAAGGTTGAGAACAAGTAACAAGCCGATCTGCTGTGACAGCCTATGTTGCACACGCACCTCCCCGCCCTTCTGGCTCTGGGACAGCCCCAGCACAAGAGAATGTGTTATGAGATGCCTGAAATCAAGTTAGTATCCCATCTGTGAACTGAAACCTTCTCAGATACAATGTTTTACAGATAAGCCTTATTTCTAGATTTCAGCTAATATTCTAATACTATTTAAAACCCAAACGTTCTTACTCTCCCTTTTCTTGAAGATATTAGCAACTCTTTTGTCCTTAATTCCACTTTAATAACATCCTTGTTTTAAAATTTCCATGGGCTTTAAATACTGTCTTTAGCATTTTAAGCCAGTCTCCAACTTTTGGCAAAGTTTTTGAGTTCCTGTCAAACCCGATACAGCACTGGCAGGCTGGCCTGAGAGTCTTGTTGTAGGTCTCAGAAACCAGGGCGTGATTCTCACTCCCTCACTCTTTCCCCATCCATCGCAACTGGAAATGGGTGTCCCATCATTCAGCCCAGGAAAGCCTATGGCAGGCAGCTGTAACGCTTATTACAAAGCTTTGTTTGGCCAATGCAGAAATTGGTGTGGTTTGGGCACAAATTGCCTAAGCAGGGCTACAACCACCCATTCTGGGTATTTGGCACCCAGATGCCACTGGAGTTTCTTTCTGGTTGCCCACCTCAGCAGCTGGCAAAGGCAGCTCAGCAAGGGGATAAAGGGGATGCGAGCAGGGCTTGCCTGCCCATTAGCAGATGCAAAGGACTTGAGGGAGGAGTCCTGTTTCAGAAGCACTAGGAAGACTGGACCAGTATGGGGCAGGGCAAAGGAGGTGTCCAAATGCCCCCAGAGAGGTGTCAAGGGATGCCCAGGAGATCTCAGGGTATCGATGCAGCATTTCAGAGGCAGGAATTTACTTCCTGGGAAGGGCATAAGCATTTTTCCCTGCCTGTGGACCTGTGCTGCAGAATACATGTCTGCAAGGACTCACAAGTGCTCCTTGATATGCAGCTGAAGCCACTGTCACAACACATAACGCTTGCACTGAACCTATCTCAGGCACTGTGACTCACCCACCCTTTCTTAATCTGTAACAGCAGCTGGGGCCTCAAAGGCTCCAACACACCCCCCGCTGTCCTGGTACCTGGTGATGTACCAGAGGTCTCACGGCAGGACAAAAGTCTCTGAAGCATCCCCAGGGAGAAGACTGTAATCCAGGCTCCTTGTCATCCTATTCCCAGTCTGCATGATGCTATGGATATGCAAATCAAACAAAAAATGGCCCTGGTTTCCAGGCACACTTTAAATTTAGTATCTCAGAAGCATGGCATTTAGGCTTAATAAAAGTTATGATATGTTGGTTAAATACCAGCTGAGAGCTGAAAGAGTGCTTCCTGAGCTTTATAGGGCTGCAGGCAACAAATTGTGTTGCTACCTAATTATTCTGTCTGACTGGGATCTCCAAAACAGAACACAATGCAGATTTGTGTTCACAATGTTGGGGGAGAAGGATCCTGGCCTTTTTAAACTTTATCATAGCTCTGTGTTTGCAAGGGAGGCAGAGGCACCCGGGCCAAATCCCACTTCTGCTCATGCCATAAAGCACAGACCTACCTCTGCCTGGTCTGCCAGGGCCTCAGCATATACACTGCAGAGCCACCACGTCCTGAATCTAACTTCCCTGGGAGATTTATGCAGGCCATTTATTTCCCACCCTGAGCCAAAAAGCTCCCCCAACAGGACAAATTTGTGCCCCATGTGTGATGGAGCCCAGTGAGATGTCTGTACCATCCCACCACCTTCCTGAAAGGGGACAATAAGCCTTCTCTACTGCAAGGTCAAGGAGATCTAGAAGCATATTCTCTCTCCTCTCTAATGGATCATTATATTACTTTCACAGGGGGTTAGCCTTCTCTCTCAGCCCAAAGCAAGAGTAGGTTGGTTTGAACTTGGAAGGCTTGAGGAGCCCAGCATGGTCACTCACTCTCGGTGGGCTCAAGGCAGCTCTCAACTCATGCCCAGGAGCCAGCGGCTCTTTTATGGGTGAATTACGTCTGTGCATAGTGGGTCTCACTCTGCAGAGGACAGATGGAACAAACCTCTCCCAAAGCCCAAACTCAGATATGGGGAAGGGTGAGCATCCTCCAACATTGACACTACAACTTTAACTCAACCAGGGGCTCTCTTGAAAAAGAGGAAGCTGCATAAGAGGAAACGCCACTCTGTCACTATTCCCATAACCAATCATGGTTACCAAAATAGCTTTCTGTACTCACTCACAATCCAAACCCATCTGCTTCGGACCCCAGGGAGAACATTTCATTGTGGGAAGGACCACGTTCAGCAGGGGAAGAAAAAACCCTTGAGGAAAATGCTTGGAATAAAACTTTAAGACACCGGAGAACAGGTCCCAGGCCCAACACATACTCACTCTGTGACTTTGGGCAAGTAATTTAATTCTTTGTCCACACTTTCCACCAAGGAACCTGTTGCTATCTTGAAGTATATTCATGGGGTGTATACGAGTTGTTGGAGTCTTTTTCTACATGTGTACAGCCCCTAGAACAATGCGGACTCAATCTGTTATTCCTGTCATGTGAAAAACTATTTTTCCTGGTCATGCAAGATGATAGAAAGAGCTCTTTAAAAAGGGATACAAAGGGATGATTCATCCTGAATTAACCAGCCTTCTCTTCATTTTAATGCAGATGTAATCCACTCATTGTTCCATGTAAGAAATCTGCTGCACACTGGTGAGTGCCAACCTCAGCTCTCAAAGTACATTAAAATTTTTACCTGTCCATGGGGAACATGTCTCCAAGGACATGCATCTAGCCTCTTTGCTGGTTGGTACGGAGCACCCCATTAAAGCCCAGCAAGAGAGGACTCTCAGCATCCTGCTTGGGAAACTTTCAGGGTCATCCCACGAACAATGAACCGACAGTAAAAATGAGTGTTCTTCATGTCTTATTTATTCAGAGCTGGGAGCAACAAGAAGGAAGAAGGGAATTGGTTTGGGTTTTTAACACCCTGTAATAGCTTCCACATTCCACATGTCATTTCCAGATTCAAGTAGGTGGGAGTCTTTATCCATTCTCATTCAATCCTCAAAATGCCACATTGAAACAATGACACAAAATGGCATCCTACAATCACACATAACACTATCCTGAATTGTCAAGTGCACCCTAGCAAGGGTGAAAAGTGTAAAGTGATCCAGAGCTGGGTGTCAAGCTCTGCCACAATAGAATTCAAAATAATTGTGCTGTTTGACAGGTAGTAAAATTCATGGTGGTCTATTAAATCAATGGCAATATAATGTGGAACACTACAGATTAAAAAAAAAGAGCCAGGGAGTTCACAAAGGGAGGCCATTGGCAAGAATCCCTTTGGAGCTCCTAATAGGTTTGATTTGTAGCAAGAAAGGCTGATACATGCAAGACAGAACAGATAGAGGGGAAGAAAAGAATGGAAGAGAGAAACAGGAAAAGGAAAAGGGAAATAAATGTAAAGGAAAAGGCAAGTGAGGGGGAAATGGGAATGAAAGAATTGTAGACAAAGTACAATAAGTTGTATTGTATATAGATGCCTCAGTCTTACCACCTTTTGTGCGTTGCTGCACTGGTGCTTTTTTTGTCACAGCCAAGAGTTCCTTACACCAGCTTGTGGATACAGTCTGCCCTGGCTGCCAGGAAGAAACCTATTGATTAAGTTCAGAAAGTGAAATCTGCTTTTATTATCTTAAGCAGGATTCATCCCAAATGCAGGAAACCCCTCCAATTTTACATAAAGAACTTAAAACACTTGTCTCAAAGCCAGCATGTCAGGCTGAGGCACAATGAGTATAAAACTGGCATTGGAAGAGTACGACTTCCTGTGGCTGAATGCATTATCTTCTCCTGGCTGGAAACCAAGTTTTAAATCCAGATAAGGAACCCAGGATGCTTGGTGTTCACACTCTCAGGGCCAGTCAAGGATTATAGCCCACTTGTGTCATATACATTTTAAAGTGCAATGGAGGTATCTTTCACCCAGGAATTCTGGTGGGCCTAGGATCTGGTAAATAATTTTGCATTAATCACAGCGTCTTCGTGAGATTATCCTTACCAGTTTCAGGGAAGCAGCTGTGCTAAAGGTGTCTGTGAAGAGGAGCGCAGGTTTGTGCCTGAATACATTACACCAAAATGAGTGGGAGCTGAGGCTGGAGAAGGCTGCACTGGCCATGAGGATCACAGGGGTTCACCTCCCAGGTACGGCAATAGAAGGAGTTCCACCTTCTTAAGACACCTGGAGCCTGTTCCATAGCAGTGGTTGAACTGGAGTGAGCCTTTCAGAAAACCATTTAGTTGTGAATTAAGAGACAAGCAGTCATGATGGATTCACTGCTTTTCATGAGAGGCTGTTCCAGCAGTTAATTGCTCTCACCATCAGCATCTTATTTTCCTTTGGAATTTATCACACTTAAGTCCAATCAAGTGCTCATCTTATGAGCACTCTGTTATAAGAGTTTGGTGAGAAGTGATGGGTCTGTAAGAGCAAGATCCCTTTAGTACCAGATGCAGGTGTTGACATTGAGATACCATAGCCAAATCACCCTCTAAAGCTTTCTTTTGGTATCCTGAATACACTGATTACTGTGTCTCTGTGTGTAGGTGTTTGCTGAACCGCCAGCTTTTCGATGCACTCCCCCTTAGAGTGTGAAGATCAAAACTGAATGCTGCCTTTCAGTAATGATCTTCCCAGCTTCATTAGTGGAGGTAATATCATTTATTTCCTCCAAATCAGTATGCCAGGTGTCACAAAACTTCGTGCCTCAGGACACAACAAAAGGAAGGACACATTCAGCTGCTTATTTACAATAACACAAAAATCTCTTCAAATTCACTGCTTCCAGGATATATCTAGATTATAACCTCCTATAGGCCGTCAGTGCTTCCTACATCTTTTGTTTCTAAATATTTGACCTTGCATTCCGTGGCATTGAAACATATGCTTTTTGATTTGTGTCAGCTTACCATAACTGGATTCAGATAGCTGTGTCAGGGATCTCTCTGCACCTCTACTTGTCATACCATCAATCCTGATTGTCTACAAAATCTAGTTTTTTTCCATGCTATGAATAAAAAAAAAAAATAAAATTCAAAGACCACAATCCAAACATACTGCACTAATACAATACCTAGCCATTAGTTACAGCACCTTGCTACTTACCATTTTGGAAATATCAGTGCATCTTATCAGTTCATATGGCCTAGGTTAATTTTATAAGGCCATTTTTTCTCTCCAATTAGAATGGTCTGCAGTAGTAACTAAGTAGGTCCCAGCATTCCTATTTAAAGATTTTTTTCTTTTTCTTAACTGAAAGTTATGATTCCACTGAACAGTTTTTAGGGAAGACTTTCTTCCCACAGCAGCATTTCCTTTTTGTTAAAAATTCCTACTATTCTATAAGAAAAGATATAATTTTTATTAGACCAACTGAGACGGTTGTACAAGCAAAAGATCTCACTGGCTCCTACCAGTCTATACATTGCAAGTATAAGAACACTTTAAATGTATTACATCTCTATTGTTAGCAACAAGTTTATCTTTGTCTTGTCAAATAAAACTTATATCCTTTTAGCTCCATTCAAGCTCTGCTGAAAGCTGAAAAACTTGTTTTAATGAAGTTTTCAACATTTCAAAATTTGTTCTAATTCTGCCTCAGAACAAGTTTCACCCTTGTTGAGTTAAATCCTCAAAGGAAAACAATTTCTCAACATTTTCTCCTAATATATTAAAAATAGTTGATGTTTCATTTTGTCCTTAAACCTTGAAATTCTGCTTTCTGTTTTCATGCAATTTAATTGAGAAGCACTAATACAGTCACATAATTTTTCCATCACCAGAAAGCTCAGTGGTTTTCTTTCTCTGTTTAGTGCGTAGCTCCAGAACAGCGCACTCAATCATACCCGCTTATCAAAGACTCTTCATTTCAAGGGTCATCATGTGTTTTAGTCTCAGAGTTCAACCACTCGCCACAAACAGGGCCAGGTCTCACATTTCCCTTGGTCAGAAAGAATCCAGCAACTTAGGTTATAAAATGAGCTATTTTCCCAAAGGAATAAAACCCACCACATGTTAATTACACCATCATGTAATGATGTGTGAATTATGCCATCCCATGCCGGACTTCATGACGGGACGTGGTGGGTTACACCACCATTGCTGATGGGCACTAGGAGAGATGAGGGAGGCTCTCAGGGACAGCTGCAGGGGGAGAAGAGATGGAGAGAGACATTTTAGAGACAAGACTGTCTTCTTTTTGCTACTAAAACCCACCGGGTAAAAACGTGACCCAGTGCAAGCTAAAAGTCAAATGAAAGGCTCTGGTGGCTTGTAGGACTCTTGTCTTTCCCCCAAGGCACTCACAAGGCACAGGGCAGCCTCACTGCAGCTGGGCAGAGGTTAATCATGACCTGTGTCACTTGTTGGCTGATCAGTGCCCACATTTTGGTAAAGGAGTAGCCCAGTGACGGGGCACCCCATGCCTGGCCTGCTGGTCTGCCTCATCGCCGGTTTAGGCCATGAACACCATGGGCAGTGCTGCCACTTACCTCACACGCTCCCTGTCACGGCAGAGCCAAGCCCGACCACAGCCTTTGGGTCATGTCCAAAGTATAAAAGTGAAGCAACAATAATAAATCCTACCCAATCTTAATAATCCTGGTGAAATGCAAATCCCCCCCCTCCCTCAGAATCAACAGTATCATCGTGGGGGCTGGTATACGGAGAGTTTCAGCAGAAAAATAAAACCAGCAGGACACAACTGTCCACCTTTGCAGAGTAGGTTTCCCCACCATGTCTGGTTGATGGCAGCGGGACCTGCCGCAGCATCCTCTCCCCATGGTGGGTCGCAAGGAGCCCGCAAAAGTTGCAGGTCACCAGCAGACATCTTGTCCCCAGAGGTGAGAGAAGATGACAGCCAGCCCACAGCTGGGGGGAGGCCCATGGTGCCCACAAGCCCCAGGCCAACCTGATGCCATGGAGGAGGCCATTGCTGCCTAGCTACTATGGCGGCAGCTCTGGGAGGATCCAGTGGAGCATAAAGGCTGGAAACCATCCCACGTCTTGTTTTCTGTCCTTAAATGCATATAGTGCTTGAGTTAGCAGAGAGGCTGGTGTCAGGCATGGTCCTTCTGGCCAAAAACCAGAAGACTGGGACAACCAAAAGTTTGTCCCCTTTTCTGGGACAACCACAGAAAAGGCAACAAAGAGGAGGGAGATTTCTATGGACTCCATCAAAGAGCCAAAGTCGTTGGCTGAAGGAGCACGGCACCAGCTGGACATAAATCATGGAGCTGCATGACAGTGTGAGCAAACGCACTTATTTGAACATGCCTAAGTGTACGCTCATTGCCAGTCTTGAGATAAAACTGGGTGATGAATCATTTAGCTTGTCCCAGGCACACACTTTCAGCATGGGATCTCCAAAGAGACACATAGTTTAATTTTGAGTACTACATACTGCGATTTCTAAAAAAAAGTGGTCTGCAAGACTTTCTTTTAGATTTCTGCTGAAAGCAACCACCATGCTTCAAATTTGTATGACCTTTTTTCTGAATTCCCTGCAGATGAACCTTAAACCCTTTAAAAATCATAACTAGCTTACCTGTGGGGATATGTCCAAGAAGGTCTCAACCCAGAAGATGCTTTATCCTTCCACAAACCTCCCACCTGTATGTTTGAAACATCAGAAATCCTATCAAATCCACACTCCACTTCTGCCCAAGGGCTGTCAGGATTCGATGGCTCACGTAAGTCTGAATTCACTTCTTCACCTCCCATTTCTTCTCAGTTTGAAGTACAAACCTCGAAGTCCTTCAGCTGAGGTTCCTTGTTTTCCTCACTTTACAGGTTTGCAAGTCTCACTATATGAAAATTTATTTAAGACTCAACTTTACTCCCAAATTGAGATATTTGTAATAAATACACTTGGAATACATTATCTGGCTTTCTCAAAAATACCTGTCTGCTCCAATTTCCTTTGACCACCAACTGAAACAGAAATCTAGAGTTTCTAACTTGTCAAAAAGAAAGTTCAGGAACATTTTAAGAAAGGAATTTTTCTCCTGCAATTCTTCAATCAGGACATCACAAACAAGAAAAATACAGATAGATAGAAAAAGGCTGTCAAATATTTTTAGGATTAATAAGTGGATGTAGAATGAGGATTTGTCTAGCATTTTATACTCTTAAAAATCAGTGGAATAACCCACCTGGCAAAGTAGGAGGCATACAGAAGCATATATGAATCAAGGCATTAAAGATAACTAGATACGAACCAAACAGCTGTAGTAATTGAGTCATTGTGTGTGAAGAGTCACTTGGGGATTACATATTAAGAGTGTGCTGTGCCACCCCTGAACTAAAGCAGAAATGTAACTATTCAAGGAATTTTGAAGAGATTCAAAACACTCTGGATTATAAAGTACTTCTACTTTTGTCTTTTTTTTTTAAACACATTTTCAGGCATGCTTAATTATATCATGTTTAAAAGTCAGCCAAGTCTTGACTTGTACATTCTACAACAAAAAAATTAGTTTAGCAAATGAATGTGCATGCTGTCCTTTGGATCTCACTGCAAAGAATTACTTTGGTTTAAACACTGCCGTTGTCAGCTGAGAATCTGTCGTTTGCTAGTGGTGTCCTTTAGCCACCTATAAAACACAATTCATACAATAAACCCAGGTATTGCAGTGGTAATTAAAATCCAAAAGCAATTAGCTTTTTGTTTATTTCACTTGGGAATCTGACTAAAACCTAAATGAGAAAATAAAAAAAAAAAGAAAAGAAAAATCTCCAGCTTAGGCATAGACCCAGATGTCTGAATGATGTCGTAATTAAGCTGTACTACAGCATCACAACATAAGCTGGCTTATGTTGTGATGTGCACACACATAAAGTACATGTGTGCACTTTATTATGTGCTGTACAGTCCTGACAGCCTCAACAATTCATTTCCAAGATCTGAGCAGGTGGCGATTAAGGATTGAAGCACTGGGGGGAAAAAAAACAAGCAACCTGCCTAAAGCTTTCCTAGAAGTGACCTGGGAACAAGTGCCTTCATCTGTGAGGATGCAAAAGGTCTGGAAGCTACCTCAAAGGGAGATCCTTGTAAGATCACTGCATAGGGGTGTTTAGGCTAGAGGCAGGCAGCCAGGTTCAGCAGAATGAGGTGAAGATGTGTCTGAGGTTGAGTGTGAACACACAACCTTCACCACTTGCAGGTCAAACCTGAATCTACCAAAGAGCTTCTTGTTTGCTGAGATTTTTCCCTTCTCACCCACACAGAGAGAGGCTGCAAATCATTTCTCCAGACTCTGAGAGATGACCCCATCAATGAAGTTTTCATCCACTCCAATATTTTTTGAGTCTACTCCCACAGAGTGTTGGTTTCACCCTTCTGGAGCCTTTTAAAGGTGGGGCAGACGAGGTTCTTGGCAGGAGTTAGAGACATCCAAGATTAGGTTCTGGGCCTGGGTGCAATGCCCAAATGGGAGTGAGAAAGGAGAAGAGCTGTTTTCCAAGAGCAGAACTGCAGCTGTGGAGAAGTACAGGTCTGGGAGCAGAAAAAAGGGAAATGAATTATTTCTGAAGGACACCTGGCCCAGAAAACCCCTCTGGAAATGCTGTACTCAACTTCAGACACCAGCTAAATAATACCTTGATGATATCAGCTGCTTGACTACAGTCTAGTATGCAGTAAAATCACATGCAGGAATATTCTTATGCATAAAAATAACAACTGTGTGAAGCACCTTCACCCAACCTCTTCCTTGTGCATTATTAGTATCAACCCCCCAGATTTGCATAACTGCATAGTCTACATGTGTGTATCCACAAATTTACCTGCAAATATCTCTAGGAAAATGGAAGGATCACTGTCTGCTGTCAGTTATCATGTTGCAAATCTGAGCTACAAGCATGGAGCGAGGAGTAGCACCTGATTCTAGCAGTGCAAAAGGGGAATGAAACTGAGGATTCTTAACCCTAATAGAAGTGTTCAGAATTTATACTTGGGTTTAGGGGACTATTTAAATAGAGCTAAATTGCATTTAATAAGTCACATTTCTCAGTAAAGGGAACACGTTCAGCTTTACACCAGTATTTCAGGACTTATGCAGATGCTGAGCAAGGAAGGCATCAGCGATAAACCAGTTCTCCCATGGGAGAGGTGGAAAGCGCTCTCTCCTTCCTGTTATAGCTGAAATGCAAAGGGAGAGAGATGAACTGTTAGATGTGGTTAGCTGGAAAGAGTTGAACTTAGCTGGCTAAAACACACCCCTGTCCTAATTAGTCACTAACAGCCATTTTTAAAGGAACTGCCTCCCCAGACAGCAGTTTGGTTATGCACTACTCAGATGCTGGATCTGTCTGAAAACCTGGCAGCATATATCCAAGCCCAGTGCCACATGTGCCATACTGGTGATACTGTCAAATACTCCGCTTGGGTGTTGCTTTGCAGAGCAGACACTGCTGAGAAAAACACATTGTGTTATCAGCTCAAAGCTGCTATCAGATCCACCAGCCATGCCTTTGTCCCTTGTGCTCCAGTTCTCCCTTATGTGTACCATCTGATATTTTGGACATCTTTCTTATTTCCCTCCTCTTAAAGGAAAGCAGACCCAGACACTCTGACGAGCTGCATTGTTTTCCCCAACCTCTACAATGGTTTTTATGGGCTGTCTCTGCACTTTTTATTTCCCACCATCTTCTGCCTGTGGCAGCCATCCAAACTGACAATGGCATTTCAGAGTGGGAGCACCAGTGTGGCTTTTCTAAGAGTGGTTTAATCTTTTCAGATGCTTTCCAAGAAGTCTTTAGCAGAGCAAATAAACTTGTTTTCCTCATCTTTCTAGATGCGCTCCAGCTACAATTCCCACTTCTAGCCATTTTCCCCTCTCTGAGGGTATTGAAGGAGCCTTCTAGATTCCCATAACTTGCGTTAAAACCAACCAATTCTTTGTCCTATTTGTCATTGTCCTTCTTGACATGACTGCTTTCACACCTTTCTGTCTTCTTCCAGAGTTACTGTTGTGCAGAGAGGATTTGGATGCAGAAGCCTGCCAAGCTCTGAGCAGGACATCCATGTAGAGACCTGCAGAAGTCCCTTCCCATCTGAATTATTTTATGACTGGTATAAAATAAGTCTCAATCACCATGTTGCATCATTCAATGAGAAAAAATAAGGGCGGGCCCCCCCGCAAGGTCAGATGCTCTGTGTTTTCCCTGCCTCTTCTAGATGATCAATCCCACTTTTCTAATGCTGAGAGTATTTCAAGGCACAGGGGAAGCAACCAGCTATAACAAGAACATGCTTGGTGGAGATTCCCCACTGCCCAGCTAGCTGTGAGCCCATACAGCAGCTAAGCCCTATCCAGGGGTTTATGCAGAGCCTTTGTGCTGCATATAGCTTGTATTGAACCTCCAGAAGGACATCTTCAGAGAGTAAATGTACTGCAAGGTTCATGCTCCAAAGTACACGCAGCCCAGTCTCAGAGATCTCACAACACTACCTGCAAGCTCTCCATCCAGTGCTTTACTTTCATGCACTGTAATATGTCAACAAATTAGCATTAGCTTTCACTGTGCACTAAAGAGTTAATAAGATCACCAGTATATAGCACACGAGCAAAGAAAACAGCAAACTCAGAAAAGATCCCAGACTGTTATTGCAGTTTTTCCCTTTTCTGTTTCCTCCATCTTCCTCCACCTCCAAAACATTCATTTTGCTCTTCTCTTTGATGGAAGAACTAGCTCAAGCAGAGAAAGGGATAAAATAAACCCAAATAAAAAAATAAAAATAAATCCATAACAAACCCCTTTCAAATACTCACCCTTCAAAAGGATAAAATGATTTCAATTTTGGTCTGTCTCATTCACTTCCCTCCCCCCTCCCTCCCTCCCTAGGTGTATATACATATCTGTATATTTATAGAGGGCTGGGTTTTTTTAGTATTATTATTTAGTTAATATGAATTACAGGCCTCAAGCTGCCTCCCCTCCAAACCCAAAATGAAGCAGCTCTCTTTTTTCCCCCCCTTTTTTTTTTTTTTTACCCTCTTCTTTCCCCCTCACCAACACGATTTACATTCTCAATGTAATGTATTAAAAAGTTGACAGGGCCGAAAGGATTCACATGATGTCGGCTAAGAAACCCAATTTCCATGATGAATTGCCCGGAGCCCCTGAATCACAAACCATTTTTTCCGCTGCTCAGAAGTTGATTTTTTTTTTTTTTAAATCTTCTTAAAGCTTCTCTCCTAATCTTCGGCTAGAAGAGATGGGTGAAAGGATTTTTTTTTCTAAACTAAGGAAAGTATTAGCATCTTGGTTGTTGTGCATCAAATTTGAAAATGCAAGGTTAGTAATATTTCAAATCGGCTACGGTCCAAGACACTTGATAAGTATGCTTGCTGTCTCTCACTGTCTCTCCCCCCTCTCTAAGTTTCTGTTGGCAGGAGTACAGTAGTACTGCAGTGATTGCATGTGCAAGTGTGTGTGCGTGCACACCGTGTGTGCAGGTAGGGTGGTGGGAAGGGAGGTTCAGCCCCCCCACTTTAGCTCTTCCTCCCCTCTTGCTTTCCATAGCACATGATTTCCAGCAGAGGAGACCCATCCATCCCTATTCAGTGCTTACATGGCTTGAGACAAGGCAAATGAAGCAACAGCCAAAACCAAAGCCAAATACCTACTAGGTTTCCCTTTCAGAAATGACTACTGAGCACTTACCTGAGTGCTGGGATAGGAGCCCCATGCTGAAACAGTGTGCCCTGCAGGCATGCTGGCATGTGTATTTGTTTTTAAATGAACTCCTTCCCTCCATGGAGTTCCTGGAAAAAAACCTGCAGAGAGGAAACGAGTCATTTTGCCCACTCTAATGAGATGTCCAGCCATTCCCAATAGCAAGGTCTTTAATAAGATTTCCCTCCCTGCTCCCCTCCTTCCCCAGCATATAAAAACAGATTGCGATCAGAGGGGTTGCCTCTCTGGATGAAAGGAAGGACAGTTTCTTTCCCCAGTGCTGCCGCTTCCAAACTGTAGCATTCCTCTCTCCATCATTTGTAGAGTACCCCTACCACTTACCGATGAAGGAGGAATATGCTGGCAGGCAGTGGATGCAAACATGCTGTAACCAGCTGCCCAAGTGCTTGAGGCTTTCAGGAAATGGCTCACGCCCTAAGTGCCAGATGCAAACCCCAGGAAGATGAAGCAGCACAAACATTTAAGGACTCCCAGCAGCAAGTTCTGCATACAAAGAGTGGGATCAGAGACTAACCCTTAGCATAGCAAGGCATTTCTAGGGAATGCATTGCATTTTTCCCCTTTATGTTCCAAGGCAAAAGGTATTTGCAGCTCTGGGACACTCAAAATACTACTGGGACCAAGTAGGGATGATCCACTCATGCCATGCCATGCCTGCTTAGCATTTGGGTCAAACAGGACAGTAGCTTACAAAGGTAGCCCAGGAATTTATCCAGAAGACCCAGCACACCCATTGGATGATCATCCAGCACTAACAAAGCCAGCAACTTAATAATACACTATGTAAAAAACCACGTCCTTCTGTCCATTGTGAATCTGCTTCCTTACTAGAGTCATCTCTCGTAGAGACCCCAGACTTCCCTACATCTGGGAATATAAAGTTGTTGTAAATCTGCTTCTGCAGTGATACATCTCACCTTAGCCAACCACAGCTCTCCACGCTTGCTGCCTTCTGTGTTCTCCATCTCTTTTAGCTATTACCCTAGATGCCTAAAGGCAGGGAGTCAATTGTATCCATTACTTTGCATATAAATTTCTCCCACTGAGGAAAAAAAAACTGCTCTGCCAGAAAAGAAGCTGCCTCAAATGCCAGGTTTTTCTTACTGGGAGTGGTTCTGTTATGGTATATTGCCAAAGAGATGCTTGAAGGAGTGAGTCTCATGACGTTGGCAGAGCTACCACATGAGCCTCCACTACCTCTCTGTCAAGATTAGTCTTTCTCAGCACAGATTCCAGCAGCCTATTCTATTTTTATGAATAAAATCTCTCCCTGGTCATCTTTAAGTCAGGATCAGCTCTGGGAGCAAAGCCAGAAGTTCAGATCACCATCAGTGCACAGAGACCTGAGGACATCATCTATTTGCTACAGGTATTGGAAACAGGTTTGCATCTAGGGGACATGAGAGAGGCCATGGTGGACTAAATACCTCTGGGATTCACCTGCAGTTGAGTGGAAGGGACTGGAATCAATGACCTTGGAGACCTCCATCCATTGAGTGGGACCTACTAGTTGAGTAGCTGAAGAGGAAATATCCAACCATCCCCAGCTGTAACCTGTGCCAACACCATGGCCTCAGACCCTCAGGTTTCTTACTAGCTGTTCTCCCACTTGTTCTGTGGATTTACACTCCAAAGCATCCCTCTCTCTTAAAATACTATCCCTCTCAAAAAAAAAAAAATCTCCTTTTCTCCCAAATTCAGCCTCTACATTGCAGCATTACAGCACCCATTTCCAACCCTACATTCAGCACCCAAAAACCTGCTTTTTTGAGGTTGATTCCTAAAGCATGTTGACAAAATTCTGGACTGAGGCATCCTAGTACATTAAGCAAAGCCCAGTTTTCTTTGCTAGAGCCATGTTTGTTAGTCCCATCTCATGCAGAGCTGTAGGATCTGTACCCGACAGTTGACTCAACCTCTTTCCCTGGTGCTAACATTACTTTCATTGAGGGAGGTGATCCTGAGGATTAGGACCCAAAGATAAGCCTGATACTACTTTCTTCCAGGTACAGCAGCTGATTTTAATGCACAGCTGCCCAGGTGTTAGGCAGGTCTTAAACTCAGGAGTGTCTTGAGCAATTCCAGCCCTTACAGGTTTAGGAAAAACACAGGACTTCAGGAACTGGGCTTAGGAGCTGATCAAGCTGAGCTCCATTCCTGCAATCACGTCACCAGACTTTGCTTCCCTGGATTTAGCACCAGGAACATGTATACGAAGCAGCAGCAGGAGGGGCCTGACCCAGTAAGTACTGCTAGAAGCTAATCCAGTCTGCTCCAGACTGATGAAGGCCCCCTCCTGTGCCCTGAGCTCTCACACCCTGCACAGTTCTGCCTTGCAGAGGGGCTGGGGGAGACCCCAAATCCCACTGCCCCACTCCTGCTTCCCTGCTGCTCACTACCACTCAGCGTACACCCAGCAACCATATACCCACCACACCAGGTGCAGACAAGGTGATGAGGCACACCTGAAGCAGCTGGTTACAAGCCAGACCAAGATGATGCAGAGAGGCTGAGATCAAGAGGACTATCAGGACACTTAGGAGAAGGTGGGAAACACCACCTGCCATTGCCAAAAGCTTGGCAGACTCAATACACTGAAGGCATTTTGTTGTGAGACATGAGACCTGTGTAATTTAAGGAGTTTTCTCATGTGTTCCAAGGGCTTGATCAAATTATAACAGGCAAAAAAGCCCAGAGGACTGATTCAAAGGAAATCACCAAAACTTAGGTTATAGCAGTTGGATAACTACAGAATTGTTTTCCTTAGACTTAGCATGTGCTGATATATTTCAGTGAGATTATGCCTCCCAGGCCATGGGGGAAAACATTATCCCAACAGTCAAGCAGATAGCTTGTAAGGGTGCTGGTAACTTGCATTTATGTAATCTTTTCAGGACTTCGTGTCCTCTATGTCTGAAACAATTATGCAATTTTTATGATTTGCCTGCTCTGCATTTACCTCATCCATGGAAACTCTTGAAAATTCCCCTCTTACTTCTCCAGACAACAGCAGGGAACTTAGATGACCTGTGTTCCCCACAGGCACCACCTTTTTCTGATTACAGCGGAATGACTATTAGTCACAACGTTGAACAAGTCTCAGCACACCTTTGGTCACTGTCAAGTTTTTAGGAAAACACCTTAGAGTGCACTTTGACCTCTCAGAGACAGAGCAGGTTTAAGGCAGGAAGCTAGTGGGATGTCACCAGAAACATCAGCTTTTGCATGATGCATGCATAAAAAGCAGCTGGAACACAGAAGCACAAGCAAAGCCATGTCCACAGAAGTCAGGTCCCTCCATGTTGGATGTCCAACTTGGAGTTTGCTTCACACCCAAGCTTTAAGTCTAGCAGCTTTCAGAGTGTGCCCTATCTAGATTATCTTCCTCACCCATGAACTTCAAAGTAGTGGGAGCTTCTTAGGTTGAAGGAAAAACCAGGTTCCTCAGCAGCAAGCTGCATACATCAGGGTAGCCGCAATCAGGTTGTATCTAGCATTACACAGCAGGTAGCAGTACTGCTGTGCAAGGTGGGATGAGCTGGGAGCCAAGGGTGACCCCAGCACAGGCAGCGTCCTCACCCACCAAAGCACAGTTCCTCAGTACCACAGAGTCAAGTGCTGGCAACAGGGTCTATCAACGGTCCCTAACACAATGGGGGGATGGACCAAGTCCAAGGTCCATCCATAAAGTCCCCTCAGAAGATGGGGCAGAAACAAGCTAAATACAACACGTGTTTAAGACCTGCCCAGGAGAGAGGCAAGACTGGAGACAAGCACACCTACAGCATGGTACAAGCCAAGAGCAGATGCCCAGGTCTGGGCTTAAATGGAGCTCCTGAGCCTATGGGCAGCAGGGTGTGTGGGCCAGGGTCCCAGCTGAGCCTGCTCAGGGCAACTAAGGTGTATTAGTACACTCAGGGCCCTGGCATTATATCAGGGATGTCTATAACACTAGGGCTGTGACCCTTTTTTAACAGCTTCTAAATCTAAGAAAATATACAGAGAGCATTGAGAAGCCTGTATTTCTTATAAAAACGCACCTGGGCACTGATAAGTTAGAAGACCATCCTGCTTCTTCAAAGTGTGGCACAGAGACCCCTCTCCCATCCTAGGACACCTTCCCAGCCTGTTGCCTTCCTTCCTATGAAAGAAAGAAAGACAAGGGAGGGTGCTTCCCGGCCCTGCTCAGCCCTGGGCTGCTGGAGGAGGCCCAGGTGGCCTCCACCGTACCTCACGTCTATGCTGTGCTTGCTGGGCAGAGCTCCCAGTGGGTGCTCAGGGATTGCAGGCAGCTGCCGGTGACTGCAAAGACAGCAGCAGCCTCCAGCGGCCAGCTGGCAAACAACACCAACATGGCTGTGCGTCCGGCGTCCCACGGCAAATGCCAGTGTTGGCCTCATGTCCAATGTCCCACGGCAAACTCCAGTGTGGTTTCACGTTCCATGTCCCACAGTGAACTCCAGTTTGGCCTCACATCCAGCATCCCACGGCAAACATCAATGTGGCCTCACGTGCAGCATCCCATGGTGAACACCAGTGTGGCCTCACGCCTGACATCCCACGGCAAACACCAACATGGCCTCACATCCAAAGTCCCACAGCAAACACAAGCACGGCTTTGCATCCAGTGTCCTCATGTGGCATGTCACAATCACCCCCTCCATCAGATCTAAGCCCACAGAGATTCACAGTTGGCCCAAAGCCAGAAGGACATACATGATACCCTTATTACCAAAAAGGCAGCTTTTCAACAGCATCATCATACTTGCCTTTGCATGGGCAGGAACAAGCCTTTTCCCTTTCTGTCCAAAAACGGTACAGACGCATGGGGCAGGCCCTTGCCCTTGTTGTATGGACGTGTGATGTGACGATGTCATCCCAGCAGCAAGGTGGTGTGAAGAGGTGCATCTCTTTCACTGCTCTTCACCCTGGTGCAGTTATACAACGACACCGTCCTTGGCCAAGTGTGGTTATACATATGGCTGCAGGATCCTGAGGTCTCCTTGGTGGCTATTCCCCGTTCTCCCTGAGAAGGATGGCCTTCAGTCCTCAGTGTCACCATGCCACCAAGGCCCTAAGTGATCTTCATGACAGAGCTTTGCCTGCCCCAGGTCCCCAGGTCCTCACCCTTCCCCTGCATCTCACCCCATGCATTGCCTGGTTGTCTTCCCTGAGTTGCTGCACAGAGAACATCTTGCAGAGGAGGAGCAGCCCACCCAGGTGCCTGGAGAAGCTGCAAAATAGCAGTGGATGAGCTTGTTTTCTTGTTGTCTGCTTTTTCTTAGTCCTTTGAAATAATCACAAACATAGCAATTATTGCAAAGATAAAATAGCAAGGATTATGAAATCCTCACAGGCAAAGCTCTCCATCAATTAACTAAATCAATCCTTGCTTTAAAATATAATCCACAACAAGAAGCCACAGCAAGAGACAATTAAAAAAAAAAGCACAACAAATAAATATTTTTGTGGATGAAAAGGGTGGGAAGGAGAGATTTTTATCAGATAGCAGAATAATTTCGGGTGGTTGCATGTAACATAGAAGCACCAAAAATATCTCAACAAGGAGCACACTAAGACATACTGCTGAGGTTTTAAAATGTAGCTGAGGGACTTAAGGGGTGTCATGAGTTTGGAGGTACACGCAAAAAAAAAAATACGCCTGGATCAAGATTTTTAAAAGTAGTGCATAAAATTGGGTTCCTCAGTCCACATTTAAGGACATATAGCTAGAAAAGCTCTCTGGGACCATGAAGTCCATTCCCCCACAGCACGGACAATGCCGGTGTTTAATCCTCTTCATCACTCACCGATCTCAGCATAAAACTACCTCCTCTCCGGGAAGGGTTCAGTCTGGAGGATGCTGTGCTCAGTGCGCTGGTAGAGGTGCTCCTCCACAGCCTCCTCGCTCTGCGATTGGGAACTGGTTACTGACAGTCAGCTTAATTTTCTCCCAGTTCAGCCCCATTTCTTCCAGTATCAATATCCCCTTGCAACTGAACTAGCTGCCAACCACTCCAGTGCCCTCTGTTTGGGGAGTAAAGTAAGCAGCCTGCTTCTCAGCAGCCCTGAGTCTCCTGCAGCAACCACAGATGAGGCTGAGCGCTTGATTGATTGATTGATTGCTATCTTAATTAAAGTTTTGCCTGGTGACTCTAGCCAGGGGCCAAACCTCAACATCAGGAGGATATGCCAACATGATGTCAATGACTAGACATGTGTCCTTCTGGGGCACCCCAAAACCAACATACATGTGAAGGACACGGGAGTGGTGGGCAGTGATGAGCACCATACAAACCCTCAAGGCTTTGGAGAGATGTCCACCAAAAGCTGTAGACTCCCGTGACACTTGGGTTTGCCCCTGCAAAATGGAAGCAAACTGGCATTGATGTGCCATACAGCCTTAGCACTGGGCTGGTGCCT
The DNA here is from genome assembly GCF_000699145.1 of Aptenodytes forsteri. Classification (NCBI taxonomy): domain Eukaryota; kingdom Metazoa; phylum Chordata; class Aves; order Sphenisciformes; family Spheniscidae; genus Aptenodytes; species Aptenodytes forsteri. The sequence continues at coordinate 1,668,044 of NW_008795924.1, forward strand.
TGAATAAGGATAACCAGCCTATGTTTGACCAGGCAGATTTGGGTTTATGGCTCAGACGAGCCTCTCATTTCTCTTTGTTCACCACTTCTCCGTCCTCAGTGCAGCCAGGCGCTGCACTGCACAAGGCAAGCATGCTTTCTCCCTGTGCCCACGTACAGTGCCGAGCACAAAAACCTGCCATGCTGGAAGAGTCGAGAGAGCCCTGGGCTTGCTAGGCAGATGGAGCTGCATTTCAAACCTCTTTCTCTCGCGTGCTTTGTCTTCCTTTTGAAACTCAGAGCTCTTCTGCTGCAGCGGAGAGAAACTATAAGGGACAATCAAAAAGGTTAATAAAAAGTTGAAAATGTTCTTAAATGACAGCTTGGGCTTGAAATGTGAGTATTCTGTTTGTTTTTCTTTGTAGCTCAACTTGAATATCCCTGCTAATTTTTTGAATATTGCTGTAGCGTACAGAAGAATTGCTGATGACACATTTTCCTAACATGCGCATTACACAAAAGGAGATTATATTTTAGCCTCTTTTAGAGACTATAAAATCAGATTCATCCTAACGAAACAGCAAATAAAAAGGGGTTTCCCTTTTCTTTCTCAATCTCTTGGCATTTTTCTTCCTGTGGTTTTATTCTTCTCCTCCCCCCTCCTCTTTCTTACGTTATCTGTGTTTCCTGCTCATTTCAACTTGATGACATGTTGCTGGGACAACTAAGTCTCATAACCTTCTTAACTTTGCCATTGTTACTGCCTGGAGTGTATTTAGGAGGAGTGTTTTAATTTCTTTTCGAATGCACAGCGCCTGCCCCATAGAAAGATATTAGAAATGGAAGGGGGGGGAAGGCTTTTCTTCTATAAATGTATGCTATTCAAATCATCTCTTTTTTTATTTCCTTTAAACCCATCATTTGTATGCTGTAGGTCGCTACTTTAAAACCCAGCTCGCTGTTGCTGAAAGGATCACCCGTATAATGATGTCATCCATATTCAGCTGAAATCTCGGCTCCGCTGGAGCCAAGTGCTTCCCTCCCCTCCCCCTGGAAGCCCAGCAGCAGGCTCCCAACCGGTCCACGCTCACCTAAAAATTCCCCTAAAAATGAGTGGGCTCAGCCGCGGATCACGGAGGAAGGGGGTCCTGGTGGGATGTGCATCGGGCACATGGAAAGGCACTGCGGTGCATGGTTTATATAGGAGCAAGCAGTAAAACCAGCTCTTTTGGAGACACCTCTTTTCCAATTTTGATGGAAGGTCTTTCCTTGGGGTCATCCCACAGAGGAGAAACACTTGCTCTCACTGAGACCGAGGGATTGGGTCTGACCTGGCTGTCCCAGCCCTTACAGCCTGGGGAGAGCCAGGTTTCACAGCATGGTGCGATATCCCGAACCCACGGTTGAGTGCCAGCTAGATGCCTCTGTGTCCACTCCAGTTTGACTATATTAAAAACCTAATTGTACACGTGTTGTGCACGCGATCTCCCAGTCTCTTCAATGTCAGCTTGATGTCTCCCTGACACACTTATTGTACCTGGATCAATGCTCTTTTAACAACTAATTGATCTTTTATTAACATATAATAACTTACTTATTAAATCTAAATTAAAGACTTAATTGAGATACTTAATCTAGAGTGGCTCGGTATATCACCCTCATAAGCATAATGTATAATTTAATTAATTGACAGAGCTGATAATAGCATGTCATCTGTCACCATTTCTCCTGACCTGGGAGCTGGTTGCAGTCTGAGGATTTTGCCATGGATGCAAATACGGGGCTCTCCCAGGAGTGGTACTATGGGGTTTGGGTTGTGCTGCTCAATACGCTGGGCACAGACATTTTCAAGCTGATCCCCACCCCTACCAAAATGCCCGCAACTAAATTGTCCACTGCCTAGGATCACAAATCGATATTAAAATTTTATCTACTTAGAAGGAGAAGGTTGAACATGCACCAGGTGCTGATGGTGAAGGACCAGCTCAGCCCAGCACTGCCCCAGGACTTTTGGAGGAGGATAGCATGGACATTGCTGCGCCGCCTCTCCCCTCCCTCCAAGCAGAAATTTCGGCTCCTCTCCTGCCTGGCAGCTGCCCCAAAATTGGGGTGCAGACAGCATCCCCCAAGTGGGGAGGTGGCAGGTGGCCCCACATTCATCAGGACACATTGGGCCAACCAGACAGGGCTTTATTTCCCCACTGGTCACTATTCCTTCTGCTCCGGCTAAAATTTGGGCCCATGCACCATCTTTCACAGCCAGGCACTTACATTCCCCACCCCCCACCACTATCTCCCAGCAATAAAGAATTTCATTTTAAAAACTGAAAGATTTAATTTAAAAATACAAAATGGCAAAGGGAGGGTTTTTAAATAAAAAAATAAAGGTAAAGAGATGATGGTTGGAACAAAATGTTCTAGAAGAAAGCTGTTCCCTTGGGGTTTCTTTTCTTTAAGCTTTGCATATTACAATTTGAAATTTTTGTAAAGAGATCCCCATTTTATATTCACACTGGTAGCCTGAATTTAAATATCTCTCTCACCTGAGATTAATACAGGCTTCACCCTGAATTACTTCCCAGCTCTGAAGTACAGCTCTGGAGAGCTCAACTCTCCACAAATTCACTTCTTTTTTAGAGGCATAAAAGCTTATGAAATATATGAAATATTAAAATAGCATGTGTGCTGGGGCAGAGAGGGGGGAAAGAAAGGCTGTGTCAATGAGGGGGGGCTCCTTCGATATGAAAACATACTTTTCCTCAAATGAAACCACAGATCTGTTAGCACAGGACAAGAAACCCATTAAACTCTAAAGGTGAAGATTTCAGTCCAAAAGATGACGCTCTTTTTTCTTAATTGTTAAGCCCTGCAAAGGGAGCAGAATGCAATCCATGTTGTGTGCGACAGAAATCATTATTTCCGTCAACAACAGAAAATATCAAGTTTCTCCAGAGCAAAACAACGTATTCCCTGCAAATGAGGTTATAAACAAAGTTGTAAACACAGGCTCCTTATTATGCTAACTCAATATTAACCAAATCCACCTGACGGGGTAAAAGTACTTTGTTTTATATGCTGAGGACCCATTAGCTAATTGCCATAGAAATCCGTCATTTTATATAATGATTTAACCCTTGCAGAGCTGTCAGGCTGGTGGAAGAAGGCAGTGGTTTTTTTGACCAGAGGAGTTCAGTGCTGTGAAAACCAGCCCCTGCTCACCCTGTGTTTGCTTTCATTCTCTGCATCTACAAAGAAATCAACTCGATCAAATTTAAGTTGTTTGCTTCAGGAGGTGGTGCTTGAAGACCTGCTGGTCCCTGGTAGCCCCTCTCACTGTCCCCTGCTGCTCCCACACCTCCTCCTCCTGACCCCATCTTTCTTTTCCCCTCCCTGGCGTTTTTCTGCGTCCTTTCCTCCCTGCCTGCCATCACCAGCTTGCACAGGCCAAAGCAGAAGCTCCTGTCCCCAACTGGCAGGGAGGAGAGGAAGCTCTCAGCCAAGACAGGTGGGGTATTGCAAGGTGGGACCTCCTGGAGACTGTGTCGCTTAAATAAATAATCAGGAGCCAGCAGTGCTGCAAAACCCTGTTTGCTCATGAGCCGTGAGCAGAAGATGCTGAGATGGAAATTGCTGGAGTCTAACAGGGATAGCAGAGACAGCCCAGAAGAGGCCAAAGAGCAACTTTATATCATAGCTCTGCTTGCAAGCACTAGCTAGAGTGCTGTGCCTCAGACCGTCAGCAGGAGGAGGCTGTGGTGGGCACTGCCCACGTGTCACACCCTGAGATGCTCCACAGCCCATCAGGTGGTTTCGAGCTGTGCTTGTGACCACCACAGTGACCTGCCGGACTCGTGAACCACTGGCAGAGAAAACCTTCCTTCAAATGTATGGCTCCATTAGAAACCTTTCTCAAGGGACCATCAGCATTAAAAAAACTACAACTTTCCTCCTTTTTGGCCTCTGTAGTCCCCAGGGCTTGCAGGACACCCAGTACTGTTGTAGCCCCAAAAGATACCCCAGCTGACAAGCACTTCTGGGCCAAACCCAGAAGGGATGCGGTGGTGCACTCAGCGAGTAGCGGGCAGGCAGCCTTCTGCTGCACATCTGCAACAAGCATCGAGCCCAGGAAACGGGTGGCCCATCTCCTGTTTGGGACATACTAGCAGGGTCCTGCTCCTGGATGTCCCTGAGGCAAGCATCGCAGCTGCTGGAGTCAACCAGACAGGCACATCTCGGGATATTTTGTGACATCAATGCAAGGCTTTGTCATGGTGCTTTCTCTTCGCAGCAGCATTTTCCATGCAGACTATGCACGTGTGTACGCTGTTTTCTTGGAAAGGTACTCACTGCTGCGACAGAGGGACTTTTGTGCAGCTGCTCCATTCTGGCAGCTGCAATAAATTTCTTTGCTAGCACTGCTCGTCTGAATCAAATATAGTTTATTTCATTTTAAGAAGTATTTTTTTTTTTTCCCAGGAAAATGAATGTTAGAGCCAGATAAGAAACTATAGCTGCTTTCAAGAAGGTTACAAGAAAACTGTATCTTGCATTACTAATCCTTTATCTTTCATGTTAACAAAAAGATTACTGACATATTTTTGAATGAAAGAAAATAAAATAGCAAATGCATCTAAAGAACTGTGTAACTTTCATGCAACACACAAATCACTTGTTAAACGTGGAAAAAAAAAGGGAGGGGAATGAAGCAAAAATTCATAATACATTTCCCTTTGTAAAGTGAGCAAACCAACTTTCTATAATAAGAGAAACTAGTGGAGGACTAGAAGATGCTCCTTTCATAAATGGAGAACGATGTTATTTTTACCGGAGGCTGGATTCAGATGGCAGAGGAGGAAATCTCCCTTGCCCAGGTTTTCCAGGGAGGGGATCAGGCGGTGCCAGCCCCAGGGCAGCCATCCTGCCCTCCTAGGGACTGGGGAGCTGCATCCCCCCGCCCCTTCCACCAGCCTTGCCTTCGAAAGAGGTGTCAGTTTGCCAAAAATCAGATGCAGGGTGAATGTGTCCCACCACATGGGCCATCTCTGGGACAGACAGTTGTCATGGGGGACCTGGACGGTGCCTCCCTCTACGGTGCATCACTCTGTCCCCCTGTGCCAAATCCACCCAGGTTGAGCTTTTCTGGTGCTTCTCTCCCCAAACCTCCCTGGAAATCCCAGCCCTGATCCTCAGCCCTGCTTTTCCAGGAGAAAACATCCCTCTGCCTTGGCACACAGTGGTTCATTAGGAAACCCGTAATTGAATTCCCTGACCATTCAGTTCTAAAACCCCTTTGATCGAGAATTAGTTAATTACATTGGGCCCAGTATATTCCTTGTTACAAATTTTGCCCATGTCCCCCAGATATGTGATTGCAGGCTCCGCTCACATTGTGTCCTTTGAAATGCATTTATGAGCCTTTGAAGCTCTCCCCCCTTAATGATGCATTGTTCGTTAATAAGTCGCCTGTAACATTTCCCCATTAGGAAATAGCTGTCTGCGACTCACTTTGGCTTGAATGAGTAATAATAATCCAAATGTAATTGATAATGTTGGAGAATAAATGGGGATAGGCGCTACCTGGAGAATTGGCTCAAGCAGGGCGGAGGGGGAGAGCACAGTCCCTGCCTGCCTCCCTGCCGCTGACCTTCGTTCCAACCGCCCCGCTCACCAAATCCACCCAGGTTGAGCTTTTCTGGTGCTTCTCTCCCCAAACCTCCCTGGAAATCCCAGCCCTGATCCTCAGCCCTGCTTTTCCAGGAGAAAACATCCCTCTGCCTTGGCACACAGTGGTTCATTAGGAAACCCGTAATTGAATTCCCTGACCATTCAGTTCTAAAACCCCTTTGATCGAGAATTAGTTAATTACATTGGGCCCAGTATATTCCTTGTTACAAATTTTGCCCATGTCCCCCAGATATGTGATTGCAGGCTCCGCTCACATTGTGTCCTTTGAAATGCATTTATGAGCCTTTGAAGCTCTCCCCCCTTAATGATGCATTGTTCGTTAATAAGTCGCCTGTAACATTTCCCCATTAGGAAATAGCTGTCTGCGACTCACTTTGGCTTGAATGAGTAATAATAATCCAAATGTAATTGATAATGTTGGAGAATAAATGGGGATAGGCGCTACCTGGAGAATTGGCTCAAGCAGGGCGGAGGGGGAGAGCACAGTCCCTGCCTGCCTCCCTGCCGCTGACCTTCGTTCCAACCGCCGCGCTCACCCTGCCAGAAATCCGTTTGACTTTGAGACAGGGGCTGAATCAGAACTCCCAGCGGCAGATAAGAGCCGGGGAGATCACAGGTAGAGAGTCTCGGCACGGGCAGCCATCTCTGCCTCCAGCCGGGGGTGCGGGAGAAGCACGATGGGTTTCTGGGGAAGGTGAGAGCAGATAAGGAGCATCTGGAAGTATGGCAGGAGAGGAGGCAGATGGGGAGATAACACCAAGATGAGGAGATTGCGCCTTGCTCATCTCAGCAAGGAGGGGTTTAATGAGGCGGGTTGGGTGCTTTGCAGCGCAAAGGTGGTGGAGCCCCTTTGTTCCTCTCCTTTAGGGCTGGAGTCCGGTTGTTCCCTCTCCAAGCAGCAGCATCTCAAGAAAAGGCCTATCCCAGCCTCCCCAAAAAAATGTCCTTTTCCCCAAGGCTTTGACCCCGGCCCTGCATCACAGCAGCCGCACTATGGTGTGGGTCTCTGCCCACATAACTTCCCCAGCTGCTTGTTGGGGTGTCTGGCCCTCCTGGCCATGCTGCAACCAGGCAGGGTGCTGCTCCTCATCACTCACAGCTCCGTGCCACATGGATTTTGCCTTCCTTTTCAAATAATTGCAGGTTTTTCCCCAAAAAAGACCAGGTCTCAGCTCTGCACCCAGGTAGGAATACTGCCAGGAAAGAATTCCCTGCAGTGTCTATGCAAATGTCTTGTCCTGGCTGGGAGGGCATCTGTAGGATCACATGCCTGCCATAGAAAGCTTTCCTTGCTAAAACATCCCTGTAAAATTCCAAGCAGTTTGGGACACAAAAAAAAGCTGAAAACCATATATAGGAAACCTGCAAGCAGGATGTGAATACCTGCCAAGCCAGGCAGGAGTGTGCAGGGAGCAGTAATGCAGCGGGCCAGAGGGTCTTGCCCGAGCTGGTCCAGCAACGGGGATGTGGAAGGGATACTCTGCCCACCTCTTCCCTGTTGCTTCCCCCTGCAGCCCCTACAGTTTTCCCTTTGCAGGGCAGAAGGGAGCCTGCAGGCAGTACCAGCCCCAGCCCAGCACATCCCTCTGACCAGGGCAGTGGTCAGCACCCAAAGTCTCCAGGTACATGTGGCTGTGGTAGAATTTGCTCTCCAAGAGATCAAGAGCATCCAAAAAGAGACCCAGAAACTGAGCTTGGGTCAGTTGCACAAATCGACTGAGTGGAAAATAATCGGTGCTGGGAACTATCAGAGCCTTTCCTTCTACCACCCTCAGCCATGCTCTTCACGGCAGCACTTTTCACTTAAAAACTGACCTAAAATCAAGAAAGTTTAAACAAAAGGGTTAAACATCTCCTCTTCCTTCTCCATCCAAACCCAAAGCTAATAGTTTTGGATTTCTGAAAGCATTGTTTTGCTTTAACTCCTACCAAAATATCCTTGAATTGCGCTGTTTTGCTTTGACCTCCTTCTTAAGCCTCCCCTCTTGCACATCGCTCCCGTTTGTACATCGCTCCCGTTTGCACATCGCTCTGCTTGCAGGTCGCTCTGGCTTGAAAACTGTTCCTCTTGCACATCACTTGCAAGGTCTTCTCTTCCATTTGCTTCTATTGCCCTCTGCTGGGGACTGTCAAAGGGAAGGCTGATCCCCTGGGCAGTGCCTTCTCCTCTCCGTCTCCCTCTGTAATTTCAGGGGAGCTGCAGAGCCCCAGGTTGGGGTGCCAGTGCCTCCCCGCAGCAGTGATCCCCCATCACCACTCGCATGTCCCAGAGAGGCAGCTCTCACCCACAGCACTGCACGCCTGCTCGTGGGCACTGCCAACTCAGCACATGGCCAGCACATCTGGCCAAGAGGACATGTGCAACCATGCGCAGACACCACAGGGGTCTCCAGGGTGTACATATGAGTACACAGATATGTGTGAGATATGAAGCAGCTTGGCTCTGCTATTGCATCTACTTGTGCACAGCTTGAAAGCTCTGTGCACCCTGAGCTGGGACGGACTTTACCCACAAGCTCAAAGCAGGATGGACAGAGCTGGTCTTGACCATCTCCTCCTGAAAGTCTTTGCTCCATGCAACCTTTGCATTTCAGCCAATGTCAACAGGGGATGCGTAGGGTGGTTCACACATAAAACAGAGGAAAAGAGAATGTCTGGAAGGGCCACACTGGCAAAACTGAAGCATGTGCCGTAATCACCAGCAAGTACCTTCAGAGACTGCCCAGGTATGGTCCAAGGAAGTGGCTGAACCTACAGAGCCTTTGGTTTCAGCGAGAAGGGCTCCAAAGGAACCAAAAGGCAGTGAAGTGTTGCACTGAAGTGACATTAATGACCTTTGCTGGTCAGGGAAAGGGGCCTGCATCAAGTTGGCTGATGCCTCAAGACTGAAGAGCATCAGCAACACCAAGACCCACAAAACCCTGACGACCACTGTGGGCAGCACAAAAACTCAGGCCGTGCCAGCAGGAAGCAGCAAGAAAGATTTCTGCTGCAACCTGGGAGCATCACTGCTGGAAAGCCTAGCAGAGGAGGGCAAACATGGAGCATGGGCTCATCTTGTCACATCTGCCATGGTGAGAGCTCCGGCCAAGCCCCTGCCATGGCTGTGGTGCCAGCAAGCTCACACTATTAGGGTCTGGGATCAATTCTGGGGGGGCAAAGCTGAACGCAAGTGTCCCACTGGGGCTGTGCAGCAATCCCTCCGAGCACAGGCAGAAACCCAAAGATGTGATGCTCTGTTGCAGAGATAACCGTGCCCCATGCTGGGCTGCCACCAGCCAGCTCAGAAAAGGAACAAATTGGCAGCATTCAGAAGAATATTCTTCATTTCCAAGCATATCATTTCTGTCCTCTGGCAAAAAGCCCCCCCACCCAGCTTTTTAGCAGCTTTTGCATCTCATTGGGTTGAATCCAACGTGGAAAAAGGAGGGAAGAAACTGGAGACCAGTTTCCTTTGAGAACTGGGGGGGATTTCAGCAGCAGAGAGATGCTGCAGTGGCAGACTGAGGCTCTCCTGTACAGCACGGGGAATGGTGCAGGTCTGCACCCAGGGATGGAGGGAAGGGATGGGCCAGCAAGGATGGGATGGGGAGCAGGAGAAAGGGAAGCTACCATCCCACCCGCCCTCATAGAGGGTAACCTGGCGTCCCCTGAGGACAGCCAGCTTCGAGGGAGACAGTCTTTCCTCCTTCAAAGTAGTGCCACCTCCCACTGTTCCCCAGTCCCACCTGGACCTGCTTCTCCCCAGCAGCTGGAGAGATATTTTGGAGAAGAGTGGCACAGGGAGGAAAAGAGGGAAAAATAACAGCGGGTCTTTAGACACCAAGGGGATGGAAATGAAGGTGGCTTCAAAATTCCGAAGGCAGCCTGTGCCCCTCAGTCACGGCCAGTGCCGGATGGGCTGAGGAGGGGAGACAGACGCCCGCCCAGCAGTCTCTGCTTCCAGAAGTCCTTGCACACCCGCCAGATTACAGATGATGGAGGAGAGGAACGCCTTATACCAATTAATTCCCAAAGTGTAATTAACATCTGGGCCAGCTCCGTGTGATCCCCAGCTGCTAATGAAGCATGGCACCGCTTTAATTCCTGCTACGCTGCACCATCTTCTTATTAAATCCAGGAGTAGGTTCCATCACATTTCCCTTAAAGGGAAAAAGGAAAGAGAGAGAAATGGAGCAGGATTTGTCTCAATGAAATATGATAGATTAGAGTTTGCCGGATAAAGAAAGTAGGAGTGGGGGGAGGGCACGAAATGTGAAATTTCGTAGGTGTGTGCGTGCGCACTGGCATCTGTATATTCTCTCTTGCAATGACCTCCTTACGCCCCATCCATCAGCCTGGGGTTGGCTTATTCTAACTAGCAGAGTCTTTTCTCGTGTCTAACAGGCCCATCAGACACAATCTGCATGCCAATTACTGGAGCAGACCCCCTGATACTGAAAAATGGAAATTAGCTGTCAAGCAAAAAACAGCATCAGCAGGCTGGGTTTGGATTGCCTGCACTCCCCGCTCGCTCTCGCCGCCGCTCATATCCATATGCACTCTGCTCTGCGTGCAGCCGTGACAAGGGAGCCCCCGATGGAAAAAGTAATCTAGAATAATAATAAAATAAAAAATAAAAAAAAACCCAACCCAACTAGCATATTTTATTGTTATTCGCGTTGGTTGCCAACGTTCAGGGCACAATGCAAAATTCACCAGAGGGCAAGAGCCAGACAGAGGAGGAGGGGGGGAAAAGAGTTGGGATAATTGCATTTTCGCAGTGGGTAGATCAAGCGATGTAAGGGAAGGACACGGGGAGGAAATGTTACTGTAAGGGCAAACCAGAACCAGGTCTGGTTCCTCCGATGCTCCAGGGTGGACGTACGCCAGCAGCCACGGGGCTGTAGCACCCCAAACCTGCCCACTGCGGCTCTGGCACCGCTGCAGGGTGGGACAAATCCCACCACAGGGGACATAGGATGGGGAAGCACACTGCGCAGGCAGACATTCCCCAAAATCAGGGTGGGAGATGGTTGGAAATGCACTGGCCAGAGTACGCCTGGCTGCAGGAGATTTTCCTTCCAAAACGGGGATGGCAACAGGCTCCCTGCAAAAAATGGCAGCCAGGCCACGCTTGAGCTGGTACCTTGCACAGGCAGGAGCCAGCAGCCCTCAGAGGCACTGGGAGAGCTTTTTCCAGGTGCCGGGGGAAAAGGGGAGCTGGAGCTGAGTGCTGGCAGGGCTGATTGATTGGTCCTGGAAAAATATTTTGGGGAAAAAAGCACCAAGACCCAACCGTAATGCTGAATCATCTGCATCCTGCTGACCCGTGATGGAGAGGTGATGGAGGAGAAAGGAAAGGCAGGACAGAAGTTGGTCAAAAAGATGCATCACCCTTTGCAGCAAAGGGCCGAAATAGGGCAGGGGGCTAAGGTTGGGGGGGGTGAACTGCAGGGTCACAGCAGGCGGAGGAGGAGGAGGAGGAAGGCAACTCTCTTCAGCCCACCTTTGTGCTGGGGGAAGCCTGCAGGGCCAGAGCTGCCCCTCTCGGCAGCCCCTTCCCACTCCCCACCGGCAGCTGCATTCCCCGGGGGTCGCGGCACCGTGGCTTTACGAGCATCACTTAACCTGCCTCCCTGCTCTGTAATAACCTCATACATCAACCGGGAAGAGACCGCGGAGCATGGCTAGAAGGCCTCTGCTTCCACATCCAGCGTCATTATCCCAAGGCCCCTTGGCTTGATATGCAAACAGGCTGCAGGTCCCAGGGGTGCCCAGAAGGAGAGTGCCCTGTGCAGTGGACATCAGTTATTCCTGCACAGCTGCGGCACAGGCCCAGCCTGACATCTAGCGGCACTGGCCAAAATGGGGTGCTCCAGCTGGTGGCAAACTGGGCTGACTGGGAGCCCTGGGGAGCCCAACAGCCCCCTCTGCTCCCTGCACGTCTCAGGTGCCCAGGGATCTCTTCCTGCCCTATGAGATCGTTCAGCAGCAACCTCCCATCCCCGGGCAGCTTTCAGAGGCACTCACCATCTCTGTCCACGTCCAGCCTCTTCTTCCCCTTCCAGCTGCCCTGCTTGTTGTGGTGCTTAGCCACATCTTAAGCAGCCAGCCCGCTTGTCTCACACCTACAAGGGGCATCCTGTACCTGACACACTGGGCTGCCAGGGTCCCCAGCATCCCCCATGGAGATTGCGGCCACCTCCCTCCTGCCCACTCTGGGAATCCCTGCCTCTCACCTCCACTTTCCCCTGGGTCCCGTTGCCCTGTGCATCATGAGAGGGACATGCTCCTCCAATAACAGGACATCTGCTGCCTGCTCAGGCTCCCCAGGGCGGTCTCGCTGCATGTGGCATGGATACAAACCTCATCCCTTCTCCCCAGCCACCAGCAGCCCCTTCTCCCGAGCCACCACGAAGCAGCAACACAGCAAGCGGGGACTCCACAGGGTAATGACAGACTGAGCCACCCACAGCCAGCACCAAAAACTGGAGTCCTGGGAACGGGTGGTCCCACTGCTCCACTGAACTGGCCGAATGCTGGAGCGCAAGCTCCGGCTTTGGGATGGCTCTTCCCTGGAGAGGAGCAGTGGGATGGAGGGGAGGGGATGGGGTTAGCCTGGAGGAAGGAGATGACAGCGGAGATGAAGGCAGTTGAGGCTGGCAGAGGGTGTTTTGCTTAGAGAAGGCTCAGCTCCACGCTGGCTCCCCCAGGGCAGGATAACTCACACACAGACCCCGGGAATAAGCAGGACAGGCTAAGCTGAGTGACTCAGTTGCTTTATTTACGGCCTCCAGCAGCCCAGTCAATGGGCTGCCTCACTCAGTGATGCTGCGGAAGGACTGGACAGTGGGGCTCGCAGCTCCCCACTCCACGGGTTTGCGGTACTCCCCCTTGGGCAGCAGGTACTGCCTGCCCCGGTAGTTGGGATGCTCGTAGAAAACCCAGACGCCCTCCAGCACTCTGCAGGCGTGGACTTCGCGCATGTGCCACTCCTCCATGATGGAAGGGCAGTCTTCGGTGGCTTCAAACATCTGCCCGCCAAAATCTCCCTTCTCAAATACCTGGATGTGGCCCCGGCCTCCACTTGGCTAGAAAAAGGGGAGAGAAAATGGCAGAGTGCTGGAGGGAGGCACTGACACGTCCCTGGCTCTGACAGTCACCAGCGGATGGGAGCAGAGCTAAGGCACAGTCAGACTCGAATCCGGTACAAATCACCCCCTCAGCACACCAGGACAGGGCAGAACAGCTCACGTCAGCCCCCAAAAGCACAGTGGGGAGGCAGCTGGGGTAACTCTTGACTGAGCATCACGTGCAAAGAGGGCACAAAAGCACCGAGCTGGTGCAGAGCAGTTTCAGCTCAAACCCCCACCGCAGCCCCAGTTTTGCAGGGAGGAAGGGTGCAGGGAAGGATGAGACCACGTCAGCAAGTGCTGGGCTCTCTATCCCAGGCAGCCTGCCTGTCCCGCTGCTGGCTTGAACCCTTCAGCCACTCTGTGTGAGCATCAGAAGGAGAGATGGACCCCCTCCACTCCCCGTTCCTCCAGGCAATGAGGAGTTTAATGAGCTGGTGACCCCAGCTGGGTTTTATTAGAGGCAAACGCAGCATGGGTATTTTCTACTGTGATTTGAAGCGCTGCGTTGCCTGAAGGCACTGCGGCAGTTTTAATCTGCAGCTGCCTGGACACCATCTTCCCCCGCCTCCCCTGTCCGCCCAAGCCCACTCTTGTTGCCAGCCCCAGACGAGCTCCGTGGGGTCTCTCAGATCTGTGCGCTGCCACTGCGGCTTCTCCAGGGCACTCTGACCTAATGCCTGCAAGCGGCAGGTCCCCAGTGCAGCCTCCCCAGGCGCAGGAGTGGAAGCCAGGGACCAGGTGGACCTGCAGGATAAGGCCTCCGCATTTCATCCCGATGGAGGAAGCTATGTTGCTGTTATATCTCCCATGGGTTTTGGCTCCATCCCTTATGCCAGATCAGTGCTCTGAACTGGCTGGAAACTCTCCCTGCCCTATGCAAAGGGATTTAGACCTAGCTCAAACCCAAAACAGGCTCAAAGTGGCATTAGACCTCCAGACATAAAAGCAAAACCCCTTCTCAGCTGTGAGACCTGCTCCACACAATGGGAATCCATGGCTGTGCTACTCAAGTCAGTGATGCACAGATCACCAATGTCTGCCCCACTGCTGGCAGCATTCAGCATCTCAACCCCAATCCACACTCCCTCCATGCTCCCATCCCTACCAGTTTTAAAAGGTGCTTCTCCCCTTATGGGAGGGAAACGATCCCCAAGGGATTGTTCCCTCTGTTCCTTTCTCCCCAGCCAGCGCTTGCATGGGGTGTAAACACTGCTCACTGTCAACCTACATTTATCCTGTCTCCTGCCGGTGGAAGGATGGGTGCTGCCGGAGGCTGCAGAAGCATCTCCCCATCATCAGTTAGGAGCGGATGAGCACAGTTCCTGTGCTGCAGAGGGGAGACACGCATTGCCTTGTGCTCTCCTAATACCAGGAGACACCGGGCTGCTCCAAGCATGCCCAAGGAGGGCTTCAGGCATCCCTCCCACTCCAGGTCTGCTCCTGGGGCTGTTCTCCCCATGCCCAGAAGGGTTTGGTGATACTGAGATTCGGTTCCCTGTATCAGAAGGCAGCCCTGGCTTGCTAGAGAGGCAAACAAACTGCCCCCCATTCTGAGCGCTCCTGCAAAGTCTACATCCCACTGTTACAAGCCTTGCGCCCACCATCAGACTTGGATCAGTTGGCAGCACACCAGCAGGGAAGGCGAGAGGTAAACCTCTGAGTGACCTGCCCAGACACTGAAGTCCCTAGAGGAACATGCAGAAAAAACTCCACTGCTGTTCCTATGGAAACTCACCTGCAAAGCACTCAAAGGGATCTGCTTTTTCCCCACTGCAGTCAAGAGTGGAAGAGATTTACCTTCTCCACTCACCAGACACCTTGCCATTCCCAGAGCAGGACTGCGGGAACAAACCCCCTATAGCCATCCTCTCCAAGGGAGCTCCCACGGGTCCCCAGGAAGATGGGGGCCACCCACAAGCATGCTGAAACCCTTTAATGATAGGTGTGTAAATTAAACTGTCCCTTGGGAAGAGGTCACACTTACTATCTGGACGGCTTTGCAGGAGCCGAGGCGGTCATTGAGGCCCATCCAGTGGTGATAGTCAGGATACTCCCCACGCATCAGAACGTACATGTTTCCAGAAAAGTTCGGCCTCTCATAGGCCACCCAGGTGCCTCCATCCACCCGGATGGAGTTGCAGCGGCTCAGGTAGGTGTGAAAATCGGGGCAGTCACTGTCGCACTCGTAGCAACGGCCTAGGAAATTCTTGTCTTCGTAGAAGGTGACCTGAAACACAAGCAGAGGAAGGAAAGCAGGGATGTTCCTTGTCACCTAGCACATGCCTGCATCCATATTCCAGCTGCAGCACGGCATGAAATATCTGAAAACAGAGTCCTCAAGATGTCAAAAAGTCATCAAGCCCAACCGTTGAGCAGGATCAACTGCATCCCAGCTAACCCTGGCAGCTGATTCACCAGCCTGGCCCCAGCGCCTCCAACTGCCACCAATGCCTTGCCCTTCCCAGCACCTAGTTCTGTCCCAATCCAACCCAAAGCTCCCTTGGTGAAGTCCCTGTCCTCTTTGCAGCAAAACACTATTAATACATTTCCCTCTCACCTTCTCTAGATCAGTAGTTACTAAATTATGGCCAAGGGAGCCATAAGTAGTCAGTGGACTGTACCAAGCAGCGTTTCATTTATATTGGCTTACCGAGTTAGCAGTTGCAGTTAGACCGTTACTGATGAGAGGGTGGTGAGGTCTCTTTCTTCCTGGGTCATGTCTTCTAGCCCTGTGATTGTTCTCCTTGTTCCCACTCTAATGGTCCACAGCTTGTTTTCTCAAAAGTCAATGGCAAAAGCTGGACATCACACAAGCTTTACCAGTGCCAAGAAAAACTAAAGGAGCGTTCCACGTACATGGTGGATAGCACAGTTCTTCAGACATCCGAGGACTGCATTTGCAGTTGGCTTCTTCTGCTTTGGTTGCTGCAAGTTTGCTATACAGCTGACAAATTTCCGATCCATCACCACATTTCTTTCCCAAGAGCTGCTCTACAGCCAGGCAGCTGACTGCAAAGCACTTCGCTCAGGGACACTTTTCCCTACTTGATCACAACCTGTTTCAAAATGATCTCAAGAGCTGGTGAGCAAATCCCATTCCTCTTGCCGGAGGTATCAGCAAGCCAGCCAGCCAGCCCTGGACAGGTGACACATGCTTTCTTCAAAAAGCCCTTCGTGGAAATATTGTCAAGCCCTAGACCCAGACCAGTCCTTTGTACAGCCCCGCTTTTAGATCCTTCCAGATGACAATTATTCATCAAGAGCTGCTCTTCGCAATAAGGGTTCACAAGCCATCATGTCCATTTTGACTATATTCCTTGCTTGTTCATGATACTGTGATGTCAGTCCATGCCAAAAATTACATTAGTTTGACATGAATCAGTCTCAGTAGATCCCTTTCAGCTGCACCCAATCACCAGCCCATCTTACACCTTAACAGGAGTTTGATTACTTACTCCAGTGTCTTCTAGAGCCTTGCGTTGAATCAACTGATGTGCAAGTTGGTTGATCCACTGCAGTGCATACTCAAGACAACATTTCACCTTTTCCAGCCTTCCAGTATGGCATCAGCCCCATACATGCTGCCGGGTTATTTGGTAGCACCTGAGATTGCCTCAGCCAATTCCCCCAGATGCTCTGGAGAGAATTTTTCTGGCCCCAGTGATTTAAACATCTAACATGCAGTACTCCATAATCCATTTTTCCCACAGTTTTTCCATAGCTTGAGTATTAAGATAGATGAGCACCTTTTGCTCCTAGCTGGTTGTACTTCACCTACGGTGCTTTGGCTACTGGTATTGATCTAACATCACTGCTGTTAAAAATACTGTTCATTGTCACAGTTTCAACCCAGGAGATAGACACAAATTCAGGACAACCTGCTCACTATTTTTTTTTTCATTCACTTTGTGTTAAAAAATAAGTTAGGCACAGTTTTCCTAGAGCTGGTTGGTCAGTGTGTCCTACCAGCCTGACCAGGTATCTGGGGAGTCGGACTAATCATGCCAGAGGATCTATGTCCTTGGTCTTGTGGCCTGTTAGTAGACCTTTATTAGGATAATATTATTTCCCTCACATTTTCCTCTTACTTTCCAGAGTAAGCAGTCAGTACTTTCACTACGAAGCAGTCAGTGCATACAAAGCAACCTGTCCCCACATCTCTCCCTCCTGAGCAAGCTCTTCCCATCTTCAGTGCAATGGAGAGTTGGGAGATCACTACCATCCTTCCAGCAAGTGAATAAAGGTTGTAAAAGGTGTGCACTAAAATGTCCAATTCCTGTTTTCCCACACTGCTACTATTAGGTAGTTAACCATGCTGGTCAGCCCTTGCCAGCCACAACCCTGCTGTTGTTTTACAGATCCTGCTTCCGGATCTTTGTCCCTACAGGTATCACCTGAAAAATCCACCAGCATGAGTCCAGAAGCAACACTGAAAGCCCTGCTCACTGAGGTTTGGCAGTCACTCACCACCAGTAATCCTCTTCTTGAAGCCAGTGGTCAAGGAAGCCACATCATCCCTGTAATACCCTCCACAGTGAGGTACACAGGGATGCATCTCTTCGCGGCTCAGCCATTACCCTCCACTGGGACAGCTGATGAGCTCTCCCCCTCTTCAACCTCACTCCCCAAGCTCTGCAGCGCCTTCTGATCTGCAGTCCCACTCCTGTCCATACAGTGAGCGTCCAGCACGGTCGATGATGAACTCTGCCCAATGTCTGCAAGACCACAGGTCTGGTCTCCGTGCAGCAGCACCCCACCTGGGCAGAGGGATGCCTCCTCCTGCCTCACAGCAGGGCGATCGGCAGTGGGAAAGGAATGGGTCTCTGTCACCTCTGGTCCTGGCTCTGCACAAGCTGCCTTGATTTTGTGGCTGGCATCCAGCAGAACCAGCTCCTCTTGCAATGCCCTCTCACAGCAACTGTGCATGAAGTTGGTTAAGCTGGCCTTTCATTTTGTAACAGAAAAGAAAAGCTCATTTGATGTTCATTCCCCACCCAGCCTAACACAACTGAACTTCAATTTGGCAAAGCTACCTGGTGTTCCTAGGAGGGTATTTTCCCTGTACGTATAAAGCCACAAAGCCAAAGAAATCCGAGAGCACATTAAGAGCATGGCCATTCCCACAGAACAGTGACCAATCAAAAGTGTTGCTCATTGTTTTATTCTTAGGCCATTTATAGGAAGACTTAAGGAGAGGGCTCCTGCCCACCCACTCTCCACCACAGCCCTTTGCACACACCCTCAATTCATTTTAGACCTTCACACTCAGCGCTTCTGAGCTTTCCTCCAATGATTCAGGCACAAACAGAGAAGACTGATGTTTTTCACCCGCAGGATAATGACAGGTGAATTACAGATCTCAATTCCAGATTTGTCAGTTCATTTCAGTCGCATCTTACTCCGACGCAAATCGCCTTCCTTCAGTAAAGCCATCAAGTTGCTCTGCTTACAGCACTAACCCATTAACCACTCACTGCCCAAACTTTGCTTTTTTGGGGCTTACCTGGCAGCTAACAGATTTGCCATAGCAGATCTTCCTTACAGGACTGTAAAACTCTTACTCCCTTGGCCACCTCATAGCAGTTATCACATTTCTTCCCAACAGCAGCTCTGTTGGAAGGAAACTTGTAAACAATAACTGTAAGCAATAACCAGTAGTGCCTGCTGCCTTCTAAGAAAGCAGCATGGGGGCAGTGATTACTTTCTAGGGCAGAGCACTTGCTTAGGTTGCAGGAAATAGTGTTTAATTGTCTCCTTCGCCCTTTTCTTCTCCCTGGAATGTGCTAGGCAACAGCATGGCACAGAGAAAAGATGAGATTTGCACTCTTTCACTGACTTAACTCCTCTTGGACATTTTGCTGCACCGCAGCAGCACATAATAAACAAATTCCCTGTAGCATGCTCACAGGGGACATGGCTTTCAGCAGGGATAAAGGCAGTATGCGTTTAAGTCTCTTCAGGCAGACAGGAGACTTGAGCATGAATCAGTTACATTTCCCTAGCACCCTCTTTATGCATGGGTACATAAAGACTGTACCACTGCAATCTGACAGCCACCAGGTTAGAAGGAAGCAGCACACCATGTTCAGTTTCTAAAGACTGCTCAGAAATAGCCAAATCACTTTGAGCCAAGATCACAGACGAAAGGTGCAGAGAAGCAGAGACTGAATCCAGATCTTCCATAGCATCAGCCAGTGCCTACAAAACCACTCTGCTTCTGAGCCCCCTGCTCCCTTGGGTCTTACAGTCTCCACAGGTTAAAAGGAATGTAACCCAAAAGCAAAACTAATACAATGGAAAGATGTAAGTCTGTCCACAACCTCTTAACAGTTGTTTAACATCTCACAGGAGAAACTGGCCACTAGCCCAAAGTTCTCGCCCTCCTTTCCCAGCTGTTTATCCCTGCCCAGTCCCAACCCTGCAGCAAGGTCTGTGTGAACAACCAGCTCAGCTCTGCTAACTGCAAGACTGAAGAACACAGCATTAGAACTGGATCCCCGTCGGATGCACATCACTAGCTGAAGTTGAGCTTTCTGATCTACCTCCTTCTCCAGTTTAAATTCGTCTCTGCCGACTCCACCAAATCACAAGGCTGGTTCACATCTCTCAGGGAATGCTATTGCCTTCGGTGCTACGGTCATCATTCAGGCGTCTTTCTGTCACAGCACACCCTTTGCTCCACCATGGAAGGGGGATGTGGCGGGGGGCCCCCGGGCGCGGGGCC
>NW_008795924.1:1687853-1698623 GCF_000699145.1 Aptenodytes forsteri
GTGGCGCCTGCCACTGGCACTGGGGACTCGGGCCTCCCAAGGAAGCCTTCCACAAGACTCTGCTCTGCAAATGCAGCTTGTCATGTTCGCTGCTGGCACAGCAGCCTCCGCCATCAATTTACAAGGCATCAGGTCCTGGCACATTTTACAATATCCCCTCACCAGTCACTGTGTTCGACTCCATCCTCTCGCAGAGCTACACCTAGAAGAAACAGCCAAGATCTGGGAAAAGACTAGGGAGGGCTCAGCTCCAGCTTCCCTCCACTTGAGGAGGGATTTCAAGCATCTCCTCTTGACGACAGACTGACAGAGGGGGAAGCTGTCAGCAGAACAAAGAAACCAAAGTTTCTCCACAACTTACCCCTGATAAATTCTGTACTCCTAGCCACAATCATGAATAGTCTGCAAATAAACTTACCTTGGTTCCAGCTCTGGACATTTTCCGTTCCAGCCAAGCTCCCCAGTGCTGGAGGAACGTCAGAAACTGTTACAAACAGCCAGGATCCGAGGCACCCTTTTTATAATGGGCTTGTTTTAAACCAGACAGCCGCTTTGTCATGAGAATAGGATCCAAAAATTGAGTCAGTGATTCCGAGGCTATAGCCGGTTTCTAGAAAAGCAAACAGGATTATGGAATAAAGGAAGGCTTCACCATCCTCCCTTTGTTACCATTTGCTGAGTCAGAACACCAAAACTCTGCCAAACGCACTCAAAATGCACAGCCCCCTGCCAAGTCCTGGAGGACGGGGGGCAATTTGGCTGCTTTCTCCCTTTCAAGCATGTTAAACAAGAAGGTATCCTCATCAGCTCTAAAACGCCCATCCCCATTTGTAAGGAAGAGACCCAATATTTATCAGAGAATGTTCCCATGCAGTGAAGGATGCAGCTAGGAAACGGTCAACATTGTAGCCTCTGTGTAGAGGCTCTGCTTCAAAAGCTCCTAACAGAAACAACTGTGCAGCAAAGAGGCTGCGTATTTTTATAGCACACATTCAACTTGAGCTATATTGCTCCAAATGGTGCCTGACATAGAGGAAAAGAAGTATGTCTGGCCGCACACCCACAAAGTGAGTGATTTCACACATCAAATAGTAAAGAATGTGCCTGAATTTCTGACAAAATCTGCCAGTGTCTCAAATTCAACTCAAAACTCTTACACCACTGTCTGAGGTTTAAGCAAAAGTCCTTCTTTTTGCTATACTCTGGCCCAC
Source organism: Aptenodytes forsteri (assembly GCF_000699145.1). Classification (NCBI taxonomy): domain Eukaryota; kingdom Metazoa; phylum Chordata; class Aves; order Sphenisciformes; family Spheniscidae; genus Aptenodytes; species Aptenodytes forsteri. The sequence goes on from NW_008795924.1 coordinate 1,689,065, forward strand.
TGAGCAGGGAGGGCAAGCATTGCTGGCTTATGTACGCGTACACCCCCCCGCCAGTGCATTATGAAAAAACACCTCTGCAGCTATTCACTGCACCAGCCCAAAGGCTTAGTGAAACAAAGGGAAACGAATTTGGCACAGCAGCGCCTGAAACACACAGACCCTATTTCAAATCTGTCAGGACAAGCAGTCTTGCAACAGCAGCTCTGTGTGCCACCCCATGTACACTACCGCAGCTCTGCTAAATGCAGTCAGATATGACAGTCTGAGACAGACATGCTCAGCAGCATCCCGTCCTCTTCCCATTTTAGGTGTCTTGAATCGCCTAGTTCTGTTGCTTAGATTTTTTTTTTTTAATTCAAATGCTGTCTCATGAAGATCAGAGTTCAACCACAATCCAGGTCCTATCGAAAGGTAACTCAGTAGGTTCACTAGGACATCTCAAAGCTCCACTGCGGTCACTTTGAACATCCCTCCTTTAAAAGCCGGTTAAATATAATAAACTCGCCTTGCGTTGCATGACCTGCCTCCCCGGGAGCCAAGAGACCTTCAGAAAAGCTCTAGCACCACAACAGCTGTGTACACCAGAGCACTAAATGCCCCTGCCTTCCTCTCACTCTCAGGTTGGATAGCTCTTCACAAGACACATACAGCTGCTGCCTTCAGTCATCCATGCAATGCCTTTGCCTACTTTGCCTAGCTTATTTAAGTGCTCAGCTACGAGCACATCTCCCCAAGACAGGTTCCACTAGCACATGAGAATGGCACTCATTCAAGCTGATACTCTTTACAAGAAATATTAAAGGCAGGAAACAGTGTTTGTATTAAAATGCTGTGCTAGGGCAGCCTTCAAAACCTTCAGCTCCATGGCTGTTAATAAATTAGCACTTTTCTCTCAGCTGACCAGTTCACATTTCATTAAGCAGTAAAGATGTCTCTCTCTAACACCCACTGTACAGGTAAAACCCTTTCCCTAGGACATGTGTCAGGCTTATCTGAGAACTCTGTTTTATTGACATTTGTCAAAACAATGCAAACGTGCAAGAAAGTTAATTCCATAAAATCACATTGCTTAAGTGCCATCTTCATATAAAAAAATCAAACATTTCTTTTTCACATTTATAAAAACAGTGCAGCTGGCTTGTACCATAAAGATGCATGCCATGGCCAGGGCCCTGTGCCCAGCTCTGCACCAGGAAGGGCTCCTTTGCTGGATAATTGCCCACCATGGACACTAACCATGATGACAGCCTCCCTACTAAAAGATCTGCAACAAGGCGTACTTGTTCATGATCCTCTAGTGACATGCACCTTCTCAGTTACCAACAGAATAGTTACAGCACATTTCTGAGAAAGCGGCAGTGATTAGAAATCCTAAAGCAGACAGACAGTCCAATCCATGCTGAGGCTGGGCGTCAGGTCCACATCAAGTGTGTTCAGGGAGGATGGCTGCAAAGTCTTAATCAGAACTGTTTTCAGTATATCGCTGCCTGTTCCCAGATCTCTGTAACAAAATAGAGGAGCAAATTTTACTCCCAACACTAGCAAAGAAAAAGCAACTCAAAGACTAAAGAAAAGAGAAAAAAAACAACTTTCTAACAGTTTGAAACATGCAATGGCAGAAAAGCATGATAAGGGCTTGTCTCCGGCTCCTAAAACACTTCTACTTGGGAAGAGAAAGACACTACAAAGTAAGTATTATTTGAAGTTTCACTCGATTCTCTTCAGCAAAAAGTGAGACAGGTAAGTACAGACATTAATACACACAGTCCCTTTGAAAGAGCAGCTGTTCAAATAAGTTTTTACATCAGATTATGTACAATATGCCTATCTGCCTTTACAGACGGACACAGATGTCCCTGACAAATCCAAGAGAACACCTGCAGAGAACAAGGGAGGTGCTGAGTACACAGGGAACCGATTCAAATTGAAAAGAGGTTTTTGACCGCAAAATAAGAACTAAAACCAAATGCAAAGCTCTTGGGATAATGTCCACTGAACAGCCTCCTACTTCTTCCACTTCTGCCTAGGCTGTGCATACAAACATGGGACAATTCTTCTAGATAGAAAAGAATCAAGAGAAACAGGCCCTCTACTCACCCTTCCTTTCCTTTTGCTGTACAGGAACACAATGCTATCCTGCTGCCTGCTTGGAGCCTACCGCAGGAGGGACAAGGCTATCCAGCTGCTGACGGTTCCCTGTCTGAACCAGCCATTCATAGAATTTGTTTTCTACCAGCATCTGGAACTGTTTCCTCTGATCCCTGAAACCAAAAGAAGATCAGCAGGGAAGTGTGTAAAGGTCACATTTATTTATAATATTACACTTTTAAACCTCACCTTCACTACCAAAACAAGCCTCCATATATATCAGCTAAGAGCTGGGCTTGGTTCATGAACTGCCTGTACCAGGAAGAGGTTTTTACCAAGTGAACAGGACTACAATGAACCCCAAAAGCAGAACTCATCATGCAAACTCCCCAATCCCACTAGCACAGCAACCCTGCTCCACAGGGCGGCCTCTGCTTTACTCTTAGAGAACAGATTAAAAACTGTCTGAAAAGCGAGAAAAAGAAGATTAGTAACCAGCATTTAAGCACTGAAGCCACAGAATTCTGTTCTGACAGCATCTGAGAGGATGGAGATCAGGAAAAAAAAAACCGTGCATATAAACAACACCCCTCAGATAATTCCCAGTACTGGTAAATAACTTTTGGGGTGTTTTTGGTAAGACCAGCAATAACAGGGTATACCACTAAGCTCAGGCTCTCTGGCACTGGTCAGATGTCCGAGAGCAGTGCAGGCTCACGGCAGTATTTCTCCAGAATAGCATCCCAGCCATCTGGGATCAGCTCAGCTCCACAATTTCTTAAGCCAAAGGTGGCATGAGTAGAGTAGCTCCTGCTGCACTTTTTTTTCCTATGAGCTTATGCAATTCCTTTCAGAACCCACATAAAAAATGAACGTTTTCAATACCCTGTGGAGATTTTATGTGTTTTTGCTTTGAACTCATTCCTAATTTGATCTGCTGATCCCATCCTGTACTGGGAAAAGCAGCAAACCAGCCCTATTCATTTTTGTGCCACTCGGTTTCAGAGAGGTTCAGTGTACCCAGACCCTTTTTTCAAGTTAAAGGCTCTTCTTTGTACTATCACTTCCATTTGAGACATTCCCCAGAAAGCAGGGTTCTAGGACAGAAACTAACCTAAATTCCTCCCCAGTGAATGTGAACACCAAGGCAGTCACTTCTTTCTTCTCCTAGGGTTTTATCTTCTCCAAGTGCTTTTTATATACCTTGATCTGCTACTGACCCTGAAAGACTTTCTGTCTGATATGCTCGGAAAATGAATAAACAGGATTTTATGCTTTTGCAAGTTGTTCCTCAAGCTGTCTTATTGGTCCTGTCTTAGGGGTTTTTACTTTCAGCCTGGCAGGATTTACATTCTTCTTTTGCCCCACTTTCCTCATTCAGACAACTTCAACTTCTTGAAAGATGTCTTCTTATTTCTAACATTCTCTTTCACCTCCCCATTCAAGCATGGCAGCTTTTTTCTTTCTACAAGTCTGATATCCTGTTTGTTCTAAGCTTCCTAGTTGTCTCCCTAGTTGTTTCCCTGCCTGCAGAAGACAGAGACATTTTACACTGTCAGCTGCCCAGTTTCTTTTCAGCAAGCTTCTAAACTTGGCAGAGTGTTCCCCCTTTTATGAAATAAGCCACTCCAGCACTGAGCTCTTGCCTCTTGTGACTGCTGTAGAGGATGTTAAATCTAAGCACATCATCCGTATTACCTCACATTTCTTTAACAGTAAGATTTTGACAGGCCTAACACCTTCACAAAACCCTGGGGTGAGAAGCAGCAGCCCTGGGAGAACAATGGCTGGAGGGGGAAGAAGAACCTTAGATGAGGTTGATAGACACAACGGATGACTCTAGCACAAGGGCTGAAGTTACAACTTTCATCTCTGCTGCCCTTCAGGACTCAAGGACTGAGAGTTTTGAAGGTTTTTACACCTCTGTCACCACCACTACTGCTCAGCCACCCTCCACCTGTAGCAAAATCCTGCCCCAGAATCCTTTCTCCCTCCCAGTCTAGAGCTCTTTCAAACTGTAGGCTCCTCCACGCTCGGCACAGAGGCACCTGGATTTCAAAAAGGAACAAGGGAAGCAGAGGCTGCTCCTCCAAAACAATGAATGATCAAATCGACTAGAACTCCTTGGCTTGGTATGATGGGAAGTGTGGACAGTTTGACCCAAGAGGTGGTTTTCATATTCTGTGTTCCCCACAGGATAAAACCCTCCGAGATCACTACTTATCAGCATCCAGTTACACGCCCGTTATGAGTCATTGACTGAGCACAGAACAGAAAGAAAATCTATACAGCTCAAGTGCAGCTTAGGGAACAAAAGTTGTTCTCATCTCTTCAAGCCTTTACAATTGAATATCTGGGTTTCTATCCCCATTCTGTATTTGCAAAGGAAGCCAGGTCCTTCAGGTTGCTGCATCAAAACAGTTCACAAAAAGATAAAAGCAGCTAAACTGAAGTTGGCAGAGATTTGTACCCTTGCCTGATCTGGCTGGCTGCAGAAGAAAGCACATTGACAAAGGAAACAAAGTGAACTTTTTCAGAACTCTGCAACAGGTGCTGAGAAAGCAAACAGACATGCATCAGTACATAAGATGGGCTAGGATAGGCGTAGCTAGCACAGTAAAAGCTGGGCAGAGGATTCGATGTGATCTGATAAAAAGGACTTTAAAAGCTACTGTCCACGAGGTGATCTACTGTAATGGTCCACATGCACATTCTTAGCTCACCTCAGCAACAGATGGGACAGTATTTTAAAGCTTCGACCTCAATGTAAAGGTTGGGCTAAGAGTGACCACCAATCAGCTGCAGAGCAATAATTAGTTGAGCTGCTGTTCAGGGTACGTGCCCAGATCTCACCCACGGCAGCACGCGACACTGGAAGCAGAACAGAGACAGCAGAGAGACAGTACCCAGCGTGAGATAAGTCATAAACCCTTACTGCCAGGGTGGATCCCTCACCTCAGCCCTCAACAGTATCTAGGCATGTTTTTTCTTGAGTATCACAAGCTAGGAAAATGCAATCATGACAAAGCACCTCCTTCAGAGTTACGACTGTGAGCATTATTCCTCTCACTATATTAATAGCAAAGACCAGGATCCCAAGATTGCTGTAGAAATGGCATGTGAGACATGGCTCATGCAAATCAATCCATTATTAAAGCATTTTTGTTGAACCACATCAAATGAATCTTCTGTTTGTATGGCTGAGCTGAGCTTTAACGCAGCTCACATGTTCCTGTTCGGATACAGCACTCACTTGGTCAGGCCCGCCTCCTTCACAGTTTTCTGCCAGATCTGTACCTTCTGCTCTCGCTGACTCACTGCCTTCTGATACACGTGGGGAAGCCCACCCGGCGTCTCCGTAGTGTCTCCTTCCATCTCAAAAGGAATCACAAAGGTGTAGAAGTCTGAGGGCGGCAGGAGGCGGAAGACACTTGTGTCGCCGTTCTCCTTGCACACCAGCATGGGGCTGTCCCAGTAGTTTGGCAGAGTGGCCAAGCCCACCTGAGCCATGTGGTCTTCAAGCATTGGATAATGGGTGTGGAAAGGGGCAAAGCTGACTGCTTGGTTCCCCGAGAGGATGAGAGGCTGGGTAGGCGTGAGAATGTAAAAAGTACAGCCAGCAGTGGAAGAAAGGCACAAACGATGGCAAACCACAATGACCTTGACATTGTCACAGCTGTGGACGTGAACAGACGCCTGCACAGGGCCAAGGACAAAAGTGCTGTTCCGGCACTTCTCAATGGTCACAGATCTGTGAAAGAACAAGAGAGCAAGGACACAGTGAGCAGAAAAGAGCAAAACCAGGACTTTTTCACTGCTTAGTCCATCTAACAAGAACTCAGCACTTGAACAAACTTGCTGGAAAGACATCTAGCTGTGTCCCAGGAGAACAAAAACTCACCGGAGAGGAGAGAGGAGATAAATGAAGGACTCGTTGCAGCGATGAATTCTTATGTGAGCCCCCACCAGAGTGTCCGAGCTCTTGGCCAGTGTCTGCTTGTACACCTGGCTCATTATCACCATGGGGAACACCTCAGGCACCACACGAGTATTGCAGGCAATCTTTGCTCTCCTGGTTGTTCCTTCAACTGCAAAATAAAGTTAACCAACACATTTAAAATGAAAAAAAAAAAAAAAAGCACAAAAAGGCTATACATGGTTCCTAAAGAGACACAGACATGATGGTTCACTCTCCACATCACTCAACAATCCCTCAAGAAAATAATCAGCCCAAAACTTCAAGGACGGTACCATCAAACTGCGTCACTTCATGCACCAGTCATACCATCCACCGATGCCTACTGGGCAGGTCAGCAGTACGTAGCAGTCAGAAGCTCCAGAAGTCGGGGCACATTGAAAGATCAAAAACACTTCAGGATTATTCAGGGGCAGCCAAAGCCTCCCACAAGCTACAGACAGCCCTGACGTAGGCACCTCCATTTCCAGAAGTCTGTTCCTGAACACAAGACTTAGCTTGGCAGGAAGATCCTTAGGGCAAGTTTTATGTTGAAAGTGGGAACTGTACGTTTTAAGACAGTGAAATGCTCCGTCTACAGTACAATCCTTGAGCAACCTCACTGTCCTACCTAACGCGCTGCCATTCTTATGATTGTGCAGTCACAGGAAACAAAACACTGATCCGAATTTTTTTCTCCTAAGGTGGAAGGTGCCTTGGCTCCACTGTCATGTCCCTGCAGGCGAGGGGCTGCAATTCAAGGCAAGGAAACCTAGATCAGTAATCAGCTTTGCCACAAACACATCACATTATCTATTCTCTGTGTCCAGCCGTACTTGAATAATGAGGATAGTGATAGTGACCTCACTCAGAGGGGCTTTTGAAAATAAAGTCATTAATGCTTGCTCACGAAAGTGATCCAAGGACCGGAAAAATATGCACAGATGTCATGCAGCACCCTCTAGTCCCCCTCTAAGCTGTCATTTTCCCCATCTCCACTGACAGTAGGACAAAAAGGAGGCAAACCCCCACCCCACTGCCAGATCCCTGGTCAGCAAGGGAAGCTGAGACGGGAAAGTTATTTCTAAAAATAAAGGCAAGGCCTGTAGCTACCTTGCTGTGCCCATGCGAGTTTCTTTCCAGACTTGAGGCAGGCAGTCATTCCAAAAGGGTTTGTCGTCAGGCAAGACCGCAGCCAGCTCTCTAGCTTGGGGAAAGAGAAGGCTTTGGAGACCTTTGAGTAGCCATTCTGCCTGTGACAGGGCTGCCAGAGGGCAAGCTCGTGCAGAGGATGGACCGTCCTGGATTTGTTCACGGTCCCTTCAATAAGAAAGCTGAGGGCACAGACGGCTTCGTAGGACACCAAGCTACTGTGGGTGGAATGGGAGGAGGCAGTGAGCTGCTCCGGCTCCAGCAGCAGTTCCAGCATATCCGAGAGGTGGCCCTGCACGAAGGCACGGTGGTCCTGATCGTTCCAGTTCTTAGCGGGCAGAAAAACACAGAAGAACGAGGTGAGTTCTCACAGAGCTGACAAGCTCCACCAACAGTATACAATGCATCCTTGCTTACACTTGTTCTAAAAGAGGGAAAGCAAGTCAACTGTGGTGCTCTCTCCTGCTCACTGCTTCTGATGCTCTGCTCTTCCAAAACACAGAAAGGAAACCGGACTCATCAGCAACCTCCCCCCAAAAAGAAAAAAACATTTTATTCTAACCCCAAGTACCAAATATTTCATTCTAGAAAGCAGAAGCAGACTCTCCTACAATGCTTCCCACACAACTTCAGCCAGCTGCTGCTGGCAATTGAAGGTAGGAAACAAATCAATAACTGACAGTCAAGGTCTTGCAACTGCTCTATTGGAAAATCGCTGCATCTGTTCCAGACCTTCAGATATGATTAAGTGCCGCCTTCCGAGGTGCTGCGGGGAAAAAGCAGAGGGTCATTTCTTCATACCGAGCCGACCAATAAACCAGACGACCTCTGAAAGAATCATTAGTTCAAATTCTAAAGGGCTGCATATCGAAAAAAAAGCAGAAGACTGGAATTATGGCAGACATTAATAAAGACAACCTTTGCTGGCCTGCAAACTGCAGAACAAGCAACACACAGCTGTGATTACACATTGGCCTGACCACCCGTGAGGGCTGTAGCCAAAAGGGCGTAACAAGCAGCTGCGAGCGTCTTGTCTAGCGGCTGGAGATCCCTGCCCTGTGACAGAAACCCTCTTGCACCGGACAAGCCTCGCTACGCCATTTCAAAAGGGGGCACGGTTCACATCAGGCATCACTGAAGCTGGGGGAATGTCTCCCGATCACACAGGGAAAAGTAACACCAGTGGAAACAGCCCCAGTCCCATCGGGACCAAAACCTCTGGGAGGGGTGCCATAGCAGCCAAGACGCATCTCCTCCTGTCCAGAGTTTTATGTAACAGCTACAGTTAAAAGAAAACATCAGCTTTTAAATAACACTGGATGCTCCATGGCCACCCAACTCACAGCCCTGTACCGGTTCCTCTCATTTCTTTTTTCATTTGTTCAATCTTTCAGTATAAAGTTACCCAGTGCCTATTTTTAATTATTTCAGCTTGTTCCAAGCTACATTTCACTAGCTCGTACAGCTCACAACATCATAGCTGTGACAGAAATCCACTGAGGTTTGCAGCTGGCCTTTATAATGACGTTGCCAATCTGTAATTCACTCTCAAGTACAGAGCTGCCCACAAGCTGCGCCCGATACATCCAACTCACTTCGCTTCTTTCAAAATACTTGATAGCATTTTAAAAGGAAACGTTAGCATTTCCACATGGTTGCTCTACAGCTGACCAACCAACTCCCCTCTCTGAAATACAACTTAACGCTAGGGACCATCCTGGGATCCTAACGCTCTACAGCGGATCACGGGAAAGCTGCCTCCAACATGAGAAAAGCTTCCCGTTTGACTAAGAATTGCCAAGACTCTGAGAGAACTTTCGCAGTTGGTCTCAGACTCTAGGGAATTCCCGTGGACAACTTTTGCTAGTAAAGCTGCAGAGAACACACCAACTTCATTTCGTTTACTATTGAGCGAAGTATCTCCAATTTGACTCTAGCTTAGACTTTACCACAGGGACGGTTACACCCTCCCAGGAACAAACCAGCCACTTTTCAGCCCACCTCAAGGCAGGACTTTGCAGCTTCCCACACAGCCGCGCAAGGAGAATCCTACAGCCACGAATACCTTATTCTCGCTGGTGGATTTTCCAGTCAGGCACGGAGACTTGGTCCTGGGGCTGGGCCATTCCTCCCCGATCAGAGACGTTCGCAGAGAGACCTTGTTCACCTGCTGGACGTACAGGAACAGCAGGAACTGCAGAGTGTCTGCCGACAGCTAGCCGAGAGGGGAGAAAAACAGGCGTTAGGATGGGCTGGGCTCTCCCCACGCCCGCCCGGCCCGGGATGGGGCTCCTGCCTTGCTCCGCTCCCGCTCCAGCTCGTCGGCGCTGGCGCAGGCCGCCTCGGCCTCGGCCCACTCGAGGC
>NW_008795924.1:1699755-1723656 GCF_000699145.1 Aptenodytes forsteri
GTCCCGCGGCGCCTCCATCAAGGACATCAAGAAGGCCTGCCGGAAACTGGCGCTGCAGCTCCATCCCGACAGGAACCCCGACGACCCCCGGGCGCAAGAGAAGTTCCAGGACCTGGGGGCTGCCTACGAGGTGAGGCCGGGGGCCGCGGGCTCCCCCCTGCACCGCACCCGTGCTGCTGAGCGGCAGCGCTGCCTGCGGTGTGGGGCAGGGTGTAGCTGCCTGGTGTGGCTGCTGGGAAAGGAGAGGGGTGAAGCTGTGCAGCCTGTTGTAAGGAACTCGGGGAGCCTGAAGTCCTCCCAGCCCTTCTCGGACTGTGGAGGGTGGTTGGGGTTCGTAGCAAAACATGCCGAGAGCATGAAGCTGAGCTTGGCCAACAAGTTGTCTCATGAGGCTTCATCCTGTAACACTCAGGGGAGCGAGAAAGGAGGGCTTCTGTGAAATGTAAAGGCCCTTCTATAAGGTGCAGGTGCAATCCCTCCTCCCCTATTACTATATTGAATTTCAGACATTCTACCAAATAAAAAACAAAGGTAGAGAGGCTGTCAGGCTGATTAGAGAGCTCCTTTTGTTGGAGGACAATAAAAGACCTTCATTCGCTTAGCCAGGAGAAAGTGAAGGCAGCAAGTTAAAGTTATTTGGTATTTATTAATAATTCTTTGAGGAAGAAATAGAGTTGTATCAGCTATAAGTATTGGTACAGGAGCAAGTATGTGTACGTATAGGGCCTGGCTGTGAGTAAGTCTGAGCTGATAGGAGATGAAAGGTGGTCGGCTTGCCTTTTAGAAGGCATTAAGGTGGGAAAAATAAGTGTTAAGTCACATATGCATGAGGATTCCTGTTGTTTCCATGATAATATAGTAGTATACAAATGCTTTCTGACACTAATAGTACAGTGCATTATATAAATTGCATATAGATTATTTTATTAGCCAAATGTTTAAAGTCAAAGCCTACTTTCTCTGCTGTATACATACATGTTAATGCAATTTAGGCAGGGGGGTGGGATCTGTTTCTTCAATGTTCTCTGTCCTTTTTGTCTCCCTTTTGTCACTGTTGGTTTCCATCTGCTCCTGCTGTCCCCCGAGGAAGATGGTGTTGACCAGCAGGAATTCGTAGCAGCGGTTCCACCAGGAGCTTGCCCGCACTGGTGGGCTGTTTGGGTGGGAGGTTTGTGTCCTCTCTGAGGAGTCGAGCTTCAGAAGGAAAGGGTTTGTGTTCCCACTGCAGTCCTGTGGTGCCGCTCAGCCTGCAGCTGTAGCGTGGCTCCTGCTTCCATCCCTGATGCTCCTCTGCTCTTCAGATATGCAAACATAAAATGAATGAGGAAGTGAGAGAAACAGCTTGAATGCATTTCTCTTTGGTCAGAAAAAAAACCACATTAACTTTATTTTTGTATCAGAGCTGGGACCTCTTTTTAGTTCAGACTTACCTATTCTTAAATAAATTGGCTGAACTCTCACAGGGAAACCAGTGAATGTAAAGAATTTTTTTGTGGAAAAAAGTATTTATTACCTGTCACTTGCAGCATCAGAAGATTGATGCATGTGGTTTACTTCAAAGCTGTGATTTTGTTGTTTCTGTGAGTTGGGATCTTGTCACATTTGACAGTACTTTATGCACGGGAAGCACTTTACCTCTTCCCCAAGTCCCCATTTATTTGGGTCTTTACCATAGTAACAGTTGAGAGTACTTTTTCTGTTAAAAACGTTGGGGAGAAAATGGTTGTAAAATCAAATCAGCAGGGGATATGGTGGCAGGAGTAGCTGAATATTAACTTTTATGAGCGGTGACTGAGTTTGCCTCCTCCTAGACAGGGTATTATTGAAGCACGCCAATGTTCTTCTTCAACATAAAGTGTGGAGTTCTAGTGTTAGCAATATGAATGCAACATGCTCTTGCTGGGTGCTGGTAAAAATTAAATTAGGAAACCTCCCCTCAAAGTCTTCATTTGTGTGCTTCTTGCTGAAGAGAGATGCATCAGAATATTGAAATCCAGTATTGACATACATAGTTTTTAAAATAGGTTTGGAAGAAGTTACATTTTGATGTCCTGCAAGGTCTTTGTCTCTTTGCTTAGCCGGTACAGCTTGCAAATCCTTCTGCTAAACTAGCTATGAGATGCGGTGTGTTGATTTGATTGTTTTGGGCAAAAGTGAGCTGGAATTATGTTTCCCTTATAATCTAAACCAGGATGCTTTTTTCCATAAAGCAACAGCCTCTGTTAGCAGGGTCTAACCCTGTGCCGCTGCTCAGGGTTTGGCTGGCTGACTATAGCAAAGTCTTCAAAAAAATTGTACAGAAAGTAGGTTAATTAAACTACTCAGTCTCCTTCATTTTAACAGCCTAAGTGATTTCCACCCTGCAGCTGTGTGTTCTGAACACAGTTGTTTCAATTAGACAGGAGGCTGATCCCGTGTGAGGGAGCTGAGACTCCTCTATGTATAGTCATTAGTCTCAGGATGGTTTGGGGTTGGAGTTTCCATGAGGTTTTTTTCCTAAGCTTATCCACTGTAGTTGCTTTCCTTTCGAGACAACCTAACGTAACAAACAAGAACTCTCTTCGCAGTACTTGAAATTGTGTTCTTGGAGTTGTGTTCTTCAATAGCCTGCAGAAAGAAGGAAAATTAATGGAAAGGCAAATATTTTGTGTTCTTAATTCCTTTCTTATTGCTTGTGGTATTGTCAGTACTGTGCAGTACTCTACCGGAAGAATTTTGCTCTGACACCAACAGATCACAAAATGGAAAGCTTATGCCAGTTTTAAGAAATTGTGTTTTAACGCAAAATCTGAAGTGGCAAAGGGAGAATCAAACTCTTACTTACTAGATGAAGCTAGTAAAGTCACTGTTGGGTTGGTTTTTTTTTTTTTCCCCCTGTTGCTAACATTTATCATTGGTTACAATTTCAGGCCGGTTTTCATTGTTTAGCCAGTTTCTCCACCTGTTTCCATTCCTCTCTAGCCTTCTGAAAGCTAACCTGCCAATTTTAATCTTCCCAAATACGATCAACAAGGGAGGAAGGGGAAGGAAGACTAAATGTGACTGGAAACTTCTGCATCTCTGCTGGAGGAAAAAGCAAAGATCAATACTTGGAATTAAAATTGAAGCTTTACAGTCTTGAAAGTCATGTGTGTTGGCATGCGTTACTCTGCCTCAGTAGTGAAGTTACTTCTAATTTTTGCTGCCCTTAGGAATGAGGGCCAGCATCCAAACTGTTGCGGAGTCACCATATTTGGCAAGTTCAGCTTGGTAGGCAAACTTGCCATCATTGCTAATTTGTTACAAAATAGTAGCCGGAGAAATACACATTCTGTGTGCTTGAAGAACAAACTGAGAAACAGAGGTGGTATTATGTGATTTTTTTTTTTTTTTTCAGTGTGTCCTTCTGTGTAGCAACTGATTTGAATTATTCCTTCTGATTCCTTTTTAATCCTTAAGATAAACTCAGTATTGTTTATATTTTCTGTGTTGCTTCTGCTGTTTTAATAAACTAACTGTACTTTTTATGGGTTTAGCTGATAAATGTTTAACCTGTCTAGTCCAGCGCAATAAGCAAGTTCTAGCCAGTGCTTCCAGTGTGTCCTTCTTTGTAGCAACTGATTTGAATTATTCCTTCTGATTCCTTTTTAATCCTTAAGATAAACTCAGTATTGTTTATATTTTCTGTGTTGCTTCTGCTGTTTTAATAAACTAACTGTACTTTTTATGGGTTTAGCTGATAAATGTTTAACCTGTCTAGTCCAGCGCAATAAGCAAGTTCTAGCCAGTGCTTCTGTAATGTAAAGTATTGCTGCTTGTCCCCCAGTGAAGAGTACTGGTGAGATTCCTCTGAGCTGTGTTTAAATAACCCAGTTTAGCTGTGGGTGAATGTCTTGTTGGCTTGCATCCCTTTGCCAGGTGCTGTCGGATGAGGAGAAGAGGAAGCAGTATGATGCGTATGGTGAGGAGGGATTGAAGGATGGGCACCAGAGCTCCCACGGAGACATCTTCTCACAGTAAGGGGATTTTGCCACTTCAGGCAGTTGGTACTCTAATTTTGTGATGCTCATGCACATGTTTGACAAGGGCAAATTCTATGTTAAGGTCTCTTACCCAGTCAGGAGGCACTGATCTGAAGTGACAGTTGAGAATTTGAAGAAATAAATTTACAGTGGACACCCCATGGTGCAGTTTTCAGTTGTCTGTCTTGCATCAGTCCTTGCTTCAAGAGCAGTGAGTAGGAACCAGCGGTGTCTTCCCACATGGGCAGCTCTTGCTCACTTGGCAAGCTGCATTGCCAATGTGGGTGATTTGGAAGGTGCTGCAGCTGCATTAAACATGTAGGAACTTTCTTGTGTTATCTGATGTGTGAGTGATGTTTAACCTGTTGTGACAGATCATGTGTGCACTTTGGAGGTCACTTTTTCTTTTGCAAAGTAATGCTGTAGTGACACTACATTTCAGAGCAACTGTAGAATTTGGATCATTAAAATCTGAAGGCACTTGCATGTTGCTCAGGCAGAACCCAATTTTCTGTTTGTTTAAGGCCCCTTTGGTTTTGCTAGGCACAAACTCACTAAAACAATTCCTGAAGTTGCTCATCTCATGTAGTCCTTCTGGGTGAGAACTCACACCATGTGCTGGTCTGTCTTGAGGAAAAATATGCAGGCTTGTTAGGAAGTTTTTTCTCATCCCCCTTGTCCTCAAACTACTGAAAACCAACCTGCTAGCATTGACTTGCAGTGCCAGAGGTGGAGCGCTACTCAGAGTTTGCACCTTGTGGTGATGGTAGCTTAGCAGCAGTGCAGTACAGAGAGGACTTCCCTTAGGCAGTGGTCAGATTTTGTGGTGTTCCTGCTCCAAAACTTGTTTTCTTTAGTACAGAAAACTCTTCCAAAGTGACTGCTTTGTTTGAAGGCATTAGCTTGTGTCCTGAAAGAGCAAAAAGAGGTATCAGGATTTACTATGGTGCTTTTGTACTGTGAGGAGGCTGTTCTCTAGGGGGCTAGAAGCATTTGCCAAGCAGCACATTGCTGCTGCCTTGGGTGGCTCTCTTCAAAGCCTTGTTTGATCAGAATTCCTTCCCAAACTAATTGATGTGCTTTACTCCAGCTTCTTTGGGGACTTTGGATTCATGTTTGGAGGTAACCCTCGCCAACAAGACAGGAACATTCCCCGAGGAAGCGACATCATCGTGGACCTGGAGGTTACATTGGAGGAGGTGTATTCGGGAAACTTTGTAGAAGTAAGTTTGACTGTTTGCCTGTCGGTCTCTCCAGTGTTTTCTCAGGTTGAGATGCCTGGCCTCTGCTCACAATATCTTCTCACAAATAATAGAACTAAAGTAGATGCTCATTTTCTCGGTATCTGGCAGTGACAATGGAGGATGTTGTAATGCTATTTGCTAGTAGCTAACTGAAGAAACAATACATTTATTCATCTTTGCCATCTGGCAATTTCTTTATAAAGGGGTGCTTCTTGTGATAATAGAATGTTTATTGGCTGTCAGTGACTAGCTGTAACTTTTTTATTGTAGTAGCCTAGTTGGGAAGGTGTAATTAGTGATATTTGAGGGCCCGCTCATAAGCCTCAAATTCATTTTGCAATCTTGCAAAACCACGTTGAGGATTTTTCATAGCCTCTTTATATGGCCAAACATGTCACTGCAAATTTCTGGATTACATACTTGCAAAATGTATGGTGCCTTTTAATTTTTTTTTGTTTAAGCAAGCTACATTTCTGGTGCTGACAATCCCTGCTATTCTGCATGTTAGAATTTGCATTGATTGAGTTTGTGTTGTGAGTGTCTGGGTAAATGGGGAACTCCAAATAATTTTGCCCATTGTGTGGGACAAGGAAGCTGTCATAACCAGAGCATGAGGTGTTTCATCCTAGTGTTACCTTTCCTGTTTAGAAAGGTGTGCAGGAAAAAGAAAGGAAATGGTAATAGTGGTGTCAGAGAGAGTTGTTCTGGTATTCAGTGTGTGATCAGCAAGGTGAAAACTGTTGTCAGAATGTTCTGCTGAGGCCATTTGGAGCTACTGTGGAGGCAGCACACAAAAGCAAATTATCTTCAGGCTGTTTGAGAAATCCAGACCCTTGTGGAGACCCAGGAGTGCTGGCCTGTGTGCTGGTATCAACCTCTTCCTCTTCCATGCAGGTTGTCAGGAACAAGCCAGTGGCAAGACAGGCACCTGGCAAACGGAAATGCAATTGCCGGCAGGAGATGAGGACCACCCAGTTGGGTCCTGGACGTTTCCAGATGACTCAAGAAGTTGTTTGTGATGAATGTCCAAATGTCAAGTGAGTTTTATGCTCTTTACTGCTATATGGATGTTTATTCAAAACCTGCCACTAGATGGAGGAAAGTGCCTGTATGATCAGTAAGACCTGGAGAATTTGGAAAAACTTAACACGGGCTTCTCATTTCTAAGGAGCCAGTCTTCATTCTTACGGTAGAGATGGCCCGCTCTAATAGATGTAGAGCTCCCCAATTTTCTCTTTCAGGCTCTTACTCCTTGAACAATCAGTCATACTACAGTGGAAGTTCCACAACTAAATCTGAATAAACAAAGTCAGGGAAGCCCACTGTTTCCAGCTGGGAACAGTTGGACATGTGGTGTAGTCATACATCCAGATGCTGACTGTGCATTTAGAAGCTTAACTCTACCTTCTCTACTAGATGAGTATCACCACACAAGAAAGGCAGCACTTGCCCTCCAGTTTTAGATGTGAGCAAGGAGAGAGTATGCATTAACCTGGGGGGGTGTTCTCATTAGGCCAGTAACATAAGTAGGTGCTACCACCTACTGCTGAAAACTTAGTGCTTGCTTGCTCTTCCCCTTTGCAGGCTTGTGAATGAGGAGCGAACACTAGAAGTGGAGATAGAGCCAGGCGTGAGGGATGGTATGGAGTATCCCTTCATTGGTGAAGGTATGTATATGGGCACTGCCCTGCTGCTCAGCTTTGACTTGCTCCTTTTCCATGATGCGAAGCTGGTCTTCATGGCAGTGAAAGTGTTCAAGCCCCGCTTTGGGTAACTGATCAGCACATATGGTTTTAAGTGCTGTGTCCTCTGCGTGCTGCTGAAATCAAGGAGTGTACTCTGCTAAGTCTGGATAACACTCTGAGTTCTACCGCCTTTGCTGGTACTGGGGGCATACGTGCACGCGCGCGCACACACACGCTCTAAATCTGATGTTTCAGATAACTTTGAGTAGGAGCATCTGTTCCAGGCTTGAGTATGTGAGGGAATCCCCTCTGCCTGAGGAGATTAAGTCCTTCAACAAGTAAAGGACATCATTAACATGCAGGCAAGTCTTTCAGAACAGCAGAGAGGTATGAGCTCATTGAGGCAATACTCAGAAAGTCCTAGGCTCTTTAATAACAGATATGTGTAAGCAGGGTTTTAGTCATGTAAAGGTCTACTAGTTGTTGTTTTCCTTTAACATGTGAGCTGCCCATCTTTATTGTGTTTAATATGCTGCTTGTTTCTTCAGTTGTTACTAACTAGCTCCTTTAAACAGAGCTTTTCTTTCTTTTTCACAGGTGAACCCCATGTGGATGGGGAGCCGGGTGATTTGCGCTTCCGAATAAAAGTTCTTAAGTAAGTAACTGGCCTAGTTAGACCACTCTTTCTGGTTGGAAGCTTGCGAGCAATTTTCTGGCTAGTGTTGCCTGCTTGGCTAGCCTGTAGCTTGCCCTTCAGTGGAGTTGGTGCAGCCAGGGGTCTGGTACTCAGGGCTATGCGGTATGTTCAACCCTGATGATGCTAGAGTAGCTGGATTCACCACTGTTAAGATGCTGCAGTAATTCCACTTTTAATCTCGTTTGGCTTGAATTCTTGCATGCATTAGTAGCTCCTGCATGAATTGCATGAAATACGTCCTTTTTCCATAAACATATTATCTCCCTATTGTAAGGAAGTGCACTACGAAGAAAATTGCTGTGTGAGTCACAACTTCTTGACACGCCTCACCACTCATTGCCCTAGAAATAGAAAGGTTATTTAGTAGTACATACCTCGCACAGGAAAATGAAGCTAATTTTCATTCATTCTTCACTTCCGCTCTGATTTGTGAATTCTCCAAACTCACAAATAGAGGGGAGGAAGCTAGAGGATCTATCTTCCCTATGGGGAAGGAGAAAAGTTGCAATGTCTTTTATTTCCACAGGCACCCAGTCTTTGAAAGAAGAGGCGATGACTTGTATACAAATGTGACAATCTCACTGGTCGAGGCACTTACGGGCTTTGAAATGGATATCACTCACTTGGATGGGCATAAGGTGAGGCAATGGTTTGCTTTCTTGCTGTGTGCAAGCAAAATTTAACTGCAGGTCTCCTGTGCTGAGGGTTAGTTTGCTCGGGGTCTGTGCAGCTGCTGGTTGTATACAGTATCCCCTCTGCAAGAGCCTTCCAGACCAATTCCCATGGAGCCAAAACAAACTCTGTACAAGGGGTGCACAGTGTGGGTCTTGGTTCCAGGCGGTCACAGCCGTTACTGCATGTGCTCTCTTGGGTGCTGTTAGTTCTGGCATGTGTCCCAGCACTAATACTGCATGGACCCCTTGAACATCACTGACTTTGGCAAGGAGTCAGTATCGGTTGAAGCTTTCCAGTGGGTTGGAAAGGACATTGGAGTATTGGGGTACACACACAGAACATTACTAATGTTCTGAAATTTCTTTTGTCTCTAGGTTCACATTGCTCGGGATAAAATTACAAAACCCGGGGCCAAACTGTGGAAGAAAGGAGAAGGTCTTCCAAATTTTGATAACAATAATATCAAAGGCTCGCTAATAGTAACATTTGATGTGGAGTTCCCCAAAGAGCAACTGACAAATGAACAGCGGGAAGGTGCGTGTTTTAAAGCTCTGTCATGGCAGCAGGCTGCACAGACCTCTCACCAAAGCTGATAAGAAGTTGGCACAACTGAACCAGTGGCCTGTAGCGGTCAGGAGGGGCTCTCCTTTCCCTGTGCCCCTTGTACAACATAACACAGTTGGCCGATGCCCTGTGATTAACCTCCATTTCCCTTTGAAGCAAGTGAGCTTGGCTGCTGCAGTTGTAGGGAGCCAGATTAGGTTGGGATGTGCCACTGCTGGGATGTAGCACTTGGCAAGTTTGCAGGTACTTTGTTTTGTAGCTGGCCATCTGTCTGAACTGAAAGACTTGCTGGGCTTAGCCTCTGTCTGCTTTGTCTCTGCTGGAATGGGATCACAAACGGTTTTCCAGCCCCTGCTTCTACTTTTTTGGAGGCCAGACTTGTGAAAATCCCTCTACTGTCAAGGGTAGAGAGTGTCATGCAGCATCAGAAGGATTGTTCCTCTCTACATCTCCTTCTACCCGAAGTGCTTTGTGACCCTATAGGGAAGAAGGGTGCAATGCAGATATTTCGTAGGAGAGATCTGCTTCTCAGCTTCAGTGCTCAAATGGAAACCTGATGAACCGTGTAGAAATCCTAAAATTGACAGGAGGGTAAATACTATACTCCTAGCTGGAAATTCCTCTTTGCTTCTGCAGCCTCTGTGGTAGGTTCTGCTGTTCTGCGCAAGGCATCAGAGTAGGCATCAAGGGCCCCATCCTCTGCTACAGGGCAAAGAAGTTCCTGGCATGTACCAGTGCAGCTCTTCAGAAAATTCCCATCCCCAGAACTTCTTCCTGCTGGTTGGGGCTATCATACTTTCTTCTTCTGAAGGTGCCCTTTTAGTGGATTCTGGCAGCTGTCCTGGTAGAATGAGGCAAATGCGCAGCTTCCTTGGACTCTTCAAGCTTGTAGAGGGAAGCCAAGCCCTGGGTGGGCTTTTCTCAGCCCTGCGGCATTTACTGCTGCATTGATGACACTGTGCTAGCTACCACTTGGAGCCCAGTTGGTAGCTCCAGCTCCAGGATTGACTGATGGTCTGTGGCTCTTTCTGCAGCTGTTTGGGCTGTGAGGTGTGTGCCTCCGGGCTGTGCTTTGAGTGAACCTGTTTTGTGTTTTGACCCCTGTGCTTTCCTGCTTGTTGCGAGTGTGTTGTGTCCAGTGAGGGCTGCAGAGCACAGTGACCGCATCAGTGTGAAGGCTCATTCCAGGCTCTGCTGCCCTTCTTGAAGCTTTGTGAGGTGACGGCACCTCTCGAACAAGTGTGAGGTTTTTCCAGCTGTTGCTCTTGGCAGTTTGTGAAGAGACTGGGCAAAAAGCAGTGACAGAAGCCTCCGTGTTTGTCAAAATTGCTTGCACGCCTTTACGGATATCCTGGGAAGAGAGAGGTCATGGTACTGGCATGAGTGTGTTCAGGCATGGGGCCTTTGGGTGTTTCGCTCCCTCCTTAAAGCAATTCCACGCTTCCCAGGGGAAGGTGACTGGGTAGGCAGTCAGATGCATTTCTGTGTGCTAGAATATCTCCAAACATCTAGTGATTTAAGAAGTTTTATGAGGGAATAGGTCTATTCATGTTGTGTGGCAGCAGTTCAGTGTACACATTCAAAGGAAGACTGTAGGCTTCAGAATTCAAAACATCCCTTTTCTCTTATTGTTGGCGGTGGTCCTAACTTCTTATCTCATAACCATATGTACAGCTCCTGGGGCAGTCAAGATACTCTGACTCCAAGAGCACCACTCTGGTCAGTCTAAGCTTTAGAGTCAGAGAAATAATATGCTTTCTTTCCCACCAGCGTGACATCAGGGAATTTATTGCCTGTTGATCAGAGGTTACTTTCTCTTTGACATATCTCTCGTTCATCTCTACTGACACTTGTTTATTGTCTGTTTTTGGAGCTTTGGATCCCATGCTTTAACTCTGGAGTGCTCAGAGAGCAACAGCAGGCAGCAAAGTGCCCAGGTTGTGTTGTAACCTGTCACCTGTTGGTGGTGTCAGAAAAATCTCAAAGTTGGCTCCAGTAAAAAATGCCTGAGGTGCAGTAGCACCAAATGCCAGGATTCCTGGCTGGAATTCCTGATTGAACATCAGGTATGTGTAGAAATATCCTGTGCACTAATGAGGATATCCTTCAGGCCAGCAAGCAGCTGCCTGGAGCTAGCTAGCAGGAAACAAGGTACAGGAATGGTGCTAATCCCACTTTTTTCAGGGTTACTGGAGCACACCTTTCTCCAGTTATATCCTTTCTTTCAAAGAACTACACACCCAGGAGGCACATCCTCTTACCCATCAACCAGGAAGTGGCTTTGAGGCTCCTTTGGCTGTGGAGGGGAAGTGAACTCACCTTGCACTCCCCTGGAGAATGACCTGTCCTTAATGGTCATATACAGTGAGCTCCTGTATAGGGGCTTGCTTTGCCCTGCTGTTGAGGGCGTTTCTGAATGTAGAAAAGAGTTCAGGATTCTCTGGGCAGCAAGCAAAGAGGCATGAGTAGTTCTTGCCTGGCAGAGAGCTGTCTCAGTTCCAGTTATTACTTCCAGGACAGTTTTCCAGTATTTTAAGAAGGCTACTGTAACCCTTATGCATTAAATCGCTGGTCTTAAAGGACAGTATTTGTGGCCAGAATGATTTAAGGGTAGACAAGCAGGACAAGGTTTGCAGGGAGACATACTCTCTTAGCTGGATTTCCTGACGAAGGACTTGCATGCCTGAAAGCTTGGGATTTTTTTCTATATAAGCAAACTGGTTGATTTAATTACTGATCCTCCCTCTCCCTGCCTATGTACCTCACTTTAAGTTAACAACTACTGCGGTATTTTCTAGGTAGCCTAATCTGACCTGTTGTACAAACATGTAAAGCATCCAGCCCCCCTTCACCACAACTCTGGCTTCAGTGGAGCAGCAGAGCAAGCTGATCTAAGGCAGGACTGCAATCCTACCTTCTGGCGCATTGAGGTGCAAGCCAGCTGCTTGTGTGCTTTGGTGCAAGACTGATGCCGTTTTGGGGATGTCCAACAGCAGAATTATAGCAGTTTAGCGTAATTTTTTATTATTATCTGAAAGTTACCCATGGTGTGGGGAGTCTTCTCTGTTTTGGGTCCTGACAGCCCCTCCTCAGGCTCAATGGTTTCTGGTGCTGGTCAGAGCAGAGATGCTGCCATGCCCTGAGGGGCCCCATGGCCAGGGCAGTGGGAGTGTGGCTTTAAAGAGGGAGTCCCCTCTAAATATCTCTGGAAAAACAGTGTGACACATCTGTTCTTGCCAGTCTGCTTCCTCTGTTTTGTGTGGACTTGCCCTTTAAGTAGTAGTGAAGACCTGCCAGTCTTTCTGAAGGTGCTGACCCCAGTAGATGAGCTGTTATGGTTTTAAGGGCTGACTCACTCTTTTATCCTGCTCTGGTAAGAATTTGATACTGACAGGACCTCAGAGTAGTCAGTTCTTTGAAATGTTTTGTGAATGGGCTTTCAGGGGTGGGGAAGATGATATTTGAAGTCTTCTATACCCCTTTGTGAAACAGTGGGTTTCAAAAAAACTTAAGATTTTTCAGGCCTTCAGTAGGATACTTAAGCCCACAGATAACAAGTTTGCTTCTCATACTTGCCTTCAGGGACTACTTCTAGTGGACAGTAGTGTCTCCAGGCACCACATACCAGTGTGAAAACCTCTGCTTTTTAATTACTCATGTGGGTTTCTGTAGCTGGCAAGTCCAGAAGGGCTCAAATGTAGCCCTCCTGAGCTTGCTGCTAGCAGATTTCTCTTGGGCTGTAGAGGGAGCCTGGGGAGATGAGCTTGACAAATTAGGCTCTGGAAATACTCAGAAAATTGTTTGTTGTTGTATTTATACTTAAGATGACAAAATTATTGTCAACTTCAACAGCAAAGCAGCTCTAGGAGCCAGCTTTATCCCTTACAGAGCTGTGAGGATCTTGAGGTTGGGCGCTGGGCTTTGAGTTTGTAGCAGAGGAGACTTTCTCCCTGGAACCACTGGCCTTGTGTGGTCCCAAGAGTGCATGAAAGCAGTGTTATGGCATCACTAATCTCAGAACTGTTTCTCCTTGTAGGAATGCTGAAGGAGCAGGGTTAAAGCTGTTGCACCAGTGGGTTTGGGGGGATTTTTCTTTTTTTTTTTTTTTTAATTTTTTTGAGTTTGTAGCAGAGGAGACTTTCTCCCTGGAACCACTGGCCTTGTGTGGTCCCAAGAGTGCATGAAAGCAGTGTTATGGCATCACTAATCTCAGAACTGTTTCTCCTTGTAGGAATGCTGAAGGAGCAGGGTTAAAGCTGTTGCACCAGTGGGTTTGGGGGGATTTTTTTTTTTTTTTTTTTTTAATGATGCTCTTAGAGTACCAGTATTTGCATTATTTGGATATGTGGGCTCAGCCTTGAAAGGCTGGTGCTGTGGGGCCTATAAGCCAGATGTGTAAATGCAGCAGGAACAGCAAATGCAGAGTCTTCCTCCTGTTTGTGCTGTGCAGTAATGCTTTCCTTTCTCTTGCAGGTCTCAAACAGTTGTTGAAACAAGGATCGGTGCAGAAGGTGTACAATGGATTGCAGGGATATTGATGTGTGGAAAAATTGGACTTAACTGAAAATGAAAAGTCAGATTTGTTCACAGTCTTTTCTCCTGCCCACTGTAAAATGGAAAAGAGGGAGGGTGGGGCAATTCTTGAGGTATATATAATTTTTTTCCTTTGTAAATGGTGGAAGTGCTCAGACAAGTTGGGGGAAATACTACCCTTTTCAGGACATAACTGGTGCTGCCTATCATGTTCCACGTCCTGGAACAACAAAGAGACTCCTTGAGCAGAAAAAAGTGGGGAAAGGAGTTTTAAATTCCATGCAGATTGGAATTTCTGGTTTTTAAATATATTTTGATGTGACTTTTCTTGACCATCTCAACAAATTTTCGTAGTTTCTCCTGCTTTTATGTCCTTCGTGTCAGTCTCTTCTGAGTTTCTGTTGTTTTGGGTTTTTTTAATCCCAGCCCTTCTTGCCCTTTCCCTCTGAGTCCAGAGTGTGGTATTCCTTCAGAGTTTGTGTTTCTGGGGCAGGAGTACAGGTGCTGTTGGGAGTGGACTGGCAGGAGAGCCTTTATGGGCTATGTTAGGCCCCACATATGGTTGGGAAAGCAGGGGAAGAGAGTCTCTTAAGGCTCCTGTGGACTCTCTTAACTACCAATTAGTCCTCGTCCCAAAAGTTAATGCTTGGGTTTAAATTTGAAGTCACAACAGCTTAGCAAAGACTCCTCAGACTTTAACGGTGGGATTTGGGAAAATAATGGGAATGGCTCTCCATGGCCTTGATTCTTCCTCTTTGCCCCCAGAGGTAACCAACCATCTGGAAAAGTTCACTTACCTCCTGCACTCAGTCCTCTGTGAGGACGGGTGAAGCTAACAGCACAGAAATAAAGATGTTTGAGTTGGAATGGCAAAAACTACTTGGTTATGTATTTCAGCAGCCTTTACCCTGGGACAGCTGCAAGTTATTGGACTAACAAGGTATGGTCCCTTCAACGATCTAAGCTGTGAGCTGCTGTAACGGGTGAAACTACAGCTGCTAATACCAGCAAAAGCTCTGTAGCTGCTTTATTTGAACCAAGGGCCTGGTAACCTGGCAGAGGGGGACCTGTGCTGCTCTCGTCTCTGTCGTGAAGACCCTGCTGCTTTAAGCATCCCCACCAGTGACTCTCATCTCCACATGTTCTTCAGGAGTGGTAGCTAAACAATTTCTGAGAGGTGCCTGTGTCAGACTTATGCTTTACTGTGACAAGGGATGTAGGCAGCAAAAGAAATGAGTCAGTTGTTTGTGTGGGATGGTTCTGCTCCTTCCCTCTGGGCTCTTAGGGGCTATAAAGTGGCATCCTTACAGCTGCTGCCTTATACCTCATAGCCTGCCTGGTAAGTGGATGGGATCTGTTTTTTCTACATGGACGTGTTTGCTGGAGAGCAACAGCAGGAGACTCAAGGTAGTTTTTTTGCTTTTGTCTTTTCTTGTTTGTTTTTCTTCATTGTGAACTTTTAAGTAGCTCAGATCTGAGCTCGGAGAGGTGGAGAGCAGCTCTGGCCCAGCCCTTGTGTGCTGCCCTTGGTCTAGCAATGTCCCACCCAACCCTTAAACTTCAGTGGGAGCTGACGCAGCGGAAGCAGCAGCACCGGGAAGGTTTCCTGTTGGATCCTTTGTACGTTTGCCTTGGCAGAGCAAAGCGGGGGCTTTGGGAACAGCTGAGAGAGGGGGGCGAGACAAACCTGGGATGCCAAACCCTTGGTCTCAATACTCATCTTCCTCAAAATCTGTAAGCGTAAGCTTTTAATCCCAACTGAGGCTGCTACCTCAAGTGTCTCCCCATTTGATGACCAGCTCTTTCCAGGTGTCTGTAGGCAGCTCTGCCCCTGCTTCCCCCCTTAGCTTAGATTTCTAAGGAACCTCAGATTTCAAGGAAACTCTCCTTCCGATATCCCTGTGTATGGGGCTAGTTCCTGTTATCTCAGCCCCTCGAGGGTCTGTTTGATGATGATTGCCTTTCTGCCTTCCTATTCCACTGGTGCACGACCATGCTGCCAGTGCTTGCCTGTAGCAATAAAGCGAAAGAGCTGGGACTTCACACCAAAGTCTCAACTTCTCCACAGGAGAAGGTCGTGTAACCTTTCTTACCTGCACCCCTAGCAGCAGGCAGTGCATTTATTTTGGGCATGAATACTTGTTCCTGCTGCCGCTTTTCCTTTCCCTGCTAATTCTTCCTGTGTTTTGGTTTGTTTTTTTTTTTTCCATTGTGGGTCTGTACTCCTCTGAGAGGCCCGTGCTATGTAGAACAGCAACAATAGCTGCAAAAACTCACCCAGCTTTTACAAGGGTGAGAAGAAAAACAGAAAAGAAAGCCCCAAATCATACTAAGCAACCCTGCTTCCTTCCATCTTCCTTTTTCCCCCTGCTGTGGGGTGTGTGCAGAGCTGGGGTCCTCCACCTTTCCCCACCTTCAGACAAAGCTTCCAGGGTTTCCATGTTTTCTCCACAGGTAGCAGCATACACTAGTGCTTGCCAGGGTCTGGTTCAAACATTTCCGCTTGCCTGAGGAAAGTTGTGCTGCTTCTAGGATTGTGGGGAGGTATTTGTCCTCCAAGGGTTCCAGGGTGTCTGGCCAGGGGGATGTGGAAGCTGTTCAGTGTCTGTGACATCCTGTGTCCCCTATTTCAGTAACATTTAGCTGGTGTGAGTCATAGCGCGCGTGGACTCCTTTATCTCATATAAATGCTTCTTAGGAGGCTTAGATGTTCACATTGCCGCCTCTTGGTTTGGGACCAAGCAAGCATCCTGAAAGTGCAAACCTCTGAGCTGGAAATCCTGTAATGCACAGCCTTAATTTCCAGCCCCTTCTAAGCAATGCTGTTGTTCCCAAATTGGATCAAATAAAAAAAAAAAAAAAAAAAAAAAAAAAAAAAAAAAAAAAAAAAAAAAAAAAAAAAAAAAAAAAAAAAATCCTGGTCCCCTTTTACCCCTGGTCCCCTTTTACCCTAAATCCTTGCACAAGTCAAGGATTGTTGAGGTTTTGGATATAGGCATGTTGTTTAATTCTTCTAGCAAAACACTTGTCCTTGAAACATGTTTCTAGAAGTCCTTGCTGTTTTGAGAAGGGGGTGTTTTAGACAAGCACATGGTCCTTGCCTAGCTAAAATGGGATCCTGATTTATTTCTGAACTGAATGGTTTTGATCACCTCACTTAAAATATGTTACCACCCTTTGGCTGGATCCCTCCCATCCCAGGAGAGATGAAGGAGCAGATGGGGTGAGGACTCCATAGCAGGTAGATGATGGGGGGTGAAAACAGGGTTCAGATCTGCTTTTCCAGAAAGCATCGTGCCCTAACAGCCTTGTCCGCTTCTCCTGTCCCTCCACGGTCTGGGCTTGCTGCATCTAAAGCCACGTTGTCCATCCCGGACCAGATGTTGAAGTTCTGGGGCTGTGCACAGGAGCTTCAGCATTAGGTATGTGGGTCCTGGGGAGCAGTCTGGCTCAAGGGGGTTGTTTGTTCCCGATGGCTTCAGCCATGCAGAGAGCCCCTGCTGTCTTATTTCTCACCGCAGCAAGTGGCACTGCTTGCACAGAGCATCCCCTCCTCCCCAAGTCCGGGCAGGGGGTGAAAGTGTTCCCAAACAGCAGTTTCTTCTCCATGGAAACTTCTCTTGCAAGTACAGCGCAGGCAGGCTTGGTTTTTTTCCAGAGAGCTTGTCCTTTTAAAGTACTTCTGTATATCTAAACTTTTCTGCTTCTGAGAGACAGGCAGCGGAGATAGGAGGGGAGAAGTAACTGGTGCCAGGAAAAGATTGCTCTACTGAAGGCACATTTGCAATGTTCCCAAATACAGCTGCTCAAATGGGTGTCTGAAGACCTTGGTGGTGAGGACCTGGCAGGAAAGATGAAGCAACAATTCCTTGCTGGAGTCTTTAATGTGATACCTGGATAGCAGCCCCCATCTCTGCTTCCATGCTGTCGGGCTGATGAGCAGCATTGCAGGAGCAGTGGTGGAGCATCTCGCAAGGCGTGGCTTGCTCAGACCGAAGCAGTCCCCAGGGAGGGGACAGCCCAGTTGGAGCAGGGTGGGAGGTGTGGTGGGACCGGTGGTATCCTGCTGCCCAGAAGCCTCCCTGCCACGTAGCCCTGCTTGGTGTTGACTGTGGCCAGCGGCCAGCTTTCTCTTCCCGTTTCCTCTGGCTTGGTCAGACACACTGACCTGGGAGGTGAGAGGAAAGGGAAGAGGGCAGTGATGGGTCCTGGGCACCCATATGCCCTATGAGGAGGGACTTGCCAGCACAGCCCTTTCCTCTGCTCCTAAATATTTCCAGGAACCTGCCCGCTCTTGTGTGGGAGCTGGAGGCTGCTAGAAAGCAGATACCCAACAGCCTCCACTTCCCAAAACTGTTGCCCAAAAAAAAGCATCCCTTGCTCAGGGAGGGCTGCCTGCAGGCTGCACATATTGCAAATCCCCTTGCCCTAGTGCAGCCCCTGGGTTAAAAAGAATGTCCCAAAGCTGGTGATGCCGGAAACGAAAACATCTGCGGCTGTGACAATGTGACCTCTGGAGGAATTCAGAAGAACGGAGCTTGTTTAGTTCAGAAAAGTGATGATGATACCAGCGTAGGCAGTGAGTGCGTAAGGGGTGTTTACACAGATAATCCCTTCTTCCTGTCCTCAGAGACTTAAATCTGGTGCTACCCATTTTCATGATAAGCACTGATACTATCAGCCCAACTTTTTTTCCCAGCTGCTGCCTTCCCCACCCAAGCAGGCGCTGGAGCCCATCGCTGTGTTTTCTGGCAGCTCCTGGAGCCATCCAGGCCTTTGCCCCTGGGGACAGGCAGGGCACCGCGGCTGCCGGCCGGGCCACGGAGTCAAGGATGCTGTGCGAGTGGCTGGAGGCTCCCAAAGGGCATGGCGGGGGACACCGACCTTGCAGCGGGGGGAGTGCATGCCCTTGCTAGGCGGGAGGGGAGCCTGCCCACCCCATGTGAAGCACCCATGGGACGTGGGCACAGGGAAAAGATGGTTGGTTAGCACATTGGCATCGTCTTACTCACTGGAACAGTGTTCAAGGCTGGGTGTCTTATCTTAACCCTTATCCAAACCAGCGCTAGCAGAGCTGAGTGATGGAAACCATGTGGTGCATGGAAAGCAAAGCCTCACGTGGCAATTGGTGTGGACGACTGGCATGGTTTGCTTTAGGGGAGATGCTGCATAGGGGGGTTGGTTAAAGCCTCCAAAGGTCTGCATGTGGGTTGGTTCATTCTCTTGCAGAGAGATGGTATATGTTGGAGCGGTGGTGGGGAGGGAACCCAGCTCACATGCTGGGGCAGCCAGGCCACGTGTCCCCAGCGTGCTGCACCGGGCCAGGTTTTGGTGGCCCTGTGGTGAGGCATTTTGGGATGAGGAAGAGAAATTTGGGGACTGTGATGTGCTGGGGCAGGGGGTGGATGCTATTGCCATAACCCCTTGGCTCTTGGCCACCATGCCCACATTGGGCGCAGGTGCTGGTCACCACCAGGGAGGTGGCTGTGGTGGGTGGGTGTGGGCACGGTTTGAGATGAGGCTGTTTCTCGGGATCCTGCAGTTTTAGGGAGATCCCCGCTGCTGGGCACTGCCCCATCCTTTTGTGATCATTGGTGGAGACCCAAGAGATCAGCAGCAAAGTCAGCTCCTTTCTGGAGTACTCTCCTGCTGCAACCGATGGGCTCAGGGGCAAGAAAAAGGCTTTTCCAGAGCGGTTTAAAGCAGAGAGTTCCTCATCTGTCCAAAAGATGACGCATTTCAGAAGCAAAAAGCAAAACAAGCCCTGTTGTCCCAGGCCTCCCCAGTTTCTCCAGCCTGGGTCTCGCCCAGGTGCCGTCCCTGCTGCCAGCCCCTGTCCAACCGCACCATTGCAGCCTTGGGGCATCGCTCTGCCGTGAGATTCACACTCTGTCCTCCCAGCCAGAGCACGGAGCTGCAGCCTGAAGGGGGACTTGGCATGAGAATCACTCTGGGTCTTGGGACCACAGTGCAACATCTGCCTCCACGTGCAGGCAGCAGAGATGCCCGAGTCCGAAAACCAAAGTAGAGCTGTGAATGCAGCAGTTTCTCCCCCCTGGAAGCTGGCTACAAGTGTTTTTATCCTTTCATGGGGAGCAAACCTACTGCGTTTGACCTTCAGCATCAGCCTCATGTTCCCTGATGCCTGCAGCGAGGACATGCAGTGCTTGGCCCGCAGCAGAGCTGCCACCAAGGGCTCTTCTTTAGAGGCCGAGCAATGACATTCACGTGCCTCAGCCTTGTTGTTTTGGATCCTCCAGCCTCTTGGCTGCCATTTCCCTTTTGCAAAGGAGCCCGCTGAAGGGTGGGGAGGGTCCTGGCCCCTGCCCCAGGAGCCTAGTGGAGGCGGGGGCTGCTCAGGGGCTGGCCGGTGGCCAGAGTGATGAGATGTGGTCTTTGGAGACCTCCTCCTCCATCCCTCCTTAAGGACAACCACTATGTCATCTTCCCATCCCCTTTCTGTCCTGCATCTCTCTTCCCATCTTTCCCGCTGCCCACCCTTTCTTTCTTGCTTTGAGCTGCAGGGAAGGGTATTTAGAAAGGCATGAGCTGGAAGTTAACCCAGGAAAGCTCCTTGCTCCTGTGCTGTCCCCTCTTCCCATGGCCCAAGCCAGCTCCTGGCTCATCCCCAGCCCTTCCTACCCTCGACGCAGCAGAGACGAGCACGAGAGGGGTGTCATGCTCAAAATCTTGCTATGGGCAAAAGGAAAACGCAGCCAAGAATTTATTATTAATATAACTGAAGTCTAAACAGTCAAAGAGTAGTTTTTAGCTCAGATCGAGATTGCAGAAAAGGAAAATAAAGCAATGAATGCTGTTGTACAGTACTAGTAATAAAGCTCTGCATTTCTTTAGCTGGTCCTTGGGGAGTGGTTTCTCGCCTTGGGGTCCCCAGCGCATTGCCTCACGCCTGCCCTGCCTCTCACCCGGCATCCCCACGCTCCCGTGTCCCTCTGGGCAGCATTCTTAGGGGAGAGTGGTGAATGCATTAATCCGCTGAGAAAACTGCCCCGTTACAGCTGGCTGTACTCAACCTCGGTGTCTCATACAAAGATGAGGAAATGAAAAATAAATAAAGCGTCGCCACTTGGCCATTGGAAAAATTACTTACTTGAGTCAAACCAAAGCTGCAGGCAGATTGAAAGGAGCTCAGGAGGTGCAAACCCCACCAGCCTCTCTCCAGAGGCCGTGCAAACTCAGTGCGCGGCCTGGGGTCCGACGCAGGGATTGGCAATGCCAACGAGCCCACCCAGCACTAACGACCGTGGCCCCCCCTGTGCCTGCCCCCCGTGATGGATCTGCAGCCCCGTGTTGGTGCTGCTAGGGGGAAATGAAAGCAACCAAATACGATGTGAGAGCTGATGGGTGGTTTTATTACAGGACATCTCGAAGCAGTGCCACAAAGGTGTGACATCCTCCATCCCAGGCATTTATCCCCACTGAACAGGGATAAATGAGGGTTTCAATGCCATCATTTTAACCCTTTCTTGGCTGCTTCTCCTGCCACTTCCCCCCCCTTTCCCTATTTTTTCCATCCATGCCAAGCGTATTTCTGCGTTAAGTCTCAGTGCACCGTGCCAGCCCAGCGTGGGGACCATCCCCGGGGCAGGGTGCTGCTGCTGGAGGGGTCAACCCAGCTTGGACCGGGCAGGGAAGCCACTGGTGTCCTTTGGAAGCAAAGCCTGCGGCGCTGGGGAGATACATCCCTTGCAGGGCACAGGCTCGGTCCCTGCCTCCACGGGCTGATGTGGAACAGCTGCCGGCTCCGCTAGCAGCTCCCTCCCGTGCACAAGAAGATCCCCGCGGCCATGCCCAGCAAGGCGAAGGTCCCCAGGATCAGGCCCAGCACCAGCGGGGCATGTGACCGGCTGCTCTGTTTTCCTGCAAGAGACGAGAGGGATGGAGGTGATGACTGGGGTCACCCCCACCACGCCACCATGTGTGTCCCCCCAGCCCCAGCACAGACCTGTCCAGGCGCTCTGAGCCTGCAGGATGCCAACGCAGGTGGTGTTGAGGAAATGCTGGAGGTCCCGGGTGGTCTTGGGGTACTTCATCAGCTCCCTCTCAGCAAAGGCAGCCACCGCTTCCCCGCCAGGCCAGCGCCGCTCCCAGGTGGCATTGGGGACGTGGAAGCTGAGGAAAGCCGTCCCGTTGAGGGTCACCTCATAGAAGCTGTGGGCCGTGCCATTGGGGAAGAGGTGGCAGCCCAGGCGGCAGCACAGGCTCTGGGTGTCTGCAGGGACAGAGGGAGGGGGTCAGGGCCAGCACATTCCCACCCTTGGCGGCCCATTGCCGTCACCAGCATCAAGCTGTGCATTGAGTTTGCAAGGGCTCAGCCTTGCACTGCCTGACCCACCCACAACTTTGTTTTCACTTAGTTTAGCTGCAGCGGCGACTTTTCCAATGGCCGAGCGGCTGTGCTTATTTTTTACTTCCTTATCTGTGTACAGCACAGCTTCAGTTTTATAGAGACGGCAGGTTTTTTGGTGTGGAGTGAGTTATTCATCACTCTCACAGAAGGATGTGGCACAGGGAGCGTGGGGCGAGGGGAGGCGTGGGGCTCATGCCAGAGACCCCTAGGTGAGAAAGTGCTCCCCAGGGGCCAGGTAAAGAAATGCAGAGCTGGGGCAAAACTGGTTTGGGGATAACAAAGAAAACGAAGGTAAAACACACCCTGCACAGGAACACTGGAGGTAATGTGGGCTTGCAGAGCAATGCAGGCAGGAACATGAAACCATCACCATCAGCATCCCACGCATCCCACGAAGGCTGCGGGGTGCAGGCAGGGTGCAAGGTGGATGCAGGCAGGGTGCAAGCAGGTTGAAGGCAGGTTGCAGGCAGGATGCAGGTGGAGTGCAAGTGGGGTGCAGGCAGGGTGCAGACAAGTGCAGGCAGGGTGCAGGCAGGATAAAGGCAGGCTACAGGTGGGGTGCAAGTGGGGTGCAGGCAGGGTGCAGGAAGGGTGCCTACACCTCACCACCCCCCCAGGCTGCAGCCCTCAGGCCTACTCCCCAAGGGGCAGCAGGAGGCTGAGCATCACCCTGTTCCTGGGGTGGGCTCCGAGTAAGAAATTCCTGGCTCCACAGAAGGGCTCCTTTTGCCCAGAGTGAGGTTTTGCACATGGCCGTGTTCCCATCCCTTTGCCCAGCTGTCCCTGGAGAGCCGTCCCTGTGCCCAGGCAGTGCAGGGTGGGCTCCCCTTCCCCAGTGGGTCCTGTCCCCCAGCGGGCTATGCGTCTCCGTCCCCGTGCCCCCCTGGGGTACCACTCACAGTTGATGGGCCTTTCCTTGCTGAAAAGCTTCACCAGCTGGTCGAAGTAGAGCAGGTAGGTGGTCACGTCCTGCTGCCGCCTGGCCCAGGCATCCGGGGGCTCCAGCGGCAGCACCTGAGTGACATTAAGCCCCTCCAGGAGATGACTGAGCCGCCCATCCAGGCTGGCGTTCCCCCAGAAGACGGAGCTGCCCTTGGAGACGCGGGTCCGTTGCAGCATGGTGAAGGTGAGCGGGGCTGCAAGAGACACCAGACATCACCCACTGCCCCGTCCCTTTCCTATGAGCCGTATCCCCCCCATACCAACCCCAAGTCTTGCCTGCCCTGCTGCCACCGTGTCCTTGCCTTACCTGCCTGGTCTGCCCCGCAGCCCAGGGCCCCGCAGAGCAGCAGCAGCCGGAGCATCGTGGGGACAGGGATGGGGACAGGAATGGTGGCCCCACGGCTGGCCTGGCAAGGAGTTAAGCAGGACCGGGGAGGTGGGGCTGCGGGAGGAGGAGAGTGGGAGTCTGGCCAGGTCTCTCCCATTTCCTTAGCCCGAGCCACTCACACCCCTTCCCTGCCGGACGTGCCGGGGGTGCCCAGCCCTGCAGCGTCCAGGGATGGTGATGCGGGATAAGGCTCCGAGCTCACCCCGGGGCCTGCTGGACGGCACGGCACCGCTCCAGCCGGTGGGGGAGAGAGTAGCCAGCGCCTGCCTCAGTTTCCCCATCCCTTGGTTGGGCAGGGGCCCCATCCCCGCTCCCCCCGAGTGATGCGGGAGGCCAGCAGGGACACAGTGGCAGGCGACCAGCCCGGGAGGAGAAGGGAGGGAGGGAGGGAGGGATGGAGGGGAGCAGCCTCGCAGCACCACGCTGCACCCGTCGGGGCCCGGGGAGGCATTCCAGTGCCGGTGCTCCCGGCAAGCGCTGGTGTGACGGGACCCCCATCCTCGGAGGGATGCGACCCTTGCGATGCGACATCCCCGCGGCCCTCGTAATGAGCTGGGCGGGGGGTTGGGACCGAGAAAACCCTGACTGGGCTTGCTCCGTATGTTTGTTTTTTAATTATACCTAAAATAATCATAGATTGCAATTTAAAAATTATAAAATTTATATTAAAATATCCAGCTTGTCCCGCTGGCACAGCGTGGCAACAGCCTGGGGCGGCACGTACCGGCACCGCACCACGCGCCATGGCACGGTACGGCATGGGATGGCGCGGGACGGCGCGCCACAGCCGCGGGGGGGGGC
>NW_008795924.1:1723748-1738888 GCF_000699145.1 Aptenodytes forsteri
TCACCAGCGGCGGCGATGCGCAAGGTGGGGCCCGGCGGGAGGAGGGTGGGGAGCTCGGCGCCTGTCCCGCCCCGTGGGGGCTGCGTGTCCGTGTCCGCCCGGCCCCGCGGGCTTGGCGGGACCAGAGTCCGCGGGGCCGCGGGGACGCGGCCCACGCTTCTCCCCGGGCGCCCGGGGCGGGGGAGCGGAGAGGGGAGACACCCCCCTCCCCTGTTTCCCCCACGGGGGAAGGGGCGGTGCGTCCCACCCGCTGTGCTTCCCCGTCCCCATCACCCCCGGAGCACCCTCGGTGGGAGGTCACGGGCCCCACGGGGGAATCCCCACGGTGGGACCCCTCCGACCCAGGGGTAAGCAGCTATTTCTAATACATCTCGCTCTCGGGTGGTTGCTCATCTGCAGCTCCCACCCGTGCACTGAGTTTCCCCAGTCTGTGCCTGCGTGGGCCCCCCCGGCTCAAGGGGATGATGCTTCAGGGTCACCTATAGGATCTGGTCCCCTATGGGGCACCCACCCTGCGCGGGGTCCCTCGGAGCTGCCCCGGCTCACATCTCGCCTTTCCAGGGATGAACGCCGCCGTCCGTGCCGTCACCCGGATGGGGATATACGTGGGAGCCAAGGTCTTCCTCATCTATGAGGTTGGGGTACCACCCTGCTCCCCGCCGTGGGGTGGGGGGAACCACCCCCCCTGTGCCAGGGTACCCCTCATCTCTGCCCCCTCACTTCTCTGCAGGGCTATGAGGGGCTGGTGGAGGGGGGAGACAACATCAAGCAAGCCAACTGGCTCAGCGTCTCCAACATCATCCAGCTGGTGAGGCTCACCAGTGGGGCCATGGGACCTCCAAATCCCACCCCCCAAACCTGCATGACGAGCCCTGTCCCCCCCTTATCTCTCCAGGGTGGGACGGTGATCGGCAGTGCCCGTTGCAAAGCCTTCACCACCCGTGCGGGCCGGCTGCGGGCCGCCTGTAACCTGGTAGAGCACGGCATCACCAATCTCTGCGTCATCGGCGGGGACGGCAGCCTGACGGGCGCTGACATCTTCCGCTCCGAGTGGGGCGGGCTGCTGGAGGAGCTGGTCCAGGACGGTGCGTGAACCCCCTTCCCCAAAATCCCTGGGTGGGTAGAGTGAAAGCATTCAAGGGGCGTTGAGGTCCAGAGGTCCACCCCATCACTATGATGCCCAGGGAGGGCTGGGTTCCTCCGCTGCTCTGTAGGAGCCGGCCCAATGCCAGGGGGGGATGGGAGCACCCTAAAATAACCGGTGGCGTGGCCATCCCCCCTGCAGGGCAGATCAGCAAGGAGGTGGCACAGGAGAACTGTCGCCTGAACATCGTGGGGCTGGTGGGCTCCATCGACAACGACTTCTGCGGCACCGACATGACCATCGGCACTGACTCAGCACTGCACCGCATCATGGAGGTGATTGACGCCATCACCACCACGGCACAGAGGTGAGCAGGGTGGGTGCTGGGTGCTGGCCCACCCCGGGGCATCACACCCACCCTCCTCCTCCCACACATGTCCTTGCAGCCACCAGCGGACATTCGTGCTGGAGGTGATGGGCCGCCACTGCGGGTAAGCCCCCGTGGATGGAGAAGCTCGTCGGCAGGATGGGATGCCACGTTTCAGGGCTGGTGCCAGTGCTGCCACCGCTGTGTCCCCCCAGGTACCTGGCGCTGGTGTCC
This sequence comes from Aptenodytes forsteri, assembly GCF_000699145.1. Classification (NCBI taxonomy): domain Eukaryota; kingdom Metazoa; phylum Chordata; class Aves; order Sphenisciformes; family Spheniscidae; genus Aptenodytes; species Aptenodytes forsteri. The sequence goes on from NW_008795924.1 coordinate 1,725,434, forward strand.
GGCTTGGCCTCAGGCGCCGACTGGCTCTTCATCCCTGAATCCCCTCCGGAGGACGGCTGGGAGGACCTCATGTGCGAGAGGCTCGGGGAGGTGAGGGGGGGGGTTCCTACAGTCCCGTCCCCCTTCTCTCCCCAGAGAGTCCCCGCAGGGATCCGGGCTGAGCCCCACGGCTGGCACCCGGCCCCTGCGAAGCTTCGGGAGCTCCTGCCATTGTCCCTGTGAAACGGGGCACTCAGCCGAGCGCAAATCCAGCCCTCACGTGCCAGGGGCAGTGCTGGCTCGGGGGCTCAGCCGCCCAGAACCTGAGCCACCCCCCCAGGCTATGGCCAGTGGGGGCAAAGGATGCTTGGGCTCAGCCACCAGCAAATTTTGGCTAAGCCGCAGTGGCTGTTTTCCTCCCCTCACGCCAGACGCGCAGCAGAGGGTCACGGCTCAACATCATCATCATCGCTGAGGGTGCCATCGACCGCAGTGGCAAACCCATCTCCTCCAACTACGTGAAGGATGTAAGTGCCTGCTCCGGTGCCCGCTCCGGCACCCGCTCCGGCACCCATGGTGGCTGGCGGGTCCCCGACGTGACATCCTCTCTGCTCCACAGCTGGTGGTGCAACGCTTGGGCTTTGACACGCGTGTCACCGTCCTCGGCCATGTGCAGCGCGGAGGGACCCCGTCAGCCTTTGACCGCGTGCTGGTAGGTCTGGGGGGGAAACACGGAGGGGGGGTCACCCTGCAGGAGCAGGCAGCTGGGGAACCCCGCTCCTGCCTTCCCTCTGCCTGTTGCAAAGGACTTGCCAGCTGGGATAAGGCTCAGACAGTCCCCGTGGGCTCGGCCCCGCTGTGCCAGGCGATGTGCCCATTTCCTCTCCTTTGCTGCAAATTTCATGGGTTTTTAAATAAAACCAGCAGCTCTCTGGCTGTAACTCAGGCGTGCAAGCAGCCGCGTGGTTTCCAAGCCCGTGGAAGCATCCCCATGCGAGCCCAGGGGAGCATCCCACATGGCTGGCACGGGTGGCCCCAGTGTCAGGAGGCAGCGGGTGCCCCTTTCCCTTTGCAGAGCAGCAAGATGGGGATGGAGGCGGTGATGGCGCTGCTGGAGGCCACGCCGGACACCCCCGCCTGCGTGGTGAGCCTCTCAGGGAACCAGTCAGTGCGGCTGCCACTCATGGAGTGCGTCCAGGTGGTGAGTACAGGGGGGGATCAGGCACACCAGCCCGCTGGGTGGGGGTCCCGCTCCTCTCCCCGCAAGCGCAGGCATCATGGTGCTGCATCTTTTCCCCCTCCAAGACAAAGGATGTGCAGAAGGCCATGGATGAGAAGAGGTTTGAGGAGGCCATCCAGCTCCGTGGGAGGTGAGGAGTGGGGACCAGGATGGGGGGAGACATCCCTATGGGGTGGCCAAAAGGACATGCTGGGATGGGGGCTTCTCCCCAGGGGAAAACCACCGGCTCCTGCAGCCAGGGAGGGTGCCCCCCACCAAGCGCCCCAGGGTCCAGGCACACCTCGGGGCCACGCTGCCTTGTCCTTGCAGGAGCTTTGAGAACAACTGGAACATCTACAAGCTGCTGGCGCACCAGAAGCCGGCACAGGAGAAGGTGAGGAGGGATGGGGAGCGGCAGGGGACACCGCCCTGCCTTGGGGACATGCACCGATGTGCCACCCCTGTCCCCACAGAGCCCCTTCAGCCTGGCCATCCTGAACGTGGGTGCCCCTGCCGCCGGCATGAACGCCGCCGTCAGGTCGGCCGTGCGAATCGGCATCTGCCAGGGACACACTGTCTATGTGGTGAGCGACGGCTTCGAGGGCTTGTCCAAGGGGCAGGTAAGGGGGATGGTGAGCCTGGGTGCCGTGCATTTCCCAGGGGGATGGGTTTGGGCTTGGAGGGGGTGGTGGGGTGCTCCCCCCACCCCAAAACTGAGCACTGCTGCTTGCAGATCCGTGAAGTGGGCTGGCACGATGTGGCAGGCTGGCTGGGACGCGGCGGGTCCATGCTGGGCACCAAGCGGTAAGCACAGCCCCAGGGGGGCCGGGGTATGTAGCAGAGGGGACACCGCTGTCCCCGGGGATTGCAGGGAACCCCTGTCCTCACCCCACGGTCTCTCCTCCCCTTCCCCACCGCAGGACGCTGCCCAAGACCTGCATGGAAAAGATTGTGGAGAACGTGCGGAAATTCAACATCCAGGGGCTGCTGGTCATTGGGGGGTTCGAGGTGCGGGGGAAATCCTCAGCCCTGTTTTGGTGGGGTTGGGGCGGGCTGTCAGCATCCCAGGTGGTGCAGGCACCCTGGGCCATCCCTTTTGGGATGCAGATCCAGCCCCGGGGCTGGCATCTCCCCAGCCCTCGGCTGCTTGCAGGCGTACGAGGGGGTGCTGCAGCTGGTGGAGGCCCGCGGGCAGTACGAGGAGCTCTGCATCATCATGTGTGTCATCCCCGCCACCATCAGCAACAATGTGCCCGGGACTGACTTCAGCCTGGGCTCGGACACGGCTGTCAACGCGGCCATGGAGGTGAGGGACAGGGCAGGGGGCAGCTCACAGGGCTGTCCCGCTCCGCCAGGTCCCATCGTGTTTTGGGATAACATGCGGGAATGAACCAGCATCCCGTCCTGGGCAGCAAAGATGGGTTTTCTGGGTGTGATCCCCCCCTTCTCCTGGCGCAGAGTTGTGACCGCATCAAGCAGTCGGCCTCAGGCACCAAGCGCCGCGTCTTCATCGTGGAGACGATGGGGGGCTACTGCGGGTACCTGTCGACCGTCACCGGCATCGCAGTGGGCGCTGACGCTGCCTATGTCTATGAAGATCCCTTCACCATCCATGACCTGAAGGTGAGCGGGGCAGGGGGCTGCTTTCTGGAAGCATTGTTTCGGTAAAGTAAGAAGGAAAACCAGGGAAGAGAGGGCTCTGGGGCAGGGCAGGATTTGGAGGAGCATGGCCAAGCCCCATGAAGCTGCTGGGTTGATGTTAGTGGCACTTGGGTCCGAACAAGAGGACTGGAGGGACCCAGGATGGCTGCCAGCATCCTGGCATTCATCTTGCAGGCCAACGTGGAGCACTTGACTGACAAAATGAAGACAGATATCCAGAGAGGGCTGGTGCTGCGGTGAGTTGGGGACCCCTGGGGACACTCGCTGAAAAACCCAGCCCCGTGGCAGGGAGCAAGGCTGGAGCTGAGCCCTTCACATGGCTGGAGAGGGTCCCTGGGCGCAGTGAGGTTCAGCATGGTGGGCGCACAGTATCCTGCCTGAGGATGCCACACTCAGCCAGGGGGGACAGTCCTGCACTGGATGCCTCCACTGCCATCCCCACCCCAGCCCCAGGGTGCTGCTGGGGAGATGGGCTGGGGCTCTGGGCCTCAGGGAGAACAAAAGAGAAAAAAAAAGGTGTTTAGGGCAGCATGGAGGGACCCCCTGGGGATGCCAGATTAAGGAGCGGCCCCCCAATCCCTTCCCTCTGCTCCCCCAGCAATGAGAAGTGCCACGAGCACTACACCACCGAATTCCTCTACAACCTCTACTCCTCTGAGGGCAAAGGCATCTTTGACTGCAGGATTAATGTCCTGGGCCACCTCCAGCAGGTACGGGGGACAGAGCCACACGGGCCACTACTGTCCTCAAGAGCTGGGCGGGCTTGACATCACCATTTCTTTGTCCCCAGGGGGGAGCCCCAACCCCCTTTGATCGCAACTATGGGACCAAGCTGGGAGTGAAGGCAGTGCTGTGGATGTCGGAGAAGCTGCAGGAGGTCCACCGCCAGGGTGAGCCGAGGGCTGGGGTTCCCGTGGTGGGGTGGGGGGAGGCTGGTGACACTGGGCAACCCCTGCTGCTCTGGGCTCTGCCACTCGGCCCCCAGCAAGATGGCCATGGTTGGCTGTGTCCCCATCCTAGGGCGCGTGTTTGCCAACTCGGGTGACTCTGCTTGTGTGATCGGGCTCAGGAAGAAGGTGGTGGCCTTCAGCCCTGTGACGGAGCTCAAGAAAGTCACTGATTTTGAGTAAGTCCCCGTCCCCATGCCCCACTGGTTCGCCAGGTCCTGGGGGGACCTTCCCAGGTTGTCCCCAGGGCCACTCAAGAGCTGTGTCCCCCTGTGCGCAGGCACAGGCTGCCGCAGGAGCAGTGGTGGCTGAACCTGCGGCTGATGCTGAAGATGCTCGCCAACTACCAGATCAGCCTGACTGAGTATATTTCGGGGAAGATGGAGCACGTCACCCGCCGCACGCTCAGCATCGAGAAGGGCTTCTAGTCCCGCCAGCCCAAGACGTAGCCCCCCTCTGTGTCCTCTCCATCCCTACATGCTGCTCAGGGAGCACCGGGTCCCCCCTGTTCTCAGTAGCCCTGTAGCTTTGCCACCAACTCCTTAAAGCAGGCAGAGCCTGGTCCCGGCTCCCAAAACAGCACAATCCTGTCCCAAATCGCTGATCCAGGGTATGGTCCCTGTGCAGATGCAGAAAAGAGGTGTTGCTAGAGCCCACCTGCACAGCCCAGACCCTTAATCTTCCCTTAATAGCTTATTCCTATTATTTAATGATGGAGTATCTTGATTCCTTATTTAGTGGCTTGACCACCAACTGCTGCTTTTAGTTGCCTGCCCTGCGTGCGGGAGGGGAGCTGAGGCAGATGTGGTGCCGTCCCAGAGCGGGTAGGGGCTGGTCCCAGGGGCTTTTGGCTGCCCTGTGAGCCCCGGTAAAGCTCCATCCTCCCATGGCATTTGCCCAGTGGGGTGTCTCAATGGCTCAGTGCAGAGCACCAGTCCTGGCAAGCCCCTCTTCCCTGGCCACCTTGCATGATGCTTGGCTGCAACTGTCACCACGTGGCCCTGGGTGCCGTGCCCGTCATCTCACCACTGCTCTGTGACCCCCGAAATCTTGTACCATTTGTGGTGCTGCTCTCCTCCTCTAGAGATAAAACCTGCTGAAGCCAAACCTGCCTCACCAGAGAGTGGTCATTGCGTGCCGAGTCCCCGCGGGGAGGGAAGTGGGGGCCGACCTGGGGTGAGGATGGGGGGACAGTCCCTGCAAACAAAGACACATGGTTTGCTGGAGCCGGATTAATGCCGGGCCAGGAGGTTTCCCTGCTTTGTGCATCCTCAAAGCCTGGGAGAGTGACACCACAGGCGGCCTCTCACTGGCCGGGCCGCAGCGGGTGCAAGGTCAGCATCCCTCTGCGGGCAGAGTTTGCAATCCCAGAGAAAAATTGCTTCTCCCTTGTTTTGGTTCCCACCTTCAAAGAAAGTGCAGAAGTGATTTATCAAGGCGATGTGTTTGTTTGTTAATGCAGTTTCTCAGGGCAGTTGCCAAGCACGCTGGCTCCTGCATGCAGTGCTCAGGCTTGGCTGAGCTCTGCCGTGCTCAGCCCATGCCAGACGGCTGCGTGTAGCCCCTTTCCCAGGCCGCTTTCCTCCTGGGGCTTTCTGCTGACGGCTCCAGCCTCTGGGACATCGCCAGCACCAGGATGCATCACAGTCTTTTGGGTCAAATGCATGGTTATTTTTTCTTCCCCATGAAGTTGTCCCCAAGTGGCAAGTCCCCCCTGATTTCAGTGCTTTTTCCCCTAGCTGGCCACATTACTTGTTTTAGGCTCTGGATGAAGATAATTATTATATCTTCCCTGCCAGAGCTGGACACATGGAGAAACACTGTTTTCCTCACTGGTGGAGGCTGCTCTTCCTGGGCGAGTATCTGCTCTGGGGATCCCAGGCAGAGACCTGGCTGCTCCTCCCAGAGCCAGTGGGCTCTTCCACCATCCCGTGTGCCACTTCCGAGAAGCCCCATCTGGCTCCCAAGCGAGACCCCCCCCATCAGCCATGGACCCCTGCGCCGCAGTGATCCTGTGTGCTTGACTCGCTGTCGGCCTCCGAGAGTGCCCAAGGATGCTTTGAAAGCATGTCGTGCTGGATCCATGCTTGTGGGCAGACAGCCGCTGGCATTTTCCATGACTGGGAAACATCTGCCCTCACCGCTCGATATCCCCCGCTGAGGCAGGTCAGGGCGAAAGCAGGTCATACCAAAAAGCCCCACGGTTGTACCGTAGCCCAGGTGGAGCCTCGTGCCCAGGTACAGCTGGCAGGTCCTGGGCATTCAGCTCCTCTCCAGCACGCATATTCTCCAGCCTGGTGCTTGCAGCAGCAGGCAGGGCACCAGAGGGGCTGGCACGGCACCACAGCCCTCCAGCAGCCAGGTTTAGGTTGTGAATGGGGAAGGGGGTGTCTCCACACTCAGACCAGCTGCACATTTGGATGCACTTGGGGACAGGGGTCACTGCAGCCCTAACACTTCGTTTCTACCCAAAAAAAAGGCTGGAGTGCCAAATTCCTGGGGGGGAAGACCAACAGGTACGGCCCCACATCCCATGGGGAGCAACCACCTGCCAGGATGAGCAGGAGGGGATGTGGTGACTGTGCACCCAGGCTTCCCGGCACATCCAGCCCAGCCCCAAGAGAGGGCAGTGCACAAAGCCACGAGCATCTTGCAGTGAAAGGCAGGCTGCCAGGTCCCTGGAGTGAAAAGGCATGAGCCGAAGGGGCCAGCCTCCCCCCAGGCTGTGCCGAGAGTACGCGGGATGCTGCGGGGTCACCCTGAATGAAGTGGTCAGGAGTATCAAGGGCATCAAGGGCAACTTGCCTGGCAGCGGGAGCACCCACACCAGCCAAGTATGACGAGCACAGCACATAAGTGGCAAGCTCTGCTCAGGGACAATTGTGCTGTTGGGGATTGACAGCCCAACTTCTCCAGCAGAGAGGGGAGGAACTGTGCCAGAGCAGCCTCAGGCCATGGCAATTGCTCCATTAACCACCTTCACCACAAACGAGCCCTGATGACAAACAACGATGCTTGCTTTGACTACTCTCCTCCCAGCAAAACTGGGGAGTCCAGCATGCCAAAATGGCAGCTCCCCTGTTCCCCGACGTGGACAGGCACAACTTCTACCACCAAGCAGGCTGTCAAGACAGCCTGGGAGAGGACTTGCCCTCAGCACAAGGGCAAGATGCAAACAAGATGACGGGTAAGTCTCTCAGTGGCTGTCAGGGGAAGTCTGGTATATTATAAATCACACCAGCCATTTAAATGCAGCTGGGTTTAATGCAGAAGGCAAGAACTAGGTCATTTGAGGAGTTAAAGGCATCAGCACTCTTCACCCAAGTGATGAGGGTCAAACTGTGCCCCTCCCACCAGGGTCAAGTAAACAGGCTTGTAGACACAGGGCTGTCACCATCCCCAAGGAGCGTTCGTTCCTGGCAGCATGACCCAGCACGCGGGGGCTTGGGCACCTGTACAAACAGGGAGAGTGGGGACACAGAAAGGCCACGCTGCCCTACACAGTGCCAGGGTCTGCAGCTGAGTGGCACTGAGGGTTCGCGTCCTATGTCTCAGGGGCCATCGTCCTGCCCAGGCAAGCTTTGCAGCTCTGCATGAGCAAGTGAGGGTTGCTCACAATGTCTTTTGCTTCCTGCGCTCAGTGTGGACTTGTGGCTGCAAGGAAGTTCCCAAATAGCACAATGCTTTTGAAAAGCAGCCCTGCAGCAGCTCCATGCAGTATCAACAAGCGCTGGAGGCGGGTGAGCCATTTCACGGGTCCAGTGAAGCGGGAGGGCGTGGGGGCCCACAGCCCGCCTCCTGCTCGGCAGGGCTGACAATGCAAGCCGTGAACCAGACGTAATGGAGCAATGCCCAGAGTCAGTTATTCTCACTATGTTTGCTGAACCCCAGCCACAACTTACATGTCCTAGAGGGATAACTGGTTTTATTTGGTATGTCACAATGTTTTAGTTTGCATTTAACAGCTCTATAACATCTTAGTAAATGCAGCTTTTTCAGTTAAAGAGAAACACCACCCCTGATGCCTGTGCAAACTGGACAGTAACACTTGGCTTGTTTTCTCCTAACTGCAAAACGCACAGGAGCTTTTTACTCTGACGTTAAGTTTCCTTAAGCTGCTCTAATGCCTGCAGGGGCATGTAGGGGTGAGAGTACAGCTGAGCATTCAGGATCTGGGAGAGAATAATTTCTGTTTCACCTAGGCTGCACCAAGCTTTTCTTTGGGCCGCCTGACCGCCAAGTCAGATGCTGCATGCGCTAACAAGGACCAGAAGAAGTCAGGAGTTGAAGATAAATTAAGAATTTGACATTGACCTTCACAATCTGCACCAGACAGTTCTTGGTGATCATTTCAGGCAGTGTCTCCCCGACGGACTTCACAATAACAAATCTTTGTGGTAGAAGCTGCCTTCAGAGTCTGCTACACACAAGCAGAGGCTGGCCGAGGGTTAGTCTGACAGGGAGCCACCGACAAGCAGTGACCTTTCTAGCCGCCAGCAGGCTTTGCCATCCCCCTTCGATCACACAGCGCAGCAGCACCTCTCACTGCAGCCCTGCTCACTTTCACTTTGCTGATTCCCCTGCAGCTCCCATCACACAGCCCCAGCGACACGAGATACAAATGTTAACGGAGCCTGCTACGCAAGCAGGAAAGCTCTGGAGAGCCACATCAGGTGCTGCCAGCCCCAACGTGATGTGCACAGCCAGGGGCGATGTCAGGAGCTATAGGGGCAGCCAGCAGCACCCCGTCCCAGCCCCTCCACAGGGGAAGCGCAGCGGGAAACACCGAGGCTTTGGCTGTAGCCAGGTATGTGTGGGAAGAATGGCGCTGCGGGTCTGGGGCTGGCTGGTGCTCCAGGGAGGTTTGTAAATGGGCACCATCACTCCTCCTGCAGCTCCTTCTTCCGAAAGGCCTGGAGCCTCCTCCCCACTGTCTGCTGGACGATCTCCAGACCCTCCTTGTCCAGTTCCTTCATGAGAAGCAGGATGGCATTCAGGACATTGTTCTGTTGGGACAAGACAGACACTGCTTTATTACAAGCATGTTAACGCCAGCCTGGGAAAGGACACTTGATTTTCAAAGAGCTGCTCTTTCTAGGAACTACACCACCACCACGGGCAGGGGTTTGCAACAGCCACCTGCAGCTACAGGGACAGATCAACCAAGCCCTTGAGGCAAACATGGGCAGAGACTGCACGTGACAAGGCTAACTGGAATGCAGGACAAACCCGTCTGCCCAGTCCAGCACAGACTGCCCACATGCCTCTGGCTCCTGGCCACCCTCCCAACTGGCTTCTGTAAGGAAAGGCACATTCAAGAGCAGCCGCCCCCTCTCTCCAGCGTGACTGCATGTGAGGGGCAAAGACAGGAACCCTCTCATCTGAGGAATAAGAAGAGCTGGTAGAATCACAAAAGCACAAGCTGGAAGGAACCCTTGAAGGTCCCCAGCCCAACCTCCCACTGACGCAGGACTACTGCCAACACCAGACCATGGCTCTGTCAAACCACGTCTTGAAAAACTCCAGGGAGAGATTCCACAGCCTCTCTAAATAACTGTCCTTCTAGGCAAAATCTTTTTCCTAGTGTACAACCTGAACCTCCCCTTGTTTAATATTTTGTTTTCCCAAAGGCCAGAGCCTGCAGCACTACGCATGGTGCTGCAAAGCAATATACTCAAGTACGTTTAAAACATGAACGAAGAGAGATCGCAGGCAACTAATAGCAGAATGAGGCAGAATGTGGTCTAGATCTCACCCTGCCAACTGAAGTGATGGCACTGAGCCCAGCAGACAGCAACTCCCAGCTGAACAGCCAAGATCCATGAGGTTCATCCAAGACTACACCATGGAGGGGCCTGAGGAACCACCTAAGCTTTCAATTCAGCAGTCCTGTCTACCAGGCCAACAGCCTGCCAGCTGCATTTCAGCCGCTGCCCAAATACCACATGTTCTTAGCACAATCCCAGTGAAGGGACACACGTGCTCACGTGCAGACAGATCAAGAGAACAAATCCCATCAGGCTTTCTTTACATTGCATGATGTCTTAAAGATGAAAAGCAATTCAGTCTTTAAAGATACTCACTCTCTTCTTTCGGTTGCAGTCTGTCTCTCGAGGTGAAAAGGAGGAAAATTTATCCCTGGGAACAGGCTTCATACCAAGCTCCTCTCGAATTTTGCTAAGGGGAGGAAGAGCAAATGTTATTATGACCAGCTGGCAGAACCGTACTCCACCAGGCCAATCCTTTCTAATCATGGGTAACCATGCAAGAACTATCTAGCTGAAGGACTCAAGGCACATCTATTCACACACCACCACTGCCTACAGACCGCAACACCTCAAGCAAAACTCCCACGTGGTAATAAGAGCCTCACAGCTACAAAATGTAAATGAGCACGCTGCTACAAGGTGTCTGCTCACAGCCCCACCTGGAACGACAGATTCCCATGCCTGATGCTAGCTGGGACTGCAGGTCGTGTAACACTGCACTTGAACAACACACAGTGCCACAGCACTGACATGCGCCAAAGCGTGTCGCAGAAGCAGAGATAAGCAGGAATGGACTGTAGCTCACACTTCAGAGAGGATCCATCTCTGTCTGCACATGCAGCTGACAAGCTTGAGAGTAAGTACCCACCTACAGAAGAGCCTGTTTTGCAGATACAGAACCAGACCCACAAGTGCTATTAAACCAGCACAGCTCCACCACGGTAACTGGAACAACAGGAATTTGCACCAGCTGCAGGCCTGGCCCACGGAATATCAGGGTTAGCTGGCAGGGTCCTTTCATGCTACATGTGAGTTCAGCCCAGAAATCCTAACAGCTCATGAGCAAGCCCTCACTTTGTCTCCTCCAGACTGAAGTTCAGCAGTTCACTCTCGGTCTCTGTTGTGGATTCAGCAGCACTGGATTCAGTGGACTCAGGACAGCCATTCTCCACGCTCCTCCTGGCTGGTGGGGCCGTGATCTCCTCACCATCAACCAGGGCCTGGGACAGTTCTTCCTCTGTCACAGCTGCAAAAGCCAAAACAAAACCCTGCTGCAATGAACTCCAGCAGCTCAGGAAGACAGCATCTGTAACAGGGCATGTACTGCTGCTGCAGAGCTATACCACAGGGGTTTGGTCCAAAAATTGTCCTTTGTACTGGCCTTTTGCTTTCATCTTCCTCCTGCAGTAAAAGCCATACAGGAGAACACTGGCAGCCGTCACCAGTTTCTCAAAGTGGGAAAGATATCAGGGAGGGACGCAAACATGCTTTGCCATTTCTTGTGTCTGGAGAAGGCTCCAAAAGCCACCAAATTACTGCTACCAGACGGAAAAGCTTCTCATTTTTTTACGATAGCAGATCCAATTACAGAATCTTTGTTTTGCCACAGCAAAGGAGAGAGCTCTAAAAACCACTAATTAGTGGTACTGTCTCAGCTATAATGGGGCCCTCTCAGCTAGCGTTAACTCTGGCACTGCAAGGAAGGGAGAAAACAGCTTAGATGCGGTGGATCTTGCAGAGGGGACGCTCAACTGCTAACAGATCCTGACTCAAGGGAGAGTCAAAGGACACCTTAACAAGAGGAACCAACACGTCACCGGTTTCCAATTCACCCTGCCTATAGCTTGGGGCTGTTCATTTACCTGCAAACACCCACCTTGGTTATCAAGCTTCTGCAGGCTGGGTAGGTTACGCAGCACCGTCATTCGGTAGTGGTGGGGGTCTGACCCACAACAGGGATTTTCAGACAGCCACAGGACCCTCAGCCGGGGTAGGTTTTTGAGGTAGAAGAGCTCATTTAGGCTTGTTATGTTGTTCTTCCTCAGATAGAGTTCACTCAGATTCTGGCACTGATTCAGCGGCTCAAGGTCCGAGATGCCATTCACACTGAAGAGAAATCTAGGATCAGAAACCAGCGAGCCCATCCCTTTCTCGCTGTACCATTCAGGTGGGAGCACAGCAGCCCCTGTAGCACAGTGGCTTTCCAGCCCCCTTTCCTGCAACAGCTTCACTGAGGAGCCTCACCCCGGCACAGCACAGCAAGGGGCATTCAGGGGCCTATGGCTTTGCACAGAACAAAAATATAGCATTTCATCTTTTTAAACAGAGGAAAGAATTAAAAAAGCAGGCTCTCCTCTCTGCTGAAGATGACAAACAGCCTTTGCTTACCCCAAACACCCATCACACTTGCACCCTTTTCTGTAGCAGTTTCTCAGATTCACTGAAGGAGAACCCATATAAGATTTCCAAGCTAAAAAGCTCAAATTCGCAGACAGCATTGGCTCTGCAGGATCCCCAGAACAGGTGAAGGATGGGTGTGTTGGGGGGAGGCTTACGGAAACAAAAAGCTTTGTGAAATCCAAGAAGCATTTCAACAAGCATTCTGCAAACTGGCTCTATACGGAGGCCCAGAAGATCCAATCCAAACTATGGAATAGGACTGAGGGAGCAACAATCCTAAGAGGTTTTACCACTTCTCAAAACAGGGATTATTTTCTTGAATAGCAAAGGGAAAGGTGCAGAGGATCTAGCAGAAGAATAATCATTTCTGCATCTCTGCCACTTGAGAAATCAAGCATGAAGAGCCAAGCAGCTCAGACATACAACCACAGAAAGGTGGTAAGAAACCCAGGGCAAGCCACAGCCCTATGAGAAAGGTGATTTCCCCCACCCTCTCCAAGGCCAGCAGCCCGACATTTACCTGAACGTGATCACCTCGATGTTGGGCAAATCCCGACATATTGATATCTGGGCAGGAAGAGACAGAAACAACAAGTTAGCACTCCCAGAAAAAAATATAAATAAAAGCAATTTAAATCACAAACAAGCAAGATAAAAGCAAGAACAGGAATTTAGGTTTGCTTCAGTCTAACCCAAGCTTAACACCACCAGAGAGATTTGCTGCCACAGTCAGTGCAGAGTCAGCAGCTCCTCCGCCCTCTCCGCCCAGGAGTGAAAGCGCAGATACCAGCCAGCATCACGTCGCTCTTCTGCTCCAGCAACTCTGCAGTCTCTAGGATGGTTTTCCGGCCACTGCACACAAGAAGGGATCCCTCTTACCCCAGACAGCCCTCTCCTAACGAGAGTACGTCATCCGAAGTCCCAAACAGATGAGGTAGGACTCAGGATCCTGCTCTCCGGGGGTCCACGCAGTGCCTCAGAGAGGAATTTTCCAAGCACTCTCTGGAAACAACATCACACACCCCCCCCCCTTTTTTTTTTTTTGAGATGCTAATCAATCCTGAAAAGCACTGCAGCTCGCTGGTACTAGGCCAGCCCAAACACAAGCCTACACCTTCCTCAGTGCCCCATCAACGCCATCCCCTCCCTGCTCCGGCTGCTGGCCCAGGCTAAGGCTTCCTTCTGGCAGCACCGTGCGGGCCGCAGGTTGTGAACCAAGGATGGCAGCGGGGAGCCGTGGGGCCCCTCCTCACTGGCTCATCCTGGCAGGATGGGAGCAGGCTCTGCGGTACTTACATCCGTCAGGTGGCTGCCCCTGTGGGATGTGGGAGGAGAGCAGGGGGTCACTGGGAGGGCCCAGCCACCCACCCGCTGCCCCCACGCCCGGGCTGCACAGCCCGGAGCTCTGCACCCCCACTGCTTCCATCCACCAAAGCTGCTCTGACACGTCCCACCGTGGGCCTCGTTGTTCCCGCCCCAG
>NW_008795924.1:1739383-1748239 GCF_000699145.1 Aptenodytes forsteri
TTAGATGTTTTGCCTGCACCGGGCTGCGTGCCCTGAGGTGCGGTTTTACTTAATTACTTCATATTTACGTGTAAATTTTATTATTAATTTCATTACATCTTATTAGAGAATGTTTCGTACATATAGCAACACCTTTATGGATCTATAGTTATATCTAACTTTACACGTGAGTATATATACCCCTATATCTATATATATATATGAAGTCTGTGTAAATGAAATATATATTTATACATATTTCTACACAGCTTTCTATATTAATATGTAGAAACATAGGTAGCACTGCTGACTGCACCGACACCAGGAGCCCCGAGGCCAGTCCTCCTCCATCATGTTTTGGGGTAAAACTGCTGTGATGTGCCTCATTTTGCACCTTCAGGGGCTCAACACGCAGCTTCAGTGGTTGAACGGGGATAGCTGAAATGAAAAGGCCTGGAGAAGCGGTGTGGTTAGCAAAGTCCTACAGTCCAAAATAAGGAGTTAATGCAGAGTTTCCTGATGTTTTTCTGCATGTTTCTGCCTTATTCAGCAACAGAAACCACTGCAGGATGGGGGCTGGTAGTTATTTAGTTGTTTATGCTGGTGTTTTGGTGCAGCAGTTCAAATACGTTGGAACTGAACCCTCAGTTGTGGTGGTGGTGATGGCCTTGTGCTGGGGAGAGGAGATGGGTGGCACCAAGCTCCCTACCTTCCTTATTGCCACACTTCTGGATAAGCAAAGGGCTGAGAGATGCATTTACTGGGATCGATGGGCATGTACTTTTCAGGAAGAATGTGGGATAAGCAGGTTAGGTGGATCATCCCTCTGCATTTTCTTCTTCCTGTCTCTCAGCACTTGGGCTGCCGTCACACCCATGGACAGCTAGCTGGGACCTTGGGCTGGGAGGCCAGAGCGCAGGTGTTGTACTGAGGTTTTTAGAGTTGGATATACAAGCACTTGGAGGCAGTTGAAACAATTTTTGGAGTTCTTGACTTTTCTCTGTGCAGCTGTTCACAGGCCAGCTGGCGTGAGGTGGCTGCTGAGACATGGGATTTGGCGGCTTGGGCCATGTGTCGGTGAGGGCAGCTGCAGGATCCGAATCCTCCGCATTGCAGTTGGAACAGCAATGCACACGGCTTTGCTGTACTTTCGTTCTCCACATCCCGGGCTGTTTTCACTTCCAGTGGAATATGGAAACACCCAAGCACGCCTTCAACTGCCCGGCTGCACAATCCCACCCCAGCCATGCTTTGCTGCACTGTTGGCAGTGAAGCCTGTCCCTGAAACAGGCTAAGTAGATTAAGGAATCTTCTCTAGGTGCCACAGAGAGATTTTCGTACTCATCTCACTGACAAAAGTACAGTTCAGTCAGTTTAAACATACACATCCTCCTCTGTCTGCTCTGACACCTCTCCTGCGACTGAAACATGCACAAAAGATTGTTTCATTCAGGTTAATTAAATAAAATCGATTTTAATCCCCAGTTTAATATTGCAAATAGTATCAATAATAATCTTAGGCAAACCTCCTCCCCGGGCTTTTAAAAAGGAGAGAGCTTAAATAATGCATATAGACTTGTAAAGTGCATTAAAGTAGCAGCCTGGAGAGAAGAACAAAAGAACCACTGAGGTCTGGGACCACATGGCCTGGTAAGGCTGTGTAGGATCACCTACAATCCCTGGCATGTCTGCCTCCCGCTCATAGCCCTGCAGTGTCACCTAATAGATCCTTCACGGCTCCAGTGCAGAGATTGAATCTCCCACCGCAAGCTCCCGAGGCTCTCAGCTTGTCTCATACTCAGCCGTGATGAGGTCCGGCTCGGTCATTAATTCCTGGTGGCAGGTTGTGCTCGCTTCTCAGCTCCATGTGAGCAAGAGAGCTAAAAGCTCTTTGAACTCTTGGGCTCATATCTAGAGTATCTTCACTTTGGTCTATACTATGTGGTAGCCACACATTCTCTTCCCAGCTCTGTATCAGTGTTTTATATAATGAACCTGTTATCGCTTGTTTAATTGCTTTGTGGAGGGTCCAGGAAAGGCACTTCTTTCACATAATCCTTACATGTATTTTCTCATTTCAGAAAAGCTGTCATTTCTCATCAATAGCTTTTGCTGTGACCCCTGATTCCTCCATGCAGGGTCTCACAGCTTACTTCCAATGCCCACAGCAGGTTCAGAAGGAGGTGTTTGAACCCCTGAGCGTCTTCGCTACTAAACTGAACCTTCCCTGAACATGCTATGGGATTGTTGGTGGTGTGTGAGTCACAGAAAGGGAATTTGAAGGAGCTGGGAGCTGCCACTGATGATGATGACAAGAAGTGCTGCTGGTAGTAATCCTGAGTGTCATCATTGCTGCCAGCATCGGCACCTTCATGCTTGTCACCACCATCACCTATGGGGTGTCTGCCATCATGGTTATCAGCGGTTACTTCCTCCATTGGCCCTGGTGGTACTCACTAACATCCCCATGCAGATGGCAGCGCCCATACGGACGCCCTCCTCTTGAGTCTTGGCTGTAGGCAGCCTCATTGCTGCAGCTGGCAGGGCAGCCAGAGCCACCTCTCTTGGTGCTACCCCACTTACTTACAACGGTGGTATCCGATGACAGCAGTTTCACGTGGCCCAGAAGCTGATCCCTTTCAAGGAAAATCCTGGTCAGGAAGATTTGTTAAATGGGGTAGAAGGAGCAGGATGGATTTGGGGGAGGCATTCAGAGAACCTGTTTCACCCTCCTGGTATCACCAGAGAGGTGGTCTGCACTCCTGGAGATGGGCTCTGCTCCCTCCCCTCCTGCGTGGTGTGTGGCAGGGAAGGGTGAGTACGCCTTTAGGGCAGCCACTGGTGTGTTCTCGGGAAAGCCCCACTTGTTTGAAAATGTCTCAGCCATCGTCTCTGGGCAGCAAGTTGTTCCTGTAACTGCTCCAGTGTAACTTAGCGTCATGGCAAGCTTGACCATGTTGTGGTTCAGAGGCTGCTCTGCTCATGGCAGCCCTCCAGCAGCTACTCCACCCACAAGACATTCCCTCTGTGCAACTGTCACTGCTCCAGGTTCAGCAAAACCAGACAGGATCACTGTTTAGAAGTTGTCAAGAAATGCCGTGGTTTGGTAAGAGCTAATAAAAAAATCTTGTCATCATGGAGGCAGGCATGTCACCATAGACCTATGCAGGCTCCTTCAGAGGCTTGGTTGCTCTCTTTGGGAAGCATCCCGTTCCACCCCTCTGAAGAGCCAGCCAAGAGGAACACCAGTGTCTACAAGACACTGCCAGAGCCAGTGAAGGAGACGAGCATTCCTGGGTCGCTGTTTGTGCCAAGTTGATGGAGGAGCTTCTGCAGAAATTCTGGAAAAGAGCTTTGGAGAGGACCTCCAGGAAAGCTCCTGCTACCTACAATCTCTACCTGCAGAGGTTTTCCCCTATGATCACACCAGCACTAGCACTGTTTCACTGGAGAGCTGTATGGACACCACGGCAAGTGCTCCTGAAGCCACCTTGGGACATCACATAGCTCCAGTGATCTGACCAGGATGAGGGATCTCACAACAGCCAAGACCCATCTAACCCAACAAATACGAATTCTCAAGACAGCCATCTACAGTAAAAGGAAATCAAACCGGGCCACTTCAATAAACAATAGCTTAAAATTACATCCCTATCATGTCAAACTAACTAAAACATAGAAGGCATTAAATTAAGAACTTGCAAGTTATTTATATAGCAAATTGCTATATTATTAAAAGCTAGTCTCATCCGAGCAGCTTGCTGTCCTCATAGCCAATTGCATAGAACAAGTATTTAATTTACTGTGTGGATTAAAAATTAAGAGTGAAGAGGCAAAGGCCACCAGATACGTGGAAGACTTCTTTCTTCAGACTCTTCTTCACTCCTGTGCAGGAGCTCTGTCGGTATTTCTTTCCTTTGTTTTATACGCTGTCATTATACCAAGATAGAAATGGCACAGCAGCATCGCTCTGCTGTTGCAGTCTGGATTTTAGTGCTTTGTCGTGTCGACAGAGCTAGGCCCCGGTTGCAGCTGAAATGCCAAAATAAGGAGCATCTGTAATTTCCACTGCTCACAGTGCTCTGTAGAGACTGTTATTATCAGTTCCTTTTGTCAATAATACACATCGTATGAATACATTTACATGGGAATTGGGATCCTGCTGATGTACATATAATCAAAGTAAAATATTACGCTTCTTTATGCAGAGTGTGCGATGCTGTGAGATTCACAGGAAGGAGCCTGAAGGGATCAGGGTGACGTGTCCCTCCCTTATAAAGAGACCAAAAACCATGCAGAAAGGGCAGAACATCAGACTCAAGGTGGGTCAGAAAGCTCCCTCTTGCCTGCCTTCCTTTTCCAGAAGAAAAACCCCCACAGAATTAGTGAAGCAGAGCAAAGGGAGCCAAAACACAGCAGGAGCTGTAGTGAACCGACTGCAGTCAACTTACTGCAAGGGGGGTGTGAATAAAATAACAAGTATTGGGGAAGAAAGAAAAGGGAAAAAAGTAGAGAAATCCTTCAAAAGGGTTTATTGATCATTGCAGAGACAGGTGGATTACAGCATCAGCACTACAGCCACACATAACACTCTAGATTTTGAAGTCACAACCAAGTGGCAAATCTGGTGGTTTTTAAAATTACATTTTAAAAAGCATCTGGAGAAGAGCACAGGGAGGTACAAGGAGGTAAAGGGAGTTTAACCATCACTGTTTTCTCCACCCAGATCTGCCAAGGACAATGCCACTTTGCAGGGTAAATGTCCCTCGCAGCCCAGTTGTTTTAGCTCTCAATCCTGCTCCTTCCTCACATCCCCCATTAGGAGGTCAGTGTCATGGAAGAACAAAGATTAAGTGAAGATTAAGAACATTTAAGTGAAGATTAAAGATTAAGAACAAAGAGTAAGTGGAAAGTCCTGACTAGAAAACACCTGTTCGTGGCAAGGAGCTGCTGTAATAGCTCCCAGAACAGCATTTTCACTCTGTCCAGCAGCAGGAGTTACGTATAATCCCCAAAATTGATCCTGAGTGGAGCAGAATGGCTCACGTCTACACTGCTCAGGTCTCTGGAGCAGACTGGGCTGCTCTTGCTGCTTCAAAATCATCTCTCGGTGCTAACCTTTTGGCTGTTCCCCAGCTGGGCAAAGTACTGAAGTCCATCCATAGGTCTCACTGCTACTGCAGTAAGGTGGACTTGGTGTTGTTTGGACTGCTGCTGTTTGCATTAGCTGTATCTGTGCTAATCGAGTTTGACTTTTTGGTGTTAATATTTTTCAGGGTTTTTTTCAACAGATAATAGACAAAGGAAAAAATGAAAAAACAAAGGTGGAAGTTCCTTAAATTCCTGATTTCAAATGCATTTGAATATTTTTAATAAATCCACCAACATAGTTTCTTTTCAGGATTGATGGAATGAAAGTCACCTGATATATTTGATATGTTTTCATCAGTATTTTTCTGTTTCTGATCAGCTGTCATTCCAAATTAGCAGATTACATGCTAATGGAATTTGTACACACTGGGCACAGTACAAATGCAATAGCTCTTGTAAAACATATAAAAAATGAAAGGTTTTTATCCTGTGCTGTTTAAGGCTGCTGAGCAAGAATGATGAACTGCCTATGATCAGCTTTGAATGACTAACAGATATGATATGTAATTCAAGTAAAGGAAAAATCCACTCCCATGAGTTATGCAAGATGAGGAAAAATGATTATTTTGACAAATAGATCTTTATGATGTAAAAGGCAAATAGCGATGCTCACTCGGGGGTTGCTAATTCTTTGGCATTTGCTTACTGAATTGCAGCCTATGAAAAAATCCGCATTTCTGAAAGTTATGAAAAGATGTTTTTTTTCAGCGGCACAGTTTGATTCCAACATGTCTGCAGCTGCAGAGCCAACCTGACAGCTCCCCGCTCCCCCTCCGCCTCTTCTTGCCCCTGCACCGCCCTGTACAGCACGCCAACATGCTTACTAGAGCATACAGAAACCACATTAGGGAGCAAGCCAGCTCAAAAATTATTAGTGAACGGGAGTTAGACAGCTCTGCTGCCAAGGGTGACGGTCCAGTTTCTCCAACAGCTTTTCAGTGGCAGCACGGGTGTGAGCTCCCACCACCACCTCGCTGCACCCCTTCTTCCTGGCTGTGTGCTACCCAGAACTGTGCCAGACCAAGCACTTGTGCGGCTCTTCACTGGAAAGGGATCAGAGAACTGACCCTGCTAAGAATAATAACCTTTTTCCCTGAGCACTGGCTCATCTTGCTGCTGAAAGAGCAGATGGAAATGAGCACAGAGGGGACAGTCACTGCTTGAACCACAGTCATGTCTAACCATGATCTGAAACCAGAGTGCACGACCTGAGCTGTTTGTAGATTTTGAGGGATCTCTTCTGAGGAATGAGTCGCACCTGAAGATGATGTAGCATGTGTGAGACTGCTACTTTAACTGCACAAGTGGCTTTTATAAAATCTGTCAGGAATATGGCTGTGGAGAACATGGTCAGGAGTCCCACGAATGCATATTCACGTTGTAGAAATGCAAGCCGGAAATGGCCCAAGCAAACCAGAAAACATGTCTTAAATCCAATTGCACTCCCTGTGCAAAGGAAAAGGAAGGGCTGCATCTCTGGGTGCCTCTGGGAGCAGGGAGATAATCTCCTTGGGATCATCTCACACATCTGCGTCACTGTTGCAGAGGCCGAGAACGGTGGGCTCAGATGTTTGCTGAAAGGTAGGTTTGCTTTGGTAGCTCTTGGTTGACCAAGTTTAAATATGAATAGAAAGCCTCAGAGCGCTCTCTGATCGGCTGTCCTTTTTCCTTTGTGCCCTGTTCTGCTGAGAGCATTTTCAGGAGCATCGGGGTGTCTGCCGCCACTGGGACAGGGGAGCTGCGAGAGGCCCTCACCCCTAGCAAACTCCAGCTGATTTATCCCTGGTGGTGTCTCCTCGGTCACACTGGTGAAGAGGAAAAGAGCTTGAGGAGGAGTGGGCAGACCCCGCGGGTCAATGCCTGGTTCTGCAGCGGGTGTTGTGGGCAGAAATTTGTGGGCAGAAATTTGGCTTTTACAGTCACAGGACCCTCTCTGAGGGTCAAGGTCTGCCTGGCTTTATAAATACAGACCAAGGGCTGGAAAACAAATGGCCAGTAAAATTTCTGCAACAAAAGCAAACCAAAGGAGATTCCCAGTAGAGTTCAGGTGCTTTCAGTCAAAACTCTCTGCCGCATATTTTGGGTGAGTGTTAATGGTTTCTAAAGACAACCCAGAACTTCGATGTCATGCTCCTGAACATTAGACAGCTTTGACAGCTCATGTCAGATGTCTCTCCCTGCCCCTTCAGTACAGGATGTTCCTTCTCCCCCTTCTGTTACAAGCAGCATATAGGGAAAACTGATTTTTCTGAGCTTGAGTTCTCAGTGATTCAATAAACACAGTGGTGCTTTCTGTGATTACAACCTTCCACCCTTGCTTAGGACTTTGTACAATGCGTGTATCACTAACTGTGCTATAACACCAGCAAAACATTGAGATGAAACCATTGAAAAGTGGCATTAAAAAAAGCTGCAGTATCTTTAAATCAGCAAAAGCTGCAAAAATACTGTTCATCTTCCTCATTGGTTGATAAATTCATATTTGTGTTCTGGGACTAGGAGAGAGAAGGAAGGGAGCCAAGCAGCCTCCAGCTTGTCTCTTCTCATGAGTGTCAAAGCTAATAGAAACGGAGCTGGAGTCCCTCCTGGGCATTTCAGGAGTCATCACCCGGAAATCTGCAGTGCCAGAGCAGCTCGCCACACAGCAGAGCTCGCCGACATTTAAAGCTGTCAGTCAAATTGCTGTCTTCACTTTGCAGTTTGCTGCCAGCCTGCTGTCTGGCATTTTCAGTTTTACTGCTCGAGCATGCTGCTGCCACCTTTTAAATCTGTGTGGCAAATGGCGCTGGGAATAACCTCGGCAGCAAAAAATCCAGCTAAAAGAGGTACTGAGCTGTTCAGCTCTCTGCCTCGCTGCTCGTTTAACAGCACAAATGCAGGGGTGTGCAGAGCATTATCCCAACTCTCACTATACAGAAAATGCATTTAAGTGAAGAAAAATAATTGCTGCTGGTGTGTCGGATGGTTATGGGAGCAGTTGTGGAGTGGGATTGCATCCTTCAGCAGCAGTGTGCAGGGTAACTGCTGCACTGGGATGTACCGACTGGGTGTGGTGACTTCTTCTGTCTCCAGACATCAGTCCTCATGCAGTGCCGTGGTTTCAAAAGCGTTGAGTAAGTCGGTATTTTACTTAAACTGAAGGGATGTATTTCACGTCATGGCGGTCCACTCCATTTGGGTGTCCTTGCTTACTACCTGCACAGACGGAGCTGCATTGACCCTTTAGGAATGATGGTGTTTTACTCGTGCTGCTTGGCTTGCCAGGGTGAAATAAAACAACTACATGTGACAATAGTCGGTCACAGCCGGAGTGCCTGTGATGGAGAAAAAGGTTTTTGTGTCGCTCTCCGCAGACGCAGTGGTACGTGTCTTACAAAGAAACAATTCAGGGACTGAGCAAAAATGACTATTCGGTGATGCTATGCTGCCCTCACGTGGGTATTTTAGAAATATCCCAATCTTCAATCCCAACCTGCACTAAACGCGTTAAAACTCTTGGGCATCTCCTCCAAGAAAGCCTCCTGCAATCACAGTGATTTTTTTTTAAACCGTTTCCACAGCCCCCGCGGCCTGTGGAGGGTGAGGCCGGGGGGAAAGAGGAGATTCTGGCCTTGGCCGCAGCCTCCCCCGGCCGGGCGGGCAGAACCATCACCGCCCGCACTGGAGCTGGCTCTGAAGGGCCCACTCGTCTGGCTGTGACCCCCGGGACCGAGCAGCTCCCGCGCC
>NW_008795924.1:1749343-1777845 GCF_000699145.1 Aptenodytes forsteri
GCCGCGGTCTCGGCTGGTGCCGTGGAGCCTCGTCCTCCATCCCATAGCCCTGTTAGGTAACGTCTGGATAGGGAAGGAAAATCCTGAGCCGGTAATAGTCTGAGCCTTCGTTATACTTTCTCCAAAGCTGCATTGCAATTCACTTTTGGTGAATTAGTTCCTAAATTGAGCTCTGATTTACTGCTCCTCGCGCTTGTTTGTAAAATATTAACTCTGCTTCTTGATGTAGTTGCAGCTTGCATCTAGGTGGCTTAGTCTCTAATTTAATTTAAATGTGATTGCAATAGTCGAAGGGTTAAACCTCAAACTGAACGCGCTCAGTGCTAGGGCAGTGTCCTTGCTTTGTGAAACCTGCAGTAGATGTTCTCTTAAACTGCGTAGTTACTGGAAGATGTTACTGTCTGGTTGGAATTCTACTAATATCGCAGTAGATGACTTGCTAAGCTTCACATTTGTGATGTACATCTGCAATACAGATTACCTATAGTTGGTTTTTCTTTAGTGAATCAATCTTGTTTTCCTTTGAGGTCTTTAATTTTTACTGCAACAGGCAAGTGCAGCGCAGGGGTCAATACTGTGTTTTGGGTTTTTTCCCAGCATCAGTCTAACTTTTTTAACTTACTGCAGCCTCAGAGGGAGTTGTGGAGGTGATAAGTAGTTTAAATTTTAAACCTTCACTGGGGGTGGCAAAAACAATTAAAGAGAATGTTATAATTCTGAGCACAAAATTGCAGTGTCTTGCAGCATCTTTCTTTGAATATGGTCTTTTCTTATTCACTACAATAAGCTTTAATAGTATGAGTGTTTCTACTTCAGGGTAGGTTAGGTTAGAAAAATTTGGTTTCCAGGAAGCTAAAAATGCTAGATGGAAATGAATGCTGAGAGATAGGGATTAAAGAATAGACTCGTACCACCCTCAGTATTATCTTTTCATTGATGTCTTTATGTCAGTCTTACAATTGGTATATTTTTAGTGAGGAAGTATTACTTCTGACTTGCTCAAGGTGCATTTCTATGTGTTAGGTTTTTTTAAAGTTGATTTAATGGCTATTCTGCAAGTCAGACTGAAAACCAATTTAAGATGGTAGCCTAACTTTATTAAAGTTTGCAAGGGTAACCTGCATTGTATTTTCAATCAGAATGAGTGGAAATGTTAAAACCTTTATACCAAAGTCTTTTTGAAACATAATTGTGCAGGGTATGATAGGACAGCAACTGCTGTCCCAGCTGCTTTTCTATTTTATCTTTTCTGTACTTTTATTAAAAAAAAAAATCATGTGCAGGCAGTCTTCACCAAGGCTTAAAATGAGTTATGTCTGAACTTTTGTGAATCGTAAATAGGTAAATTGTATGCAATGTACGTGTTTGTAAAACTAAAAGATAAAACCATAGAGCTACAAGCCTGCTGTTTCAGACTAGATCAGGGAGTGGCTTTCTAATGCTATTGCCAGTGTTATTTATGATATTTTTTGCTTACTTAAGGCTTATATTTTACCAAGTCAATGGCTTTCTGCTTTTTCAAGCCGGAAGTGCTAAAGTCTCTGCAGAGTAGAAACAGTGTTTGGATAAATAATCTAGGATGTTACTTTACAACTGTCTGTTAAGCTGTTCCAAGTCCACGCTGCCAGCAAGAATTGTGCTTCTGAAAATGTGTTCCTGCTTTCTCCCTTGTATGAGTGTTTGTACAGTCAGTCAGATCTTGGAATTAAATCAGCTGAAATTTTTTTTCTGATTCTGTTTCCAGCTGTGTTGGTTTGCAGGCTTGACTTGATTGTGTAGTCACAAGTCCTAATGTCAGTATTGGGGATGAAGAAGAAATACCAGGTGCTTTTGCAAGTAATGGGACTTGCTGTTTCAGCAGCAACACAAACTTAAAGTGGCTTATGTCACAGTTGAAAAAGAAAAGAAGAAGGAAAAAAAAAATCCCCAGTCAAATCATCTTTTTCAGCTTATACTCCGTAGTGGGACTAAACTCTGGAAACTTTTTTTAACTGAAGAGACTATAAATTATTAAATGCTACCAATATTTCAAATACTGTCAGTATGCTGTAATAATTGCCACATTTTTCCAAGTCACTTTTATTTTGGTTTCATTCATTGAAATTGTGCTTTCTGAAGTGCATGTGATTCAGGCATGGAAGGGTTGGAAAGAAGACTAGTTAAAGGAAAAAATAGTGAGTCTTATCCTGTGAATTAGTTAATACTGATAGTGATTACTTGGTATGTGTCTGATCAGAAACTGTTTAATACAGTAGTCAGTTTTTTTGTTTGTTTTGGTTTTTTTTATCAGAGTAACTTGAATGGTATAAATGCTCAATTTATAAATCTACTTACAAAGTCCTTAACACATATTTTCAAAAATGCTGATTTTATTACTAAGTTGTGGAAGAAGGTCTAAGGAAGCAGTTTGAGAAGGTTAGAGACAATCTGATAGCTTGATGCCACCAAGAGGATAGGTCATTCTCTGTGTTCCTCCTTCATCAGCTGGCACTTGATCTGACTTCTTGGTGGGCTGATTCAGTACCCTAAGCTGTGAGAAAATCGTTTGCTTTTTGCTGATGGATTAGTTTCCTGCCAGCTTGCTGCACTGAATGAGCCCACAGGGTCAGTGCGAGGGGGCAGAGGTGGTGGGAGGAAGCTGGGCTTCTGTGCTCGTGGTCTGTTAGCTTGATTTTTCAAAACACATTCTTGTCTTTTATTTGGTGGAGTTTGGAAAACTGTTGTAGAAAGGGGTTGTTCTGCTTTCCCTCTGAGTGGATTCCCAGCCCCGCCCAGCAGTGATCTGATCTGGTGATTGTGTGCTTCAGGGGGAAAAGAGGCAAAAGCTGTTATTTTTCTGTTTGATCAATTGCTAAATTCAGTAGTAGAGAGGTTGAAGGAATGTGAAGTTAGCACAATTAAATCTTGAATAAATCTGACTGCAGGTTGACAATGTGTAATGTGAGGCTGCACCTTTCTTTAGGAAAACAAGTGGAAATATATGTTTATAGGGATTTTGGATTTTAAAAATAACGAATAATTTTGACTGTCTCTTACATTATTAAGTAACTGAAATCTGCAACTTTCATTCCTGTGAGGAAAAACTGGATCTCAGAAGTGCAAAGAACACATGGTCTTCACTTACATACCTTAACAGCTGCTTCTGTCCATGGAAACCTTTTCTATCTATTGCCCCCAAAATAATCCTGCCGTTGTGACATTCCCTGCTTATAGAGTAGGTGGCTGTAACGCATCTTTTCATCCCTACAGTATTACACATTATTTTTAATATGCTAAAGTATGGAAAGAATAATTTGGAAACCACAAGCCTGGACTTCAGGGCTTCCACCTGAATTCCAGTAATGCCTGATGAAGGGGAAGAACTGTTGGTAAAGATCAAGGGATCTGGTGGTTTTTAAAGTCTACACTTCACAAATTCAAGGTTAGAAAAAAACGGTTATTTAATAGTGAACACTAGTCTTGATCTGCTTACCAGCAGTGTTTGAATATAGGTAGGTTAAAGAAGGTTGTTTCTTCTCTCTCCTTCCACATGTCATGACAGGAGCCTAATTTGGCATTTTTAAAAAACTTAAAATTCACAAAGCGAAAGAGCAAAAAGTAGAAAAAGAATATGTATTAATAACAACAAAACCACATAGTAGCAACTCTAATTTAAGTGAGCTGTGGGAGTGGCTTGTGTGAACCCTCAATAAGTGTCAGTATAATGGGGTGTAAACTAAGTTCGGAGTGCTGCAGGCTCCTGGTGTTTGAAATTTTGGGTAGGGAGGGTTTCCTGGGGGTTGGGGTGGGGAGCGTAACAACTTCGAAATTTTAGGAGTTATTACCAGTCTTAGTAATATCCGGAGCAGATGAGGTGCAATGAATTCCTTTGAGGCTGGAAGTAATAAAGAAGTGGCATAATCCTGTAAAATGCAGTAGATTGAAGATAAAAGTTTCGAAGAAGGATGATCTGGAAACAAAATGTGGATCTTTAAAAACTGGAAAATGTTGTAAAGTCCAAAGGAGCTAGATGAAAATAAGCCAGCGGTTTAATTTTCTGATTTAGATACACAGTTGTCTTAAGGTTTTTTCTTCCTAAGTTTCTTCTCAGATCCTAGGCGTCCAGTTTCCACATTAATCTTAACATAATATAGCAAAGATTGTCCAAAAAAATGTATCAAATAGATGAAGACTTCAGTCATTTGCTTATGCTAATACTATTTCTCTACTGATTTCTTCAAAGCTTATTGACTTCTAAAAGCTCTAAAAAGGGTATGGGGTATGTTTATGGGCAAGAGCCTCCCTGTTGCTTCCCTCCCATTGTGCATTTCTTGGGTCCTTCTCAGTATTAGACCACCTGTTTTTGGACACAGCTCCTTCTATCTCGCCTGAATTTGTCAAGACTGTTATGTTTTGTGAACAGAAGTATTTTTCCTCAAATGAACAGCCTTAGTTTTGGTGTATATCCCTTCTTCAATCTTGCTTTGTCTAACTCTTCTGAAAAGAGTTGAAGACTTCTTATGTCTAAATCAATGCAATAACTCAGAACTCATCTCCATGGATTGTTTTCTTTTGAAGGTGGTCATAGGTTTAGGTTAAATTTGTTATTTGTAACTTAAACTAGTTCTCAATATTTGCACTGCCCTTTGCAGGGTTAGTATATGAGGTGGCTATAGTTTAGAACACCTTAAACGTTTTGCCAGAGAAGAATATGGCCTTGATCAACTTTGCTTTATTTCTGTTGCTCTTCGTATTAATTGAAAATCTGCTTTATCCTGCAAGCTGTGTCCCGTCTCTGCAGTATTGTATGGTAGGCAGTTGTAAACAGCTAAACTTTGTTTTAAGTTGTATGGAAGTGGTTTAAGCACAATTAAATTTTGGTTTAGCAAATGAATTTCTGAATGCTTAGTACAGAATGCCCATTAAGTTGAGTGCTCAGGTTTAAGAGATGTTACAAAGATGAAACAAGTGATTTTTGAGAAAAATCTGGTACTCCGGTGTCATTAGTGAGCATTCTTGATCAGAATTGACACAAAATTTAGAATTGTTTGTTTTTAGGAAAAAATAGAATTCTGCTGCTGACTTTTAAATTTTCTCTAATAGCTTAAAATAAGTAATATCTTCTAGGGTGTTCAAACCAAGTGTGTAAACCATGTGACTGAAGTTAAGCATAATACTGATTAAAAAAAAAGTTGAAAATGCTAATTAGGTTATGTCATTACCAAAGAAGATTACAAGTAGGTAATAGAGTAGGTGGGGTATTATTCCAGAACAGCATTTGAGTGTTTTGCACAGAATTGCATTTTCGGTTGGTGGAAAATTATGATTTACTTGGAAGCATGAAGCCTGCATATGTAATCACACTTGTGCAGGCAGAGTAGGATGTGCTCAAAACCTTCAAACTAGGCCTTCTAAACTGCAAGAATGTCCCAAAAAGTAACATAAATGTAAGTCACTGAAGGACCCAACCATGTTGTGCTTTCTGCATTCAAAAAGCACATCAGTTAGTCATCTCTGGCCGAAGTAGGGACCTTACTTAAGTCACTTCTTGTTGATTTTGTCTAAGTATGTGGCTGACAGTGCAAAGTATTCTGAGTTTCCTAATGCTAGAATTCAGTAGTAGATATTCAGTTGATTCACTGTGCATTTGCTATTAAATATAGGCATAAACAGCAAATTCAGTTGCTTAGTACCAAGTTAAACTGAATTGACTGAATCTGTTTATAAAATAGTAGGGCATTTGGTAGATTCAATTCTTGAACTGCATATATAGTAAAAGTCCACAAAACATTTTTTTTCTAGTTTCAGTTTTGGCACTAGATTTTATCCTGGAGTTTTTAAATATTCTTCATCCTGTTCTTTTTCTATTAAGGTTAATGTTGAAGAAGGAAAATGCGGAAGTCGCCATTTGACAAGTTTTATAAATGAGAATTATTTGAAGCTCAGGAATAAGTGAAGCTGAAATTTGAAAAAAAAGAAAGTGAATGCATGCTAATTATCAGACCAGAAGTCCCACTTGTAGAATATTGAGCAATTTGTGTGAAGTGGGGAAGATGAAAGAAGTCAGAATTTGAAACGGAAGAATGAAGAAAAGGAATAAAAATGAAGTTAAGATAAGAAGTAATCTGGAATCTGAAAGCACTACGCTAAGTAATTACTAGTCTGTTTATGTGTCCCTGTATATTTTGCTAAACATGCATGCATTATCTGTTTAATAGCAAAAGTATATGCAGGGTAAAGAAGTGTCTACCAGGGAAAAAAAAAACCTACTTAAAAATCTAGGCAGTTCTAATGCCAACTGCCCGGACACATAGATAAGAATTTTTACCATTTATTTCACTGGAGCTTGTTTACAGACCTTAGGTAAACGAGAAATTGTGTACAAATTAGGCTTTCAATATCTGCGTGCAGGAATCCCGTTCTGCTTCCAGAAGCGGAAGTGCTCATGGGTCTGGCAAGTCGGGGAGACACACCCCTGCAAGATCTCGATCTAAGGAGGATTCCAGGCGTTCCAGGTCAAAATCTAGATCCAGGTCTGAATCCAGGTGAGTTTATTTCTTTTACCTCTTCCTCCTCTTCGCAAGTCAGTTGATTGTCAGAGGTGAACTGAAGTCCAATGTAGCCCAATTCTGTTTCCAGAGATACCTGGTGATCTGTGGACATTGAATACAAAGGGGCATGTGTGGCTTCAGGATTTGAAAAGATGAACTATGAAGTAGGATCTTTTTGCAGCTTTTTCTAAGAGGTGGTCGGCTACATAGGCTTGTATCTCAGCTGATACAGTTTGGAGGTGGCCTGCCTTTTAGGTCTTAGAATAATGGCTAATTTCTGAGCAAGAAGCATTAGGAACTTGAGATGTTAGTTTTTCTGTGCATTAAAAGAAATACATGTGTCAGCAGATTTTCCATTTTAGGTCACATTAATGTATCACACTTTCTCATTGGAAGCAATGATGTTTCTGGAGTAGTTAATGGTATATTCCATGAAAAAGAAGCAATAGAGATAAATGTGAATTTCAACAGACGTCTGTCTGACCTTTTAAATGTATATTAATTTAGCTTGAAAATTAGCAGACTGGAAAGCTTTAAAGATTAGATGGCTTTCCAAGCTCTCAAAAAAAAATTGTGGAGAAAGTAGCTTGCTTATTGTATTTGTTACGTGGCAATGCAAATGTACACTATGAAAATGCCTTTTGCGCTGTATTACCTATCCTTATACTCATGTGCTAAACAAGCTGTGTGCAATGACAGAATTCCTCTTGAAACTGTTAACAGACATAACTGAGACATAAAATATGCTGACAGTCTAAAAATAAGACTATAAATGTCACTGCTAGCCAGTTTACATTGGCTTTACCAGGTGTGTCATGTAAGAGGTACATAATAAAGAATGGAGAGGCAACAAAACCTGTAAACGGGTGAATGACGTTATTTTCTTAAGAGTCTAGATAATTGAGTGCTGACTACAGAAACGAATGTGTTGATAGTTCCTTTACTCATTTGTAAGTGTTCAGGTTAAAAAACGTGGGTTTCAGCAGTGGGGTTTCCAGTTGAGCTGTTCACAATATACTTTTTATGTGTATGAGCAATGAATTAGGCTTGTCAAAGCCTGGGGTCAGGCTGGAGGAAGGATGACAACTCTGGAAGACATTGTGCTTATTAGCAGTCACCCATGAAGGAAAACACTATCAAATATTGTGTTTAGGTATCCTTGCAAGATCAAAGTGATCAGTTTGAAAGGCTTTTGTGAGAAGGGAAATACTTGGGAAATTTTGATGGCAGAGGAATGGGCTTGTTTTTTTCTGTGTACTTCAGGCACAGTCACAAGTGTCAAATCATGCACTTGGCAATCCCTGTAGTGCAAGAACGAAGATGTCAAAATAAATGAAAAAGGACTTGGTAGAGTAATACTGCTTTATGGGGTATGAAATTGGGGTGACCTCTGGAATTGCTAGTAGTGAGAGATTCACAGGACAGCTCAGGAAAGGTCCAGTCCAAAACCCTGCTCAAGGCAGTCAGCTCTGGGCTTAGACCATGTTCTCAGGGCTTTATCCAGTTGGGTTTTGAAAACCTCAGAGGATGGAGACTGTGCACCACCCTTGGGGAACCTTTTAATTTTAAAATAACAAGCAAGTCAGGGCCCAGCCCAGCATGTCTTTCAGCACCTTAATCCATAACCCCTAGGGATTCCATATGCTTTAAAGCACCGTGTTTCTCACTTGCAGAATAACCATAACACTGTGTAAGAATGCAATCATAAATAGTATAAAATGCTGGAAGAAGCAAATACAAGATCTAGAATTTACGAGAAACCTGGCAAATCATTTACTCTTTAAAGAATATGCTGGCAACTGACTTTCTACTTTTTAATGAACAAAAGTAGAAGCTTATGACTACCACAGCTTCCTGAGCATTTAACAGCTGTCTTGAAAACACGTATGGCTGGAAATACTGGAAGTATATTGCAGGGTGAGAGTGTGATCATTAGCAGATTTGGGCAGAATTGTGTCAAGGCACATATTTAGAAACAACATACATATATCTCTTTCAGTGCCGTCACATGGTTGGATGTGATCATGAGCCAGTCATCTAACTCTGGCTCTCAGCAGAGAAATAACCTTGTGAGAACTTTCCTATTTCTTAGTAGTTTCTGTTGCAAATGTATTTTTGAGTTACCAGCTTTATAAATTAAACTTTGATTTGGGAACAAATCTGTGTCCTGGCGTATTTATCAGTTGAGGTGTGGATGTACTTGATTTAAAAATCTGCTTTTTCTGAAGTTGTCATCATCAGCATAGCAAGCTTGTTATCTTTGGCTGACTCTGTGAAGTCTAAACAATTCTTAATGAAGGAATAGGATTTTCAGCTGCGGTGGCTTTGCAGCAAAGGAGCATAATGGCAGTATGACATGTAAGGCAGCAATATAAGCAGTGCCTATTTAAAATAAGCCTTGTTCTCTTGCATAATGGATTTCCTGGTTTAGAAGTGTCCAGCTCTCGTTCAGTGTAATGGGTGCGTTCTGTCACCTGGAACATCAGTTCTGTGTTTGCCTTAAATTTTTTTTCTGTGTCAGCAGTTGGAATGTGGCTGTATGTGTGTGTTAAACTTCTTCTTTTATTATTATTATTTCTGTCTTTCTTTACTGTCTTCCCTGCCTCAGGGAAGTTTTCTCTCCCTTTTTTTTTTTTTTTTACTTTTGGTTGCCAAAAATATTTAGAGGTGTTGTAATGGGACATGCTGAATTAATTTCTCCTGGACATGTATACATGCTTCAAGTTGAGGAAGACAGAACTTAGCTGGCTCACTTCTGATGAGGTTGAAGGTGTTTTTTTAAGGAGGCCTGTAATGTACAGAGCGTATATCGTGCAGTTTGGCTGTCTGGTGACACTACTGTGGAAGAAGCTGTTAAATGCTCAGGAGTAAAAATGGGTTCAGGTGAAAAGCTTCATTCATGCCAGTGTAGTGGTGTGGTGGTGTTACTGTGAAACACAGTTGTGCAATGATGGTAGCTTATGGTCTTGGTCAGTACTTGCTACCTTGGCTTCCACAAACTAGAGGAAGGATATTTGACACAAACAAGAGTCTGAAGATTAACAGTGTATGACTAAGAGCCTTTGAATATTAAACTGGTTATTGCACTTCTTAGCCTTGCAGCAATTTTCTTCGTAGTTGTGTGGAATGCAGATTATTCAGTGACTGCCATCAGCAGGCCAAGCTGAGGCATAATATTCCAGTTTAAGTGCCTGCCCAGCTTTTCAACTAAGATTGTGTTGGGAGGGCTGAGGGTTTAGTAGAAGGAATTGGAGTGTTTCAGAACCTCATCTCCATAGATATAGTGCTGTCAGAAAACATTTCTGGAACTGTTCTGAGGAGGCCTGGGCTGAAATTAGTGAGCAGTTGTACCATTGCCTAAATACACTTGAAGTGTGAACATGTAAACATTCATGAACAGCTAATGTTAAATAACTGTTGAAATACCAGAAGGTAAATAAGCTTAGTACAACTTAATTTCTTCAATTGTGTTAAGATCTGTTTCAGGGGCATTTGCCAGACTTCTGTGCTTGTAATTATGCACTGTGTAAAAAGTGTATTTGCTTTTCAGTGTCACTGAAAGCAGTGCTATTCTGAGTGCTAGAATAAGCAGAAGTGTGCACCTCTGCAATCATGCATGCTTTATGTTAAGTCATATTTTTTCCTGTTCTCTTTTTCTGTTAAGTCTTTAAAAGAAAGGCATCCCAGCTATTTTTACTTCAACGCTACTGTAAATGCTGAGAATATTCTAAGCATATACTGTGTCAAACCAGATAGCCTTGTTAGAGAAAGTTAAAAGCTATTGCGTAATTAAAAGCTAACTAAAATGGAAGTTGAGGTTCCTGTTCTGCAGTAGAAATGTTCTGAGAGCATCTACAGTAATCTAATTGTAAAGATTTAGCACGCAGTCCTTGAGAGTAGTGACTAAATTGATTATAGCTGAATCATGCGGTACTGCAGGTTTTTAGGAAATGCTTATTTGGGCTTTTTGTTTGTGAATATCTGACGTATTTTTGAAGGGTTAAAAAAATCAAACAAAGCCAACACTGTACCTTTTTGGTTTTTTTTTCCTCAGATCTAGATCAAGGAGGAGTTCCCGTAGACACTACACAAGATCACGCTCTCGTTCCCGCTCTCATAGGAGATCCAGAAGTAGGTCTTACAGTCGGGATTATCGGCGACGACACAGTCACAGCCATTCACCCATGTCTACTCGCAGACGTCATATTGGAAACAGGGTATGTCTGTTATAAAAGTAGATGACTCATACTTAGTCCCGAATACATCCTGAAATCACTCAATTAATTAATTGGGATTTTCCAGAAAAACATTCTGCTTCCTGCTCAGGTCTATTTAAAAGATATTGTTGAGGTTAATTGTCATTTGGCTTTTGATAAGCCATGGATCTCCATAAGTTTGCTTAGGAATGTGGGGTGGGGGGGTCTTGTTTGTTTGTCTGTTTAACAAATGCCTTTAGAAGTGCTACCAGTGCAGATTGTTGTCACTATACCTGCTGTAATAAATGAGCGAATGTATGCTGTGAAGGATGGGGGTAGAATTAGGAGGGAGAAACATTTGTGCTTTTCTTGATTGAAAGCCTGGAAAACTAAAACATTTCATTAAAAGCTGTTTTGATGGTGTCTTTATTAAACGAGCAGGCAAACCAGCTTGCTTTTAGCTGCTTTACAGGCTCAGGTGGCTGAGCATGGTGTGGTTTGTGCTAAAGTAGGGGGGGAAAGCGATAACTGACACAAATGAAGATGTGATCCAGGCCTCTGTGTGTGTGTGTATATATCTCTCCACATTCAACAGCTAGCCTTTGGAGGGAAAACTTTTTAAATACAGTACCTATTATGTGCTGTAAGTGTAGTTTGTACAGTATCCCGAGGAATGCAAAGTATTTTTGTGAAAGGAGGCTTCTGTATCTGTAGGTTTGATTGTAATAGTGTCTATTAGCAAGTTAACCCAACCTGAATCTCAGCAGTGTCTCTTTTTTGTTTTTGCTTTGGCTTGAAGCTCTGACACTCAACTAGTGAAATACCTTGTACTGCAAATACAAGCAATTTTATTCTAACACCTATCTACCTATCCCTTCCTTTAGGCAAATCCTGACCCAAATTGTTGTCTTGGTGTGTTTGGATTGAGTCTGTACACCACAGAAAGAGATCTGAGAGAAGTTTTCTCCAAGTATGGTCCAATTGCTGATGTTTCCATTGTGTATGATCAGCAGTCTCGGCGTTCAAGAGGATTTGCATTTGTGTACTTCGAAAATGTTGAGGATGCTAAGGAAGTAGGTTGGGGTACAGAATGTATGGCATGTTTGCTGTGTTCTCAGTTGCTGGGATGTATACTCTGTAACAGGATATAGCCCCGGGGAAACTCGCTGTTTGACCTTTAAAATGGTATAGGAGCCTTTAACGTTAATTCCTTTTGTCTGTATGAAATAATCATAATGCAAGCTTGTCCACAGTATCTTCTCTTCCCTGCCTTCTCAGGGGCTAAAAAATACTTGGCACCTCATAATAAATGTCAGAGTCTTAGCTCTAAAGGTGTCTACTGTGTACCAGAGGAGAGAGTGGAGAGGCATGAATACTGGTCCCTGTGCAGGGTGAGCTGTTGTGTAATTCACAAAAGCAAACTTTGGGCTAGCCATAGTGCAAACTATGCCAACAAGAAAAGAAAATAGAAACACAGGCGCTCTGTTTTAATTATGAGATGAGAGTTCCTTCCTAACTCCACATGTGATCTTATATTTAATAACAGGCATGTTCAGAGTGGACCAGACGGCCATTTCAGAGTTCTCTGTAGGAGTGCTAACATGCATTCTGCTGACATCTAGTGCTTCGGTCTGAAAGGGGGGAGCGGGGAGGGGAATCTTTTCTGAAAATAAAAGGCTGGGCAAATGTACAGTGGCTTCCTGATCCCTGCAGATGTCCACGGGAAACCCTAAGGGATTCAGTAAATTGAAGCATTGTCAATACCATATAATATATTATAGGATTTGTGCTTGCAAGTGCTACAGAATTAACAGGGAATTCTATACTCGCCAGGTATAGAATTCCACGCTCAGGCCAGTCCTTGGAGAGCAGTATGCTTATGGACTGTAATTAGGCTTATATTCTGCATAAATTACACTACTTAGTCTCTAGTGTCTTCTTTTCCAAATTTGGCATAAAGACTTCCATGTTAGGTTGGAGCTTTGGATGTAAGTCCTGCTACTTGGCAGAAAAAAACCAAGGGTTTTGGTTTTTTTCATTCAGATTTACTTAGGACTCAGATATTACTGTATTCAAGATAATGGTAGGTTTTGAGGATGTATTGGAGGAAAAAAACCTTAAAAGTTAACAGAAGAGCATTGTTAAATGCTTTGCTTCATGTGTGTTGGAGTAGTTACATCCCCCTACATAAGCATGTTCAAAGGTTCGTCTTAATCATGTTAGAAACAGGTACTGAAATAATTGTTAAATTATGTTCCTTTTAGGCTTTTTATGCAATATAAGTCACATTTTAAGTGGTTACTGAAGCTTATATCCAACTGGCCTAGAATGTCTTAGAGTTTAGGTTTGGTGTTATGTATAAGGCATAAGTGAAACTTGGGTGTGCATCCTAACAGCCATTTTAGGACTTCTCTTAATACTTGAAGCAGTGGTTAGAAACTTGTGTTGGTAATAAAGTTCATACTTACAGCTAATTTTATTTTATCACCCTGCTCAGGCAAAGGAACGTGCCAATGGAATGGAGCTGGATGGAAGAAGGATCCGGGTAGACTTCTCCATAACAAAAAGACCTCACACACCTACCCCTGGAATCTATATGGGAAGACCCACTTAGTAAGTTACCTGTGTGGGTTTTTTTCTAAACCAGTGTGGGACAGGATTAATTGTCTTGTGTTTTGTTTTCTGTATCCTCTCTGAGAGACCTGATTCTGTGTGTTTTTCCTAGTTTATCAGGCTTTTGCATTAATGCACTGTTCTGAAAGCTGTTCCCTTGCTTCTGACTTGTGTGCTGTACAGTATGTGGATGTTTCAGTACTAGAAACTAAAATACAAAAATCACTGTTGATGCCTAATTACGTTTTTTAAAAAAAGTCTCCTTAAGACCTGTGCTAACGCTGATGTGGTGAAAACTGAAAAACTCAACTGATAAAGGAGGCTCTTCAGAATTAAAAAAAAAAGACTACATGTGGACAGCCATCAGTAGTAATGCATAGCTTTGCAGCTTTTTAGATAGGAGGGGTTAATTTATATAGCACTTGTCAGTGACTGATCTAGGGTCAGCCTGGATTACAGTGAGCAGAAACCTGTGTTCCTTAGTTACACAGCCCAGACATGAGCTATCTAAACATTTAAATAAGTCTACAGTAAGATTTTTTGACAATTTCTAAATTATTTTAAGTTGTCCTATGTACCTTCAAATATTAATGTCTTTTGCAAGCTCAAGTTTTCAAGAGTGAATTAACAAATACTAGTTGAGCAGCTGTGTGGTGCAGTTTGCCCTATCCACAGAGTATGCTTTTGACTTGCCAAGAATGTAAATTGTTTTCCCAAGTCATTTCCCAGTTGTTTTCCCAAGACTTTCAGTTTATGGTGCTGGTGGTTATGTAGTTGATGTTGCGTTGAGACTGCAGGTTATTTTTTTAATGGGAAAGTTTTTCCAAAAGGAGCTTTCTGAGAGTTAAAAGTGAATGAAGAGTTGTCACAGAATGGAATTTCTCATGTGCCTGTGATATCAAAAGGTTAAGAGATTTCAGACCAAGGAGGAAAGTAGCTGTCTTAAAGTTCAAGCATTTTAAAAAGCAATTATTTAAGTAGTTCTGTTCCCATCTGCACTGATGGGAAAGTAGGAGTGCTCACAATCATTTCAACTGTGAGGATGCAAGGTAATAGTATAACCCAGTTAAAATGGTGTATACTTGACTGACTGTATGCCTACTGAAAAGCACTGCAAACAATGTTTTATATTTTATTAAATGTAATTCTCTTTCACTACTTGTAGTGGCAGCTCACGACGACGAGATTACTATGACAGAGGGTATGATAGAGGGTATGATGATCGTGACTATTACAGCAGATCATACAGGTGAGGCAATGTTTGTAATATTCGACTGCTTTTTAAACTGTGCTTTCTCATCTACTTTTCTACCTATATAAGTTAAGCAGTTCATCCTACATATGTATGCCAAAATATTTTTGCACTTGCTGTCATTCTGGAATCTTACTATGAAATCTTTACCACAAATCAGATTGGTCAGATCGAGAAATACTTTGTGATGTTTAACCTGTGGCATGAGTTAGTCCATAACGTTTTTTAAATCTGCATTAAGTTTTGAAAGACAAAGTATGTTCTCTGTACTCTGATTTTAAAAGACACTTTTGTTCATCTGTTAGCATTGAAATGGTGGGCATGCAGGTGCAGATCTAACATTTGAGTTGATACTATAGTGCCAAGTTACATTTTTAGTGTAACGTGGTAGACAAAAAGTGGGAAGTTTCTGCAGTCACCAGTATCCCCTACTAATAATTATGGCACCTCAAATGTTGCCAAAAGTAAGGAATCGGGGATTTGAACATTACCTGTTCTGTATTGGACATTTGCATTAAAAAGCTATTTCAACATACTCCATTGGGTTAGATGTGTGTGTTTTACTTGAAGGA
The DNA here is from genome assembly GCF_000699145.1 of Aptenodytes forsteri. Taxonomy (NCBI): domain Eukaryota; kingdom Metazoa; phylum Chordata; class Aves; order Sphenisciformes; family Spheniscidae; genus Aptenodytes; species Aptenodytes forsteri. The sequence continues at coordinate 1,764,507 of NW_008795924.1, forward strand.
CTCACACCTCCTATTTCTGTCTGTTTTCAGTCTAAACTTCGGTGTTTGGCAGCATAGTAGTTAGCTGAAAGAGGTGAATATTCAAGTGGTAATATACATTGTCAGAGGGCTAGTAAAGCTGGTAGAAAATCTGTTGAAAACATGGTTGGTATGTAATTGATTTTGGTGATAGAGCAAGTTTGTCTTCTGTGTTTTCCATTAAGACTGCCAACAAGACTTGTCCCCTTTGAAATCCTCCACAATTTCTGGGACACTATTAAGTTGGACGCAAAGATAAGAGTTCTTTTTTTTCTGTCTGCAATTACCAATCATTCGTGTAGTTGCAGAATTCTGTAGTAGTACTTCCTAAGTGGTTTGCAAAGCTTAAATGCATCAGCAATGGGTGGATTTATGATTGTTCCCTGATGGCAACCATGTAGTCATTGAAATACATGAATTCAAATCACATTATCGCATTATAGCTCAAAGACAAAAGAAGTAATAAATTTTGTGATCTTAGCTTTCAGTGTACTCCTCTGTTGCTTTCTAGGTGTAGAAGAAAATACCATCTTAGTACTTTTATTGATAGCTGTATGGTCATTGTCAGTGACTGAGGGCAGCTATCTCCTCCTTCCACTCCTACTACTTTCAGCCAGTTTTTCTCCTCTCGGGCTGTTGGCATTGTTTCCAATCTGTTTCTCCCCTCCCTGCCTTGCTGTTGTCACTTAAATCAGGTGCCTTGCTTCTACAGTGCTTAAATGCTGCTGTGGACAGGGAGGGGGTCAAGGTGCTCTACATCATCACAGTGAACACGAGACAAGTGTTCTGCTTGCGTTTCTGGGAAGCAGTCGTTAGGGTGGTACTTTGCCTCTAACAATCCATTTTCTTAAAACATCAGTGGTTTGAACATTTTGGAGAACTGTAGCAGTTAAAATCTGAACTTGATACTGGGCATACAAGAACCAAGATGTGTTGGGTTTCACTTTGCCAGCACTTGTATGTAGGCTTTCATTTGTGGTAGATGGCTATTTGACCAAACTTCCAGTTTGTTTCAGAGCACAAGGTACAAAAACTTGCTTGGGATAGTTAACATATCCTCATCTCACTTAATGTACTAAAAGTAATTAACTGAAATCTAGTGGGTAAATTAACTGAAGCAGCTTGCCAAAGTGTTGGGGAACAGAAAAGACTTGCAACATAGCCTGCTAAGCAGGCTGTTAAGAGGTGCTTCTAGCTTGCTTCTCCCACTTTCCGTTGGTTTTTTTTTTGTATGGGGTTCTGATGTAAACCTATCAAAATGGCAAAGGCACCTAAGGACCAGCAAAAGATATGGGGCTATGCAGTATTTGGTAAGAGCTTTACACCATTGGTCTTTCTTCTTGCACTACTTCATAGTACAAGTTTCCTTATTCTTTCATAAATGGTCAATCAGGGTGTACTGGTTGTCCTTAAAATCTGTTGCTTGTGTGTTCTTGAAATGTAATTTATTCCTTGTTTAGATTATGGCATGACCCTAAATTTTTAGTGCTTAAGTGTTACCTCTTTCATTCCTGATAGTGAACAGTGGCTCAGATGTTTGTAAAATGTTATCAGAAGTTGTAATTACGTTAGTTCTGGGGCATGCTAGTGAGAATAGTTGCAGACTGTGATAGTGACTGAACATAAAGAAGAGTACATGCATTAGATGAGGAAGAGCAGACTAGTGAGAAGTGATGTGAGAAGATGGACTACATAGTGTACTAGTTTGAGTGTAGCATACCAGAATTCATGGCCATGCTTCAGTCCAGCTTTTTGAGGCAGTCCTGTGCTGGCTGATGTTCTGACCCTCCTACATGCTCTCCCATCCTGTGTCTGTTTTGAACTAGGGCTTTGGGGTGGAAATACTCAGAATATTGACAATTCCAGCAAGGGTGATTTCCATTTCCTACCTTTTAAAAAAAAAAAACACCAAGCCAACAAAAAACCACACCCCAATGTTTTAAAGCTGCAGAACCTTCATAGCAGATATTGAAAGGGTGAAAGTAAGCCACAAATGGTTTGTGTGTGGCTGCTTTAAAAATACCATGGTCTGCCCGGGTTTGATCCCGGCTTTCTTGTTCTCCAGCTATTGGTCGTTTGAGGGAGAGAGAATAGCGTTGTGTATGTCATGAGTGTTTCCTTTAGGAAAGTAAAGTTAGAATTGTTACAGATGCAGTAGAGCACTGCATAATAGTACTCCACCCTAGAAAATCAATTGGTAACAATTACTTCGAATTTTTCCCTTCCTTGCCCTCTGTGCAGTGAAGCCTTAAGGGAAATACAATTTCAGATGAGAATTGTCATGTTAAAACTTAAATTTCTCTTCATTGCTGTGGGATGCTTAATCTTGTTGGGAAAAGTATCTGTAAACTGAACAATAACCTTAAAAAACAAACAGAAACCAACTTGTACACTGGCTAGCTACCAAATGGAGATGTTGTTAAAAAAAAATTAAAAAAGGAGACCTGCTGATTGAAAGTGTGGTGTCGTGTTTTGGGGGTTCTTTGTCCTTCACATGATTTACAGCCTTTCTGAGCTGCTGTGAGACATCTGTGGCAGTGACTGTTCCATACTTGATTTAGTCTCCTCCTGGTAATGCTTTGCTGTATCTAAATCTGTGGAGGTACCAGCCCAACCACTTAATATCGTTAAATACTATAATGCATTGTTCCAGTTTTAGGCAGCTTCTATATAAGGAGAAGTTATACCACAGTTCTTAAATGCCCTTGTTTAAACATGATTGTGAAGTGTTAAAATGTAAGGGTGTGGGTTTTTTTGCTGCCTCCATCTTGGAATCAACTTTTTCTTCAGGACAGTGAATTGATCTTGCTACTTTAAAAAAATAAATAAAATGGCTTGCCTCGAGTGGGTAAGCGTCTGAGAATATAATTGGTCTTAGAAGTGAAGGCTATGTACTGATCTTACATTGCTGCTCGTTGGAGAGTATGACATCGTAAAATACAATATTGGTCAGCTGGAACATGAGTCCTCTTTAACTGTTCCTTGACACCAAGTTTAGCCAACTCATTCCAGGAATCCATAAAAGTGAATGTAGTGAAGTAATTTAGCATTATCCAGTGTAGGAACCAATGTTTTCTTGTCTTCACATCATTTTCTTATGCTTGATGATGCTTTTTGCTTGTACAATGAACTTCTTGTTTATTTTTAAAATTTTCAAAAGTCGTTCTGCTTTTGTATTCACAGAGGAGGTGGCGGTGGAGGAGGAGGAGGATGGAGAGCTGTTCAAGACAGGGATCAGTTTTACAGGTATGCTGGGAAAGCTTTCAGTGTCTGGTCAACAGTGGAAATATTCTTATGGTATTCTTTTAGTGTTCTATGAATCAAGTCTAGGATGTCTTTAAACACATTAACAGAAACTGGGTGGATGCTGAGTCTTTTGTATTCAGAGGAGGTGGCGGTGGAGGAGGAGGAGGATGGAGAGCTGTTCAAGACAGGGATCAGTTTTACAGGTATGCTGGGAAAGCTTTCAGTGTCTGGTCAACAGTGGAAATATTCTTATGGTATTCTTTTAGTGTTCTATGAATCAAGTCTAGGATGTCTTTAAACACATTAACAGAAACTGGGTGGATGCTGAGTACCTGTAGCTCTTCAGTGAGCAGTGCAATTCATTTCAAAGGTTCCCTCATTACTATGTAAAGGGGTGAGGTTGGTATAGGGATGGGTTAGTGCAGCTTTGCGCAGGAAAAACTTGTGATTTATGCCAAGAAGTTAATGTCCTGAATGTTTGGGGATTTTTTTTTTTCATTAGGAGATTAGTGGAACTAGGCAAGGAAACGCAAAACTTTGGAATGCCTGGATTGGAGGGATTTGGGGGTGGGGTTGGTTGTAGCAGTGACTGCTACTCAAATCAACTCTTCATCTCGAAACAAATAATGTAGATTAAAAGTTAAGGTGTGATTTGGCTTACACAGCTTGTTTGGGACGTTCTTGGCTTGAAACACTAAGATCGCACGTAGTCAAATTGTGAATGCAAGAGAGCTTATACTTTTATTAGCCCAAAGTAGTATTACTCTGACCCGGTAATAAAAAGAATACTAAGAAAACTCACATCTTTGCTTTGTTACCCAGTAGAAATGTTGATCAGCTCTTTATGTGCTTATTAGCTTTCCCAAGTACACTCTTTGATACTAGGATTGGGTTAGAGGTATCCATATCAAGCTGCTGCCACTCACTTGCCCCAGGCTTTAACAAAGGGATTGTTTCTGTTGCCCTCTTTCACAGGAGGAGGTCACCATCCCCATATTACAGCCGAGGGGGCTACAGATCTCGATCCAGATCTCGATCCTATTCACCTCGTAAGTAGTCTTGGAGCTTGCATATCAAAAACAAATTTCCACTTTGCCTGAACTTCTTCTTTTGAGGTTTTGCGTCCATAAAGACTATTCAACTTCAGCGTGGTTATTTTTTTTGAACGACAGTTCCCTTTAATGTTTCATTGAGCAACTGGCAACCTTGAGGACAGTGCAAATATTTAGTTTGCAAAAAAATAAACTAGGCAATACCACTTGTTTAAAGAGTCTGAGGTACCATTTCTTTCTCCGAAACTCTGTTAAAACAGGAGTTTGTAGTATGCTGACAGTTTGGTTACCTCTAGGACAGCAAGGCCGAATTCCCAAGCCTCGCATATTCTAACACTGAAACTAAATTTCCCAACATAACTTGTTAAAGAGGAGGTTAACTTCATCTGAGGTCCAGAATAGTGCTTTTTTTCTGGATTGCTTATTTGCATGGAAGATAAAGCTGCATTTTGATGGCAGAAATTTAATAAAACACAATAGCATTCCTAGCATACTCCCTTTGTAATGGATACAGAGTGAATGAATAGGTTGTGTTCTCATGTTTACCCTTTGTGTCCAAATGAAAACAAGTGTAACTCCTCTTACTGATACCAGGGAACAGTTGCAATGTGAATTCTCATTGTGCGCTGAAACATCAGCCCTGGGCATATGACGGGAATTGGGGGTTTTCTGCACAAAGGAACTTACTGGCAGAACGGTACTGACTGCTGGACTTTGTCATAGACAAATCATAAGGCTCGAATTCGATGCAGATTTGAGGCGTGGCAGTGAATTTAGAAAGAAATCTTAAAAATCTGTCAATCCTTGGGAGTCTAATAGCGTATGTATTTTGTTTTTTTTCTTTCAGGTCGCTATTAAAGCGTGACATGTAGAGGAATTTCTAGCTACAGCGTTTGAGTTGAAATTGCAAGTTTGTGGACAATATTTTTATTGTCTCTTCTGTTTAAACAAGTGAACAGTGCCTAGTGAATAGGTGACTTTTACACCTTTTATGAAGACTACTTCCGTGATGTTAAATGCTGTTTCATTCTGCATATTTGTGTAGTTTGGTGCTTTGTTTCAAGTTGTGTTTTGAAAGGAGTATGTTTTGCATGTATTTTTTTAGTCTCAATTTTGACTTCCGAAAGGTTTCTATTGTAAAGACAAACTGTTCAGTTTTTTCTACTGATTCCAAGGTATTCTGAAGATCAAAACCTGTGTAAAATGCTTTCAAAAAGTGACAAATAAAATAAAAAGAAGTTTGTTTTTTCTTTTCCTACTTACTTTTCCCAAGTGTAAGTTATGGGTTGAAAAGAGACTACAACACTTGTACTGTGTATTCTGGCATCATGTTTAAAGCCCAGAAGTAAAATTCACCCTCATTTTGTGTTGCTGGGTAGTTGTTCTCTAAATGTAATACCTTCAGGTATGTAAACCCAGTGCGTAGAGAAGTCCGGGTGCAAATTGTACAGCAGCAGGAGCAAGAAACATCACTTGGCAGCACTGTACGCATGGAGCAAGACTTGTCGTAAACTCTTGGTAATGCTGTTGAGCTTTGAGGTGGGTGAGCTGTTAGCAGATTATCACCTGCAACATGTAAAGCTTTAAATAAGGAGAGGGCTTCAGTGGAAGTAGATCACCATATGCTTAGAGAAGGCAATGAAATAACCTTTAGACTACTTTGATTTTTCTTGCTTCTTCACTGATGATTGTCCTTCTTTTAAAGAGTACATCTTCATCTGCTTATGCCATATAACTCTCAAATGATGCTTTCCTACCGCTATAGTACCATTTTGCCTACTCGGATTCATGAACTTCATACACTTACAGGAAAATTCTGTGCAAGACTTGAAAGAACTTTTGTCAGACTAGAACTTCCCTCAGCCTTGTATCATAGCTCCAATGGTGACCAAGCACAGAGGACTAGAAAACAGTGCAAGAGCAGTGAGATGCTAGGCTACATCTGCCACTGTTCTCTCTGCTTTTGAACACAAATTCCTCTACTTTTTTTTCCTGCATAGCAATTTCCACACTTTTTTTTTCATGGACTAAGAGTGGTTACAGGACCCTGTGGACCTGCAGCCTCTTGACCTTTATTTTATGATTTTCCCCTGTTCCTGTACGGGAATGGGACAGCTACCTGCTCTCCATGCATTTCTGTGCCATTTCTCATCAGTGGCCTCTGTTGTCTCTCGTCTTAATGTGGTTTTCAGATCTAGTCAGATCTTTGTATGGAAGCTTTCAATAACTTGATCTGTTCTTTCAGAGGGGGGGGGTGAAAGGAAGGACCAGGATGGCACACAGTGTCTCACAGGTTGAGGAACCTGTGGGTTTATATAGTAACATAATGTTGATTTCTTTCTGAGCACCATCTTGCACTTAACCCTGGTTTGGTTCTGTTAAGTACTACTGAGCTGGAGGTTTTCATACAGTGACTTCCAAGGGCTTGCACTGGAGGATGAATGATCAGGAGCCTGCCTCTGCAGCCTTCCTTTCGTTAGAGAATTTAAAACATGGCTGTATGGCACTCGGCTGTAAAGAGAAGTGCCGCCAAAGCCATCACAGGTTGGGATTTAAGTGGTAAGCCTGTTTTACCCCCAAATTTTTATGCAGTGGAAGCTATTCTTAATGGTCCTGTTAGCCCAACAAAAAACCAGATAATCCCAGGGCAAGTGCTTGCAGACTCTCACTACATCTCATTTCTTTTGGGAACAGCCAGTCATTTGCTGTCCCATGAAGGATAAATGCACTTAAGGTTCTTCATTTAAGTGCTTCTAAAGTCCATTTTTCGTTTTTAGAATCGGCACTGAATCACTCAGTTTTTAGCTATTATCTATTGCATTTAAAAGATCTTGGGCAAACGCTACATTGTATGTCATAGAATAGTTTGGGTTGGAAAGGACCTCTGAAGGTCATCTAGTCCAACCCCCCTGCCGTGGGCAGGGACATCTTCAACTAGATCAGGTTGCTCAGAGCCCCGTCCAACCTGACCTTGAATGTTTCTAGGGATGGGGCATCCAGCACCTCTCTGGGCAACCTGTGCCAGTGTTTCACCACCCTCAGCGTAAAAAATGTCTTCCTTATATCTAGTCTAAATCTACCCCCCTTTAGTTTAAAGCCATTCCCCCTTGACCTGTCGCAACAGGCCCTGCTAAAGAGTTTGCCGCCATCTTTTTTATAAGCCCCCTTTAAGTACTGATAGGCTGCAATAAGGTCTCCCCAAAGCCTTCTGTTATCCTGTGTAGTAAATCTAATGATCTAATTATTTTTTAACCTTGTGTTGGAGGAGATGGATTGAGCTTTTCACACTGGTTTACAGTGAGACTATTTTTTGTGTAGAATGGGTGGTATACTCATTCCTGGACTCAAAAAATTGCATTCTGGACTGATGTAGGGAAGAAAATGCTTTCCCCTTTTGCTCTGGGAAGCAGTTTGGCAAATTCTGTGCAATCGCATGAAGCAAGAGACTGAAGAAATAAGCCTTACTTGTGGCAGCTGCCTGGAGAGGATGGCAGCTAACAGCAGTGCACCAGCTGTCTTAGATTTTTTGCAATACCTGGTATTTTTTATAAATCTGTATCAGTTTTTACTGTCTGGATGTAAGACTAGACAACAGGATTTCAGCAGTAGTATCCCCTCCCTAATCAAGTTGGTACTCCCTTTTAAGCATCCCGTGGGGTGCTGTTGTGTTTCACCCTCAGCTGGCAACGGAGCCCCCCACAGCCACTCGCTCACTCTCCCCCTCCTCCCCCAGTGGGGTGGGGGAGAGAATCGGAAGAGTAAAAGTGAGAAAATTCATGGGTTGAGATAAGAACAGTTTAATAATTGAAATAAAATAGTAATAATAATAAAAATATACAAAGCAAGTGATGCACACTGCAATTGCTCACCACCTGCTGACTGATGCCCAGCCAGTCCCCAAGCAGCGGCCCCCCGGGCCAGCTTTCCCCAGTTTATGTACTGAGCATGACGTCACATGGTATGGAATGTCCCTTGGGCCAGTTTGGGTCAGCTGTCCTGGCTGTGCCCCCCCCCCGCTTCTTGTGCACCTCCAGCCTTCTCGGTCAGTAGAGCATGGGAAGCTGAAAAGTCCTTGACTAGTGTAAGCATTACCTAGCAACAACTAAAACATCGGTGTGTTATCAACATTATTCTCATCCTAAATCCAAAGCACAGCACTGTACCAGCTACTAGGAAGGAAATTAACTCTATCCCAGCCGAAACCAGGACAGGTGTGTAGCACTGCTCCTGTGCTGAGAACATCCCAAATCCCTGTGCCAGGTCCTTGCCCAGTGTGAGTGTTTTGGGGCTGTGGTGCCACGGTCCATGTTACGGACGTGTGCAGGAGCGTTCCCTGGGAAGGTGGAGTCCTACCCGCTGGAGCTGACCTTTCTCTTTGCAGAGCAGGCAGTCTCTTCGTTCTTTTGACTGCTTTCTTAGTTTGACTTTCTTAGTTTTGACTGTTTTCTTAGTCACAGTCTTAACGCTTCCTTTGAATCACTCAGCAGGGGTTGACAAACACAGAGTCAAGAACGTGTGTCCTTTGGTAAGTGTCTTTATTTTTTAGTAAAATGAGGATTTTGCAACTCGTCGTGCAGTTTGTGGCAGCTGAGTTCATGTGATGTCTCGTAGCTGCCAGAAGAGCATCCTCCCACCCCTTCCCTGCACGGTGATACCTGGTACTACTGGTAAGGCTCAGATCCACTGCAGAGTCGTGCTCTGGTCCGGATGAAAGCAAGCTTTTCCTCTGCAGAGGGCACGAAAGAAGATGGGGATGTTGTATCGGTGAGAGGCAGTGTGCTGAAGTGCACCTTAAAATCCTGTATATAGGGTTTGGGAAAGCGTTGGCTCCGGCAGCACCGAAGTCCTGCAGTGGGGAGAGCCTTTTGTCTGGGTGTTTCCTGCCACTGAATCACTCCAACTGCTTGTCAGTCCAGAAAGAGCCCCTGGTCAGATGCTCCCCGGCGTGTGTAATGTTGCCGTGTTACGCGGGAATGACAGATTGCTGTGGTATGTGATGCGCTTCTAAACCACGTCTGAATCACTGCTGGATGTCCTGATGCTCTGCCAGCGTGTAACACAGAAATTCATCGCAGGGGAGGGGGAAAAGCGTACCCTGAACTTCAGCAGAAATCCCACCAGTGATAGGGAAGCATCCTCTGCTGTGGCGGCTGTGAAAGCAACATCTGCTGGGGTGGATGTGAAATGTTGTGCCCTTTGCTGACCCGCTTTCCCGTCAGGAGTAGGACACGTAGCAAACTTTAAAAGCACATGGGGAAAAAGGAAACCGGGCGATGTTTGTGCCGTTGCACTGCTGGTCTCCCCCCACTGTGTGCAGGTGGAGTTTCCTATGGGTCAGTTTGTGCCTCTCCCGGCTTGAGAGATGCTCCAGTCCCTGCACAACCCTGCAGCATCTCCCCGGTCACCTGGGCACGAGGACGGTCCCCGTGGGGGGTGGCATAGCTCAAGGGAGCTGCTGAGCATCAGCACGCAAGGGGCGATATTGTCAGGGGTAGTCGTGGTTTTAGTATATTTAGAAAAACATTATTAAAATCAACTCGTAAGGTGGCTTACAAGCACAAATTAACTTGAAACTGAGTCTTAAGAGCATCTGGGTCCAGCACAGCACTGAGCACAGGGAATGGAGACCAAAGGGAGAGCAGGGGGCCTGTGACTCTCCTGGCACCCCTTGCACAAGCAGTGCAGCAGCTTTCAGCTCTCTGCTGAACCTCAAGAGTTCCTAAAAATCATATTTTCTGTAGTAACTCCTTAATTTGAGTTCAAGTAATTTATTTTGTTGTTCACATTTCAGTTCCAGCAAATCAATCTCATGAAAGGCAGGTACTCCCGCCCCAACAGAGCTGCTTTCAGAGCCAGGAGAAGCTGACCCTTTCTTTTTCCTGCTTCAATATGATGGGTATGGCTCCTTAGGGCTCTCTTGGGTGTTCATCTCTGGCACCTGGCCTTTGCTTGATCATGTTGGTCCTAGACATCGATACCTTCAAGATCACCTTAGGAGAGTCAGCAAAACTTTCAGCCTGTTGGAAAGGAGCTATTGGTACACCGCTACTGACAGTCTCTGTCCATCGTTCCCATCGTTAAAAAGTTAAGAGTTACGTCTCAGTAATGCTCAGCCCCTGTACAGGTGTAATTAACAGAGATCCAGTTATTAATTCAATTACCCAGCCATGATAGTTGCCTTGCACCTCAGCATCCCCGAGTGTTAAGGACTGATGAAAGCTTCTGAAATTCTGTTAGTAGTTAGTAGATATTCACTCATGTCCTAGCAAATGGTGAGCAAAATGATTCCCCTGTGGCTTGAAAAGTACAGAAGCGTTTTTCAACCAAATTCTGAATTATTTTCTCAACTACGCTCTTCATGATGGATAATCTCATCTTACCAAGGTGGACTGCCTTAGCGCTCAGCACTGCTGACTGCAGCCAGTTCTGTGATGCTCTCCCCTCATCTCCGCAGCAGCTGCTCAGTTTTCTTGCTAGGAGGTTTCTAAAAGCCAAACGATACCTTGAAGAAAGTTCATCAGCACTATATTAGAGTTAAATTTTGGGTTTACTCCAGTCTCGTGGTGCCTCATCCCTGGCATGTGGTGATGGACGGCAGGTAGGAGCCACTCCACCAGCACATGCCAATCCCTCTTGCAGTGCATCATGGCACGCAAGGTCACCTCTGTGACTTGGTCAGAAGGAAAAAAATAAGTCCTTTTGTAAAGGAAACAAATTTAATTTGTAGTTAATTTGTAGGAGAGGGTTTATTTGGAGCTTTTTTTTTTTGGTACTGCCTCTCTGGCAGTCTTGTCCGCAGCCAGAGGTGCATCCCTGCACAGTGACAAGTGGCTGCATCCCATCTTGCTGCTGAAACTAAGCTGGGACTGGCAGGGATGGGGCAAAGCTCTGCCAAGATTTCTCCTGTGTGACAAAAAAATATCCTTAAGGATTCAGGGAAAATGGGCAGGTCAAAGAGACGAGGCAGGTTCCTCCTGAGCCAGGTAGCTGGGCTTTATCTGCCGGATTAATGCAGCCCCTGGGGAGCATGGCAAGTGGGTGGTCTGGCCAATTTTCCTCCCATTGCACAGCCTGTTTATCCACCCCTGGGGTGCACACCCACAGCTATAACCCTGCCGTATTCAGCTGCAAAGAGCAGGCATGTGATTTTCTTGTCTGCTGGCAGAAAAGCCCCACTCTTCGCCTGCCTGGGTTTGACCAAGAGATCTGGCCAGACCACAGCCAGATGTTATGTTTTTCCACCAGTGCTTACGCATCCCCTCCAGCTGCAGGGGATGCCTGCGCTTCTCTGATCCCTGGTGACAATGAGGGATGGCTCATGGAGGATGTCCCCCATGGGATCATCCCCAAGTCCAGCTTGCTGCCAGCCCTGCCAAGCACACCACAACTTCTGGAGCCCCTCTACTGTTGGAAATGTGATGGCTTCACCATATCCTTCTGGCTCGGGGCAAGACCCACCATCCCCGCGCTGTCCCTTTCTCTGTCCTGTTCCCAACACCCTCTGGGGATGGATGCTCCACCTGCGGGATCCAAGGAGGGATCCCAGTGCGGATGCCCCAACACAGCCCCAGCCAGGCCCCCCCAAAGCATCCATTAACATGAGCCCAACCAATGCCCTGACTGCAGGTCCCAGTAAGACCAGTCCATCAGAAAAGAGTGATGAAACCCAATTGATCTCAACCTGCCTGCTGCGAGACAGGCTTACCAAAGGCTTGGGATAAAACAGAGTTGTGGGTCAACCCATTCATCCCGAGCTTGGAGGGCGCTCAGGAATCCCTTGGGCCAGCCCCCAGCACCAGGGTGGATGTATTAGACCCAGATGTTTGTCCTACCTCCAGCCAAGGAATGGCACCACCTCCTTCTCTTCCCAAGTCTGATCAACCAAACACTCAGGTTTTTTCCTAATTTCTCCTGCCTTTTCAAAGCAGCCTTTCACACACACAAGCCTGTTATCTTGTCCTCCTCCAGACTAAACAAACCCTCCCTCAATCTTCCCTCGCTCTCACGTTTTTTTGCTCTTTTTATCAGTCTCGCCGCCGCCTTCCAGACTCGTTCCACGTCAGCATCTCTTTTCAGAGAGGAATGATCTCGCTGCACATTCCACCTGCAGGGCTGCCCTTAGAAGAAGACCTGCCTTTCCTGGTGGGTCCTGCACCACCTTTGGGACCACTTACCCTGAGCTTTGCCTGTGTGGTTGCTGCCTCACCAGCTATTTTATATCAGTGCTCTTAAATCTTCCTCCCCAAAGCACATACTTCCCTTGACCCTCTCATCCAGACCAAGACCGGTCCACTAAAACTCTGGGAAAGTGAGTACCAACTCTGTAGGGTTGGGAAAACATCTGAAGAAGGTTGTTGAGCTCCTTCTGCAAAGCAAAAAATCAGGGGCAGGAAGGATGAGATCATGCAGGTAGTTGCAGGAGACTTCCTACATTACATCCAGCTCTTGCAGAAGACCAAGTGACGAGTCATAAATAAGTATTGCAACCTGTGGGCACTAATTACTCCAGAAACGTCGGGTTTCTCCTGCCGCTTCCCAGTGGCAATGACCTCACGGGATGAAATGGCAGCTCCCTGCCCTGTTACTGTTGATAGCTCATCACTGAGGATGAATTAATGACCTGAATGAGGGTAAGCCTTTTTTAAAAGGACATTATCAACACATTTCAGCCTAAAAGCACCCAAAAAAGGTGCTGGGGATGGAAGAGCCCCCAGCCCCGCTGCTAAATGGCAGCCCGGCAGGAGCTGTGCTGAAAGCAAAGACGAAGAAATTGGAGGAGAAAGGATTCTTCTCGCTTTGCATCATCGCAGTCCAACCACATCTATTTTTGCTACACGCGTGGCATCAAGCACCCGTCACTGCTATTCCTACTCCATCCAGCACCTCCGCATGACAGGGGAAGAGTGGCAGCGGATGGAGCACGGCAGAAGGGAGCGTCGCTTTTAATTGTCCTGCCATGCAGCTTAAAATCTGGGGAATTCCATTACCACCCTTCATACCACCCCCCCCCCCCCCCCCTAAAG
>NW_008795924.1:1778146-1779094 GCF_000699145.1 Aptenodytes forsteri
CCCCCCCCGCCCCAATAAAGGATGACTGGCCCTAGGGCACAACGCTCTGGTCCAAGGACACTTGTCCCCTCCCATCAGCCAGTATTACTTCTGCACCTTATTTTAGTCTCTGGTCACGGCCCGGATGCACTTCCATGAAGATTTGGCTTTGTATTCTCAAGAAGAGAGAGAAAAAATCATTTAACCTGCAGCATCCAGTGCTCAGCAGATGAGGCAGGTTGTGACACTAACTCTTGGTGACTTGAGGACATCCTTTAGCAGAGCCCCTGCAAGCCACGTGCCCCAAAAGCTACAGCAGCCATCTACCACTGGGCTGAGAACACGCAAAACTTGGTGCCGGGATGTCATGTCAGCACCGGCTCGCCATTTCTTGAAGCCTTTTGGATGATGGGCTCACATGTAGCGATGGCTAGTCGGACCTCGGTTGGGGTGGTTTTGTGCAGCTGTGCCTTCCAAGAAAGCACATTTAATACAAGCTTTTATTTATTCACTGATTTTTTTATCTTGGTTCCCGATCAAGACGGTTTCCCTCTCCCTGAAGGAACTCCTCAAGGGGTTTCAAGCAAGGACAGAGCAGGATCTGCCAGCGGGACACTGGAGCCGGGCAAACTGTCAGAGATGGGGTGTGATGGGTTTAAGAGCAGAGGTGTTGGGGTGTGCAGGCAGGGAGTGCGCTGCAGGCAGAGCAGCCACGGGCAGGGCCAGACCTCCTGAGCCACCACGAATAAATGACCTGAAATGGCCGGGACCCCGCTCCGGGGGTCTGCGGGCCCCCGCTGGAAGCCCCTTCTGCCCGGGCTAGGCAAACACCCCGGGGAGAGAAGCTGGCTCCGGCCGCCAGTTCCCCCCACCAACCCACCCCCCGAGGCGGGGACATCCCGGCCTGGTCCCACCGCGGGGGTCTTGCGGCTCCACCTGCTCCCGAGCCCCGCGACCCGACGGGGCGGC
>NW_008795924.1:1780562-1805620 GCF_000699145.1 Aptenodytes forsteri
TCCAAAAACTCAATGCAGTTATATATTGGGTCGAAGCGCGCCCTCTTATTTTAATCAGGTGTAGGGGAGCACCGAGGCTGGACGGATGGGGACATGCTCGTTTAATAGAGAAAATAAAACCCGGGACCGCGTTGCGTAGCTGCCTCGTCGCAAGATTTTTTTCCCCCCAACATGTGTCGGGATAAAAGGTCTGTGCGCTGGGAAAAAAACATCGGATGGTCCTGCAGGATAATTTGCTGCTCCTTGGCATGGAGGTTTGGCCCGTGATTGACGCTCAAGTATTAATTTTGAAATTACGGGGGGGGGGGGGGGGGGAAAGGTGTTGGGGTAATTAGCTGGAGCGGGATTTCTTCTTCGGCAGGGATCACACGCTCTCTTACCTTAAAAAATCTTCAAAAACAAGCAAAAAAAAATCCCAGCTATAATATTTCTAAACTAAATCTCTGCAGCAGCCTTAGGCTGGTCTGCTGATGACTTTTTAAGAGTGATGGAGCCAGAAATTGGGAGTTTGGGAAGATAGTATGGGCCCGGGACTTGACCTTTATCATGTACGAAGGGGATGTAAACAAGGAATTCGTCTTTACCTAAATTCTCCATCGGGCTGGGGTGCTGCTACTTTTCTTTCCGAGTTTTAAAAGAAAAAAGACATTTAAACAGCCCGGAAATAAATGCTGATTTATTTTGCATCAGTCTGTTTTTAGCTGGCTCCAAGTTTTCTGTTCCAGCTCGGCTCCCCAGCTTCCTCAGGTTATTGAGATCTAATTTAAGCTGATATCTTTTTTCACAACTAAAAAAATATATATTGCTTTATATTAATATATCCAGTTAGCAGGGCCATGCCTTTGCCTCAGTAGATTATAGATTTTATTTTTATAACGTGATTTTTGGCAGGGAACAGAGCCTCACGTGGTCATGTTTTAGTCTCGTGTCCCCCCCCCTTTAAATTTGTAGAAAATCCAATTTTTGTAGTTGCAGTTGAGTCCCAGAGAGGCGCTGGGATTTCAGGGGGGCTCAGTCGGGTAAAATCCCCCGGTTATTTAAACGAGTATCTGCTTTAATTAGGTTTGGGGAACCCGAGCCCCTCTTGGCTCTCGTCCCCCAGCATTTCTGCGTCGCAGGGATGGGAACCCGGAGATGCCGATGCCTGGCGCTTCCCCTCCGTGCCCACATTCACCTGGAGTGCTTTATTTTTATAAGCAAATATAATATAGATCTATTTTACCAATGTATTTATACGTGTATAAATATGGTTTGATAAGAAATGGGCTGGAAAACACCTCCAACATCAGTACATAGGGAAGGGATTTCCTTGAGGTGCCGCCGGGAGCTGCTGGCAGGGGGTTGTTTCTGTTTCTCCGAAGGCATGAATTAAATGTGAAGGCGGTGAGAAGGAGCGTGAATCCTGCCCGCTTTGCCGATCTGCCTCTCACGAGTTAAAAATCAGCCATTCTGCTGCCATGCAAATGGTTTGGGCCCCTATAGGAAGGATCCAACAGTGTCTCAATTGTATTTTTTCCCTTGTATATGCTGTATTGTGCCTTGGAAAATTAAAGAAAAAAAATCACCCTATTTTTTATCAACATTTAAAAAATTTAAATTAATTTTTAAATTGATTTTTAAATTCAGCAGGAGCAGAGAATACTTTTATTTGCTTAAAGCAAGGTGATGCAATCCTGCTTCAAGAGCATTTTGTGTCCAGAGTGTGGCAGTGAGGAAAGCATCATCATCTTGTCCCTTAAAGATAGGTGGTACATCCCTGAAATCTTTGAAAATCCTGTTAATGGGAAAGAAAAAAATTTAAAAAAATTAGGGTTTGTTGTGAAATACGGAAAGTAAAACCCAACCACCCCAATGCTGACTTTTATACGAGGATTGGATAAAAATGGTGGGTTTAATAAGTAGCGGAGATGTAGCAAAGCCCCATTTAATGTCTCCAAACCAGTGAAATTTTCAGGTTCCTGATTGTGAAGGTGCCTTTTAATTTCTGCTTCTGCCATAATTTTCAGCTATGAGAAATAAAAGCATCTGAACAGCGCAGAGGGGGAGGCTGTCGGAGAGAGCTTGGGCTGGAAATCTCTGTAATATTAAAAATAATAATAATTTTTGCTATTTTAGTAAATGGCAAAACTTGGGTGGTTTTGCCCCAGACAGCAGTTGCTGGAGGGGTAGCGATGAAAATGCCTGCCCAAACAGCTTTGCTGGGGGTGATTTTATGGGATCTGCAGGATTCTCTCCTATTTCAAAAGGAATTATCTTTAAATAAGTTTCCTCTCTTGAGCACCAATTCAATTATCTTTGCCGCGTATTTTGGCTTTATTTATTTATTTATTTTCCCCCACCCTCTTGTTCTTAAACCCAAAATCCTGGTGATGTTAAGGCTCAGAATAAATGTACAAGCCCTTTTGTCTCCTTATAGGCAGCCCATCTTCCCTTATTGGTTGTCATCGATGAGATGCTTAATTAGGGGAGAGGAAATCCTTGTGCAAACCAGTTGCTTTGCCAGGAAAAGCCACCAGCACCTATTCACGCACGCGTCTATAAATACACGAGGAGCAGAAAAAATACTCATGGATCTCCAGTCCTATTACCTCCAATTTAAAAAATATCTCTAATTAAAAAAAAAAAAAAAGAGAAACCTAAAGAGCAAGAAGAGATTTTCTCCAGCTGCAGCGTGGGGAGGGTTTGCTTTGCTTTGCCAAGAGAATTAAACTTGCTGGAGATTCTCTTGTATATGGTATGATGGGTTACACTGGATTTGAAATTGAATTCGGAGTGCTAGAAGTGGGGCTGCTCTCAGTCCTGGTCCAAGTTTTAAATATATATATATATATTTTTAATATCTTTTGGTATCTTTTATATTTATATAAATTAATAATGTATCATTTAGTATTTAAAGTATTTAAATATATATAAGATACTATATATATAAAAAAGATACTTTATATATTTAAAAAGATACTTTTTAATATATATATTTATATATATACACATATATATGACATTGCCAGGGTGATGCTGGTGGCATCAGGCATGGGGAAACCCCCTCCTGCTGCCCGCTGGGTGCACGGCAGGTTTCCCGTAGGTCTCAGATGCTGTTCCCTATGGAGCTGGCCAGGAGAAACCCCGTCAAGCTGATCCTTTCCTAGACGGACTCTGGCGCTTGTTATAGCTAGGTGCGATGCCGTTGCTTGCTTTATTTTATCTCTTTTCAGGTGTGGGTAAACAGGGAGCTGGTGGCATTTGAGGAGTTTTATTTTTCTTTAGCTGTCTTTTTGCTTGGCTCTTTGCCACCTGCCGGGATGCGGGGATGGGACCGGGGTGGTATCAGCAATGTGGGATGGGGCACGGGCATGGAGGATGCAAGAGGGTGACTGAGGCCACACCGCCCATGCCATAGCACACCAGGATGCTTTTTGGTACCACCGTGAAGCCTACCTGGGTTTGAAGGCATTGGGGAGAGGCTAAAGCCGAAAGCAAAACAATACATGAATATTTATCATTAATTACCTATTATTTTTGTCATTTTATAGTTCCTCCAGTGGTTTGAACTTGCCCTTCTGCCCTGTTGGGCTTTGCATTGATGCCGTGCCTACCGCCACTCGCCACCCATCACCCCCCTCCCCAGGGAGAGGCGGGTGCCGCGGTGGGGGGGATGCTTGGGTGGCTTTTGGGTCGCAGAGGACAGGAGCGCGGCATGGCTGACTGCCCCTGCAGCAGCTCTGCACGTCCCCCTGCCCGCTTGGCACACCAGGGCTCGCAGCATGCCGGGCTGGCAGCCCTGCTCTTGTACCGGGCTTGGTTTTCCCCTTCATCCTGATCCTGAATGGAGATGCAGGGGGGTGGCTCTCCCCTCCCCTCCCCCTGTCTTCCCCTCCCCCCTCTCCCTCCTTCTTGCCCCCCCCCCGCCACTGCCCCTCTGTCCTGCTCCTCGACCCTACTTTTTCTTTCTCCGTGTCTCGTCAGGGCTCCTCGTCCCTATTTGTCTTCATTTCTCCATCTCTCTAGCCTTTTCCCTGTATGTTTCTTTCTCTCTCGGCTCCTCTGTCTTCTCTCTTGTCTGATTTGTTTCTTTCTAGTCCTCTGTCCTTCTCCCCCTCAGCTTAAACTGAATGACCAGGTGTCCCCGTGCTCTGGTATTTCCTTTAGCATTGCCCTAGGGAAGATCTGTGTTTTTACGGCTGGGGATCATTTAGGAGCTGGTCTCCTTATGTAGATGGCAGAGCTAGGTGTAGTTAAAGCAGAGGTTATTCTCAGCTGCTGCTGATGGGACGTTATTTCCCATTCATCCCTATTGTTAATACATCCCCAGCTCAGGGGGATGTATCAATCACGTGCTGTCCTTGCTGTCCCCCCCCTGCTCTGTCCCTCGGCAGGTTGTTTGTCCTGCGGAAGAGGACAGGGCTTTAACATGAACGGATCTTAATTCCTTAAGAGTGTCAAGGCAAAGCCCCCAGGCTGGGAATGGAACTGGAGCAGACGCATCCCGATGCTCTTGGCAACTGGTTGAAACTGGGGCAGCTCTTTAATGCTTATCCAGCCCGGCGCTGACAGAGCCATTGCTCGTTAAGATCTGGACTGGGTTGGGCGAGAGCAAAACTTGTTGACGATGACCCCAATAGACCAAAAAATATATATATAATAATCAAAAGAGGCAAAGCCAACAGCTGCTTTCTTCCCTGCCTGGTTAGGGGAGCGTGCCCGTCTCAGGCTCCAAGTCGCTGGGTCTGAAAAATTCAGGTGGGACTGAGTTTGGACCTCACCTGATGACAAGCGTCATTTTTTGTGGATGTTTTCTTGCCTGGAACAAATATTTCATAAAGCAGGCAGGGCCACTGGGGAGACAGTAGGTTTCCAGCATGTTTCCCCTCTGGTTTTTTTTCCCCAGTTCTCTTGAAAACTGATTTTTATTGAAAGCAGGAGCTGCCAGACACTGTTTTCTCTGCCCTCGGTACTGATCTGAGGTGGAAGGTGATAAAATCCCTTTATGGCTTTATTACAGTAAGATAATACAAAGCTTGGATAGAAAATAATCTTCATTTTTTAGGGCGAAGAGCAGTGAAGCCATCCCTTGCATCCTGTTGTAAGGCTTATATTTAAGCCAGCTGAGTGAAAACGAGTTTCTGGTTCCCAAACGCTTATGGGAGGGGAGGGGGAAGTGTAGCCCCTCTGGAGCAGGAGACCAGGGGGTGGTGGGTGGTCCATGGAGCTACAGCCCGATGGGCAGGGGAAGGATGGGCAGGCGCAGGGAGGGCTCATGGAGGTTGGGCAGGGGATCTGGTGGCTTGTTTTCATTTCACAGCTTTGTCTCATCTTTATTCTTCTTCCTCTGTGTCCCTGGATTTTGGGGGTGGCTGTTATCTGTTATTTCCCTGGGACCTCTGGGAGGGGTAGCCACGAAACTGTGCGAGTGCTGCTGCTTACCTGGGCTGCTGGAAAGGGGAGAGATGTGCCAAAAAAAACCCAATCCACCTGATTCTTGGGAATAAACCACAACTTCTAAGGTATCTTCTGTTTTATTGCGTAATTTCAGCAAGTACAGATATCCGGCACACGGCACGTGAAGCTCTTGTTCATGGACATCAGCTGGTGATGCTGGTGGGGCGCAGGTGGCCGTGGGTTTTCTGTCTCCTTTCCCTGCACGGCTGCGATGTCAACCTTGTGATTTCGGTCTAACCGATGCATGAAATATAGCACAGCTCTGTTGTGGATTATTTCATGAACCCAGCTTACAGCCTCGCTTGATTGGCGAGCCGGCTCCTTCATCCTGCGTGTGATGCTGGCTGGCGCACAGTACCTGAAACCCAACTCTGGGATGGAGGAGATGTTTCCTCCTTGAGCCAGAATAGCTGCTAGTGAGCAGGACCGTTTTTGGTTTAATTTAGAAGGGCAAAAAAGCCAGTGAACCTATATAAATCTGGTTTCTTTAGCACTTGAGGCTGATGCTTGGTTGCCACCGGGCACTTTGTCCTGGGCTGGGCACTGACATGGCTGGTGGGAGCGTGATGCAGAAAGATACAGCTCTCATGGTTATCTGAGGGCAGCTTGCTATGGCAGGGCTGGTGGCACCACGTAATTAAGTATTTTTCCACAAACTCCGTGCCCATAGTTACTGGTTATTATGATTTATTATTTTTTTTTAATTCCTACCAGCCTGCTGCAAAACACGTTGGGTGAAACGTGGCTGCTGCCTTCATCATGAGGTCCTGTGCCGGGGGTTGTGTGCATGCGCCGAAATCAATCCCCTGTCTCCCAGGTTTTGGAAGGAGCAAGGAAAATGAAAATAAAGGAGTTTTCTGCCCCAAAGTTCTCCCGGGAGTGGTGTTGGAGGAGGGTGGCCTTGAGGTTTTCTGCCCTGTCCTGCGAGGACCACGCGTGGTCCATGCCCCGGCCCTGGGAATAACACATCCATCCATCATGGCCCCAGATATATATCCATCAATCTGTCAGTGATGACTGCATGTGGTCCAGCACTGCATCAACCAGGTGGGGAATTACGAGAGTTATAAAAAATACACCCAGTAGGAATAATAACCTTATTTTAAATGCTGAGTGGTGGTAATGAGCTGCTGGGAGATCTGCCAGGTGGTGGGGGGTGAAGCCTTGAGCACCATTTGGGTATCTTTAGAGGCTCTGCATCAGCTCAGATGGACGTTGGAAGTGGGAATATGCTCTAGTGTCCTGTTGAGAAGTGGGATTATGTGGCACCTTGCTGTGTTCCTTCTCTTTGGGTGTTTCAAGAGGCGGGTGAGTTGCACGGAGGGGTGAGGCAGCACCTCAGGGGACCAGGGCTGCCCTGGCATCTCCCTTGGCAGAGGTGTAGGGACACGATGGCCCTGGTGCAATTCAATTCAAGGCAGAGGCTTTTCTAGGGTTGCTGCTGACACTGTCGCAAGGGGACCACGTCTGGCCAGTGTGCTGGTTTTACTTGGATGAGCTGCTTCAAAATGCCCCACATCCCCCAGGCTGCTGGGCTTTGGTGACAGGGTGAGTTGAGCCACATGAACCCAAAAAGGAGAGTAGCTTCTCCGTGGTCCAGCCTGTGGCATCCTGTGGGTACAGATGGTTCCCAGGCTGAGGGAGGAGGATGGTTGTAGCGATGCTTTGGCTTGCAGCTGAGCGGTGGCGCCTTGGGATAAGGCAGGTGAAGGTGCCACCAGTTCTGTTTTGGGGCTGGAAGGTGGTAGAAGTAACTGGGCAGCATGGCCAGGTCTTTCTGCCAGCGGGGAGAAGCCAGTCCTGGGCTTCAGTTGGGCTTTTGGAGCTGAAAAGGGCTTTTCCCTGGAAAGCTTTCAGGTGCCGATGGTTTGAGACTCACTGGCACTTGGGCTGGGGTTTGCTTGGGCAAATTGGCCTCACTGTGTGCCACCGCTCAGCTCGGGAGCAGGATGCATTGCTCAGAGCAGGCAGGATAGGTCCCCTTGGGAGCTGAGCATGCAGCACCTCCTGGGACTGGATGTGGATGCCTTAAAATAGCCCCTCTGGGAGATGTTCATGGGTTTTAAAAATGAAACATGTCCTGTTTTCTGGAGTGGGCCCTGCAGAGTGTTTGTACCAGGAGTGGAGGTGTGGGGTCAGCCACGGGTGGGTGACAAGGACAGGCAAGAGAAGGGTTTGGGCTGTTGGTGAGTAGTGCAGGATTGTCATTGCTGTGGTCCTCCTTGGGCCAGGTCCTCCTCACTGCCTCCTTCCTAGCATGGGGTGGGGTGGGAATGGCTTGAGGATGGGATGGGGTGGGGTAGAATGGGGTTGGCTGGGATAGGTGGGATGGGATGGGGTTGGATGGGATGGGATAGGATGGAGTGAGATGGGATAGGACAGGATAGGGTTGGATGAGATGGGATAGGATGTGATGGGCTCAATCTTGCTCCTTGCCTCACAAGGATCTTACAGCTGCATTCCCAACACTGAAATCCCTCGTGGCGGCTGGGGACAGAAGGAGTCCATGGCTGCTGGAGGAGAGGGATTTGGTAAGCCTGCAGGAGAGCACCATTTTCTCTAGCTCTGGCTTCCACTCTTTTTTGCAGTGACTGGTTTCTTTCGATGGGCAGAGCCATCCCTGTAGAGAGACACACGGCACAGGGGGCAGGTTGCGAACGGGGCAGGGCTCTTGGCCGGTGTGGAGGTGATCGGTCAGCAAGGACGGCCGTACACAGGACCCCTGGAGGAGGATCTGGCAGGGGCTGGCCTGGGGATGCCAGCTGTCAAGCCCTCACAGGGTTTTATTGAGTACACCTCCTCAGTTGGAGGTGAGCGTAGGGTTTGTTGTCCGTTGCTGACTGCACCACTGACCATGCCTGTTTGAGCAGCACCATGAGATGGTGCTCCTTGGTGGTTTCAGCTCCTTTGCTTGACTGTGGCCATTCTCATGGGATGAGCTGTGGATTTTGTCTTGCCCTTGCAGCCCACATCTCAAGAAACATCCTTTCCCTGCCATACCTTTCTCTCTTGGAGCCTGCGTTTTATCTGCTGTGTGTGGGGTGGATGCCCCAGGTTGCTGCACGTATTCTCCAGCATCCTTACAGTCATGTTGCTCATGCTCTGCCCGAATTCATGTTTCACAAGGCATTCACAAGGTTGTCCATCACAAGGTTCTGGTTGTCCTGTGCTATTAAATCTGGAGCAAGCGGAGTGTGCTGCCGTGGTAGAGGCAGAAGGATCGTGTCTGGAGCACACCAACCTCCAGCGCTGCGGTGCACAGCTCTCCCCAGCCCTGGCTGCTTTGGGTCTGCACGGGCCAGCCTTTCCTTTGGTTCTTGCTGTGCCCCACATTTCCTCCCTGCCCCCAGTGTCTGGCCCCAAACTACCTTAGAAGCTCTTTATCTGCCAAAATTGTGGGGTGCAGAGGTTTGGGGTGCACATGTGCAATGAGCAGCGAGTGCGGGGACCAGCCTCGACGCTTGGGCCAAAGTTTGAAAGTCTCGTTTTCCAGCTGTTGAAGACTGCTGGTGGAATCAGGGTGTTGGGTGTTGATGATTTGCAGGCGAGCAGAACTCCTCCTGCCTCCTCCTGCAGGATTTGGCCCAAAGCCCCTGAGTGTTCCTGGCTGTCTGCTGGGGCTGCTGGTGGCTGCTTGCATGTCCCCACGTAGCATTCACGCTGGTGGTACCAGTTCTTCCAAGTGTCCTCCTTGAGCTCGTCCCAAGGAAGGGCAAAGCTTCGCAAAACCAGCTTCCAGCTGCTGACCGGCTCCCAAAACCTGGCTCTGTGTGTGGGGTGGCTTGGTCGGAAAACTCATCCCCGATGTTGGGAGAGGTGGTCCTGCTCTGCTCTGATCAGAGCATTAGAGCTGGACCAGGTGAGAACACAGGACACTGCTTTGGTCGGAGCTGATTGAGTACAAGCAGGATTATGAATGCTGGTCTGGGTGAACAGTGGATGAGTTCATGGCTTGGCTGGATCCTCCATGGACTCGGGTGTCTCAAAACTCCCCACTGCCCGTGCACGTCTTCTTGCAGCTAGGCTGGGGAGGTGTTTGGTGGTCTTCCTTCTTGGGAAGCCTTTGCAATGCTTCCTGTGTATCCATGCCCCAAGGCTGTACCACGGCGAGGTTGGGAGTGCAACAATGTGAGGTTGGGAGTGCAACAACGTGAGGCTGGGTGTGTTGACCATCTCTAAGGGCAGGCTCCTGAGGATATGTATTTAGGTTTCCCCACAGAAGGCAGCCCCACATTGCTGGGGAGGTGGTGGACATCAGTAGGATGCACCTTTGGAGAGCCCCCCTCAACGGATAGCAGGGCTGGCTGTGGTGGGTCTCAGGGTCCTGTCCCCCTGTCCCCCTGCAGCTGGCCAGCCTGGGGCAGTGCTGTCAGGGGTGTGCGTGCGTGTGTCCCGGCCACGCCTGTGTGGCCGTGACTCTGCAGAGGCTCATTTCAGGAGGTTTCCTTGGAAACCCGGCAGCCAGCACGAGGAGGGAGTGTTCCCGAGACAGCTTCGGCCCCAGTGGGAGGTGACCGGGGCAAGGCTGGGAGGAATGGCTTTCCCCGGGGCTGAGCTGCTTCAGCTCGGCATGGGGAAGCAGGATGCTTCAGCAAGCTCTCAACAGCTGCCGACCAATTTCCATAAAGCCTTTGCCCTCCTGCTGCAGTGTGCCTGCAGACCCTAACCTGGCTTTGTCTTTACAGGAGCAGGAAGATCCAGATCCGAAACATCCCCCCCCACCTCCAGTGGGAGGTAAGAAGCGGACAATCCTAAAAGCATTCTAAAATTCATCTCCTTCTCCATCAGTCATGCCGAGCAGCATGAGCTGCTCTGCTGGAGCGTGTGGTCTGCACATGGGCCACCTTTACCTTCCCAGTAACCCCAGGAGGGAGGTGGAACATGAACTGGGCTCTATCTACTGCCTGCTTGTGGGTCCCGGAGCCATGGGGCAGCTTTGAGCAGTGGGGCATCATTGGGATAATGGGATGCAGGTGGGTGAAGGCATTTAAGCAGTTGGGTGACGCTGGCTCTTTGGAGGGTGTCTGTGGGTGAAGCAGGCTCTTCCCCTGCTTGCTCCCTGCCTGTCCAGCAGCCTCTCCTGCCTGCCTCATCTGCCCTGTTTGCTGCTCTCTCCCCCAGGTGCTGGATGGCCTGTTAGCTCAGTATGGGACGGTGGAGAACGTAGAGCAAGGTAAGATGGTCCAGCATGGTCCTCATCTGCAAAAGTCCCAGTGCTGCTCCCCAGCTCTGCCCACACCAGAGAAAACCCAGTGGGGTGAAACCTAGTTTTCCCAGTCTTTGGGACTGGGCTAAAATGTTTTTCCCTGTGGACACAAGCCCTGCTGGCAGAGGGGGGGGGCCGCCCGTCCGGTGGCAGGATGGTGATGGCCATCAGTCCGCCATCCCCAGGGCTTCTCCTGGTTGCTGGCAGATGAAAACCCAATTGTCCCTGCAAGTAAAAACGAGATGAGTGTTGTCTGGGGTCCGCTGGTGGATTGGTGATGTCCGGCCATGCATCCTCCTTGGTGAGGGTGGCAGGATCAGGCCTTGGCACCTTCTGGTCCTTTGCCAGCCCACCCCCATCCTTGTGCTGTGGGAAAATACAGAGGTGCACAAGTGCGCACGCTGGCGCAGTGGCTGGGGCCGTCCCCCACGGGACAGGCATTACCCTCCCACTGTCCTCACCTGTGTCCCCTCTTTGGGGCATACTGGTGGGGCCAGGAGCAGCGGCGATGTCTCTCTCCTCCCCTGCTCTAACACTCCTTCTCTTGCTTTTCTCCCAGTCAACACAGATACAGAAACAGCCGTTGTCAACGTAACGTATGCAACTAAAGAAGAAGCAAAAGTGTAAGTGGGTTTTACTTTGTTTTGTCCATATTTTCACACCACCTGAACTTTTCCTGAGGAATCCCAGGTATTTTCCCCCACCATTTTTCCAGGCTGCTTCTTGTCTTCTTCCTAAGCCTCCTTGGGTTGTTTCTAAGCTCTTACAGTGTAAGCTTCAAGTGCCTTAAGGGCTGTCTGTGTATCTTGAGATACAGCAGGCAGATGGTTTTATCTTGAGCTCTGTCACCTCCCGTGTCTTCTGCCAGCAGTCAGCTCCACCTGCCCCTCTTCGCTCCACTGCTGGGTGGTCTCTTGCCTTCTCCCCTTGCATGGGAGATGGGGTTTCTCGTGGTGCCCCATCATACATGCCCAGGCACCGCTGGACCAGGTTGGGGCCATCAGCCATGTGGTTGTCCCCTCTTCCTCTGTGCCTTCTCCTCTTGTCTCCAAGGGGCTCCCAGATGTGCCATCTTGCAATTCCCTTTGGACACTGTCCTTCCTACAAGGTCCTCTGCAGGGTCGCAGTGGCCTTGTCTTCAGGGAGCAAAGCGCTCTAGAAAGCTGAGGGTCAGGTCAGATAAGCAGTTTGTCAAGGAGTTGTCTTCCCAGGTTGGAAGTCCAGACCTAAACTGGGAATGGACCAGATTAATCACCAGTCCGACCACCCAGCCCAAGCTGCTGAAGAGGTAGAATATGGTGAAGGAGGTGGGAGAGATGGTGAAGAAACACTGCGATGATGGGAGATATAAGTACCCCCCGCCATTTGGGGAAGATTCAAGTTGGAGACCAAAATATTCAGAGACTGTCACCTCCTGCTTCCTGGAGCCCAGAGAAACCGGCTGATTGAATTTTAAAAGGCTTTTGGAAAGTTCTTCTGCCATGGACAAGAGAGAGGGCCTTCAGGTGGATGAATAATTGGTCAGAGGAGGTGAGAGGGAGCCAAGGGGTCCATGGCCCATTTCTGCAGGGGAGAGAGAGTGGCAGAGGGTAAATCACCTGCATGTTGTGCAGAGGAGTCGTAAAGGAATCAAGAAAAACTTTAAAAGGATGGAAGAACCCATTGAGGCTGTGCATCAGTGCTGTAGGGCTGTGTGAAGACATGCTTAAAGATTTATCGTAGCCAGCAGAGGAAAAAAATTACAAATTAGGGGTTATTTCAGAAATGCAAGGACTATTTCAAGCAAAATGCTTTGTAACAGGTTTGTAGAGACTTCAGCCCTGTGCTAGAGACCAGCATTGTTAGCTATGAGTAAGCAGTAAGCGCATCTCATACTTAGCAGCCAGGGTAGTTTTGATATGACCAAGAGCCATGTCCATGCAGACCCCATGCAGGAAAGAGCCATGGATAGTCAGACTGGTTCCCAAGTGCAAGTGTTACCAAGTTCGGAGCAGATCCGTGTCCTGCT
Source organism: Aptenodytes forsteri (assembly GCF_000699145.1). Taxonomy (NCBI): domain Eukaryota; kingdom Metazoa; phylum Chordata; class Aves; order Sphenisciformes; family Spheniscidae; genus Aptenodytes; species Aptenodytes forsteri. The sequence continues at coordinate 1,793,213 of NW_008795924.1, forward strand.
ATTTAACATCTGAACGTAGGGCACTGCAGTGCAGGAATGTGATTGTGATGGAGAAACTCTCGTAGCAGAGGTTTTTGTTGATGCTGAGTTGATGTGCATCGAAAGCAGGATTTTCCAGTGCAAAGTGGAATATGAGGCTTGTTCTGGTTTTGGGAGAATGCTGCGTGGTGGGAACAGCAAAGGACAGAAAGCTATAGCTGTACAGGATGGTGTCAGAGAGAGATGTCCCAAGGCCATGGGATATGGGCCATGTCCTACTTTGAGTCCCTCTGCTGATAGGCGTTCCAGCAACTTCCCGTCTGTGTTGACCCATCGCGAGGTTGGACTTGCGAGGACAGAGATGAGGAGAATGATCTGCTGGTCCAGGAGGCCAGAGGAGAGTCCTCCTTGTGCCTGTTGGGGTAGCCATGCTGGGCGTGCTCCAGCCTCGGCTGGCCGGAGGAAGGTGCCATGGGCTGCAGATAAAAGCAGCATGAGCTGCTGTGTCTTGGGATGTGTGGCAAGAAAGGAAGATGAAGAGTCTCACCAACACAGCAGTGCTTGATGCTTTGGAGTAAGAGGCTTCAGGGTTAGAGAAGATGCTGTGACCCGTCACATCCAGCCAGGCTGATGCCTGTCTTGGGTGGTGCTCAGCAGCTAGACACAGAAGCAAGTGATGGGAGAAAAGGTCGGTGGTATATGTGGGTTCGTGGGTATATGTGTTTGGTTTAGAGCACCAGGAATGGGTGAAAGGAAGACCTTGGCAGAGAAATTGGACTGTGGGGAACTGCAGTGATTTCAGAAAGGGACAGTGAAACTGCAGAAGTCCTCGTTGGATGTGAATTTCGGGCCTGGCAAGGAGCTGCTTGCAGTGGTGCATTCATACACCTGCCTATAAATAGCCAAAGCAAGATGCGGTAGGAAGAGGGAAGAAGTACGGCTGAAGCCATGACTGCTTGCAGAAGTCATCACAGACTCACTGTGGCTGAGCATCGCATTGCTGAGGAGGGGCTTGGGGGGAACGAAGAGTCCAGGTGCTGCACCCCCAGCCTCACCAGAGCTGGAAAGGGAGTTGGGGTTCCCAATAGAGGGGCACCACGTGCCGCAGCCTTCTCCTTGGAGCGGCAGCTCTTGCTTGGAGCCCCTCTGTCACCTTTTCCATGTCCAAAAAGCCCGTGAGAGCATTTCCACACTGTGTGATAGTTTCTGGCCAGCACTTTCCTTGGGTGAAGTGGCAGATCCCCAGGCTGGCATCCCACCTCTGCTGGGGGGACAAGCTGTGTGCCAGCCCTGGCATCACCCACATGGGAGGGGACATCGTCCCACCACACTATGGGGCTTGCTCTGCAAAGGGAAAGTGGGGGACTCTGGCTTCCCACGGCCACCTTCTCCAGACTGGGGAGGGAGGAAGATGCAGGGTTGGGGTCTACAAGTGCAAGTGCTGGGGGTGCTGGAGGGGTACCCATCGACCACTGTCTACAAGGGCAACTGGTGGAGGTTCTCTCCCCAGAGAGCGCCTCACCGCCCCCTGCCTTTCACTACCTTGCAGAGCAATTGAGAAGCTGAGCGGCCACCAGTTTGAGAACTATTCCTTCAAGATTTCCTACATCCCGGATGAAGAGGTGAGCTCCCCTCCGCCCCCCCAGCGATCCCGCCGCGGGGGCCACTCTTCCAGGGAGCGGGGCTCCTCCCCGGGGGGCTCCTCGCAGCCCAAACAGCTCGATTTCCCACTGCGGATGCTGGTGCCCACGCAGTTTGTTGGTGCGATCATAGGAAAGGAGGGCTTGACCATAAAGAACCTTACTAAGCAAACCCAGTCCAAGTAAGTACCTCGAATGGTTTTGTTTCCTTCCGTAGGGCACTTTAGGTCCCCGGTGTGGGTCCTCCATGCACTCAGGGCTTTTGAGTGCCGGCCAGCGCTGTTTTCTTGGGGTGCAGCCTTCAGGGGATGGTGGCAGAGCCCATGTCCTAAATGGTTCCTGCTGGCCAGGGGGGTCTGGGTGCGGCAAGACGGGGATGCACACCAAAAACGACCAGGAATGGGTTTCTAAAACCTAATCATGAGAATGGCTGGGGATGAGGCTTTAGGGAGAAATGGCAAGTTTGGGGATAAAATGCTGAAGGGTACAGCGGCTGGTGCCCACGTGGTCTTTGCCCTCGGGATTTGCTCATCCTGCAGTGCCCCGTATGGGCTAGAGCTGTTGTAGGGGGAAAGGGGGCACCGTGGGAGCGCTGCCTTGAGAAGGATGTGCTTTTCGTAACTGTTTGAAGCCTTTTTTTGCAATCTAACATTTTTATTTTTGAAGGAAAAAAAAAAAAAAGGGAGGGGACTGTCTTGCCAAACTTTTCCATGTTTCTCTTGTCAATGTTCACATTGATTTCACCTCTGATTTTCTGCATGGTTTTCCTGCATGGTTTGTTCCTGCCGAGATTTGTTTGTGTTTAACCCAAAGCTGCCTTCTCCCATGCTCATCATCCTGAACCTGGTGGTCGCACAGGACATAGGACTCCTGTACCAGAACATCCTCCAGGGCGTCCTAGTTCTCAGAGAAGCTTTTAGAGGCAAATTATTTGGTAATAGCACGTCCACTTGAGCAGGAGGTAGGAAGACGTGCTGCTCTGCAGCTGAGCGAGCTGAACCCCAGCATTGGGTTTGTGGGAAGAGGTACAGAAAGGGGGCAGATGCATAGGGAGAGGAGCTCTTCGAGCCCGGCTAGCCCTAGAGTGTGGCCACCTAGTAGCTGTGAGCTGGTCCTGGTTGGCTGCAAGCCCTTCTTCTCCAGGTGAGTCCCCTGGTGTGATGAGCAGGAGGTGTAGCTGTGTCCTTGCCACCCAAGACTGGAAGGTTGCCCTTTGCAAGCCCTGAGCTTGGCGAGGAAGGTGGGAGGCACCAGCTGCTGGTTTCTCCCAACCATGAGGCCAAATGCTGCTGCCTGGGGCAGTTTCTGCCACTGAGCTGCCCCTCCTTGTGGGTTGGCTCCCCATGCCTGCCCCGAAGACCTGGTGCCATGGAGGAAGGCCGTGCTCCATGCTCTCACCTCTCCTGACCTGCCCGAGGAGGCCATGTGCCATGGCGGGGCACCACCTCTGCTCCAGCCTTGGGCAAGGGGGACCTCATGCACCCGGCCTGGGCAGTCGCAGGAGACTGTTGCCTTCAGTTTGGGGTGTCAGCCCGCAGCTCTGTCCCGGCTCAGGCCACCCTCACCCACCGGTGTGATGATCGGACGAGGGTGCTGGTGACATCCTGTTGCCCGGTCCCCACTCCTACCCAGAGCGACATTGGGTCCTGGATTCCTCTGGTCGCATAGGACTTCGCCACTGTCTCCACACACAGTGATGCCCAGAGATGCTCCTGAGCTCCAGGGGACAAAACTGTCCCCAGGTTGAGCCATCTTCTTCCTTGGCTGAGGAGGAGGCCAGACCAAGAGCCCACCCCAGCAGACGACCTTCCACAGTGATTACAGCCCTTGTAACTTGATGAGGAGAGGACCATTGCTACCAAGCAGCCATGGGGCCAGGATAATGCTATGTACACGCCATACCATCCACCTTGAGAGGGCTGTCCCTCATGGCCACGGCTCTCTGAAGCGTTCCCAGCCCCCCTGTAAGGTGTCTTGGAGGTTTTTCCTGCTGCACCATGGGCAAACCTGCCATGTCCCTGTCCTACCATCCCTGTTGTCAGCTGCCCTGGTCTCCCCTGCCTGCAGCACCCCAGGGTCCCAGGAGGCTGCTGATGGGGTGAGGGGGTTGAGGGTCCCCTTCTCCATCCTCCCGTTGGACTGGAGCTGTGCAGCAGCAGCACTGGGACATGCTGGGAAGTCCAGAGCCCTCCTTCACCCTCCAGCTCTTTGGGATAGGACATGCCTGAACACAGTGGCCCCTTCCTGGCACCCCATCTTCTCTCTGCAAATTGAGCTTGTGCCTGCACATCCAGGTTTGGGATAGGTTGGAGGTCAGCCAGAAACTTGGCCTGTGTCCCTCTCCTGGGCTTGTCCAGGGTACTTGTCGTGTCGGTGCGTCCGTTCAGCCCATCTGTGGCTCTTGGCCCTTCTTTGGTACAAAGGCTCAGCTGCATGCCCCATCTCCACCAGCCTCAACTGCTTATGGGTTCAAGAAACTGCCTGACTTCTGTCTGTGGGGTTTGTTGGGGCAGCCATGGATTCCTCATTGGTTCCCCCTAGCTGGGAGCATCAACCTGGTGTGAGATTGCAGCACCGCTCTGGAGCATGGGCCTGTCATCGCCTCTTGTGGCACATCGTGATGCGTTTGCCTTCTCCCTGGCAGAGGGGGTGGCAGTGGGTGTCCCCATGCCTGCTGGGCGCAGCCTCTGAAGGAACAGATCCTCCAAGTCAACCTGATGGAGCTCCACAGCTGGGAGCACCTTAGAGGGTGTCACACAGCACGCAACTGGGTCACTGTGTGCTGTAGACATAACCAAAGGGCAGGGAGAGCTTGGTGGTGCCAGTCTCTCCAGCACCTCTTTGCACAGTCCAAGCAGGACCAGTCTCCTACCTGAGCAGCTCTGGCTGAAGCTGTAGGAGATCTGGAGAGATGTAGCCTGCAAAGGGGATCAAACTCTGTCTTCATTCCCTCTTCGATGCTCAGATGAAACCACCCTGGAGTCCCTTTTGAAGCTGGTCGGGTAGGCTCTTCCCTTATCTCAGGGAAGGTTCACCCAGCTGCTCCCCCTCTACCTGCAGATGAAGCGTCCTTGTTCCTACGTGCTGGTTCATGAGCTCCTGGAAGAGTTGACCTGTGCAAACCCACCGTGACCTGCAGCATCCAAATGTGGCGCTGGTTAGGGGTGACTGCACCACAACCCTTGGCCTTGCATGCACAGCAGCACCCATCAATGATCCCGGTCAGGATGGGGACCTCTTACGAAAGCAGAGATGTGGCCAGAGGGCACTGTGTTGGAGCTGAGCGCTGGTGGCATTCACTGAGTCGCTGAGCGGCCACTGCTGCACCTTCTCAGAAGATCTGGACCAGCCCAGCCCTGGCTGCAGCAGTGACAGGGACGCCGAGGTGGTGGCTGATGGCAGGATGACTGCACGGCATTATCCTCCGGTGGGAAGAGTGTGCGGACTCACGTGGAGAAGATGGAAAGGTTGCTTACCCCTGTTCTTCAAGATGCGTGGTTGACGTGCGGGAGTCTCCTACCCTGCTTTCCTTTCTCCCTCTCTCTCAGGGCCTTTGCCAGGTACGGTTGAGCGGTGAGGAGCGAGCTGGAGGCACGTGCCTCCTCCCCGCCATGAGCTGAGGGGAGGACCAGAGGAGCTAGAGCATGGTCCCTGCCAGTGCGCAAGGGAGAGCTTTCTGGTCTCCCGTGGAAGGGCGTGAGTACAAGCGCTGTTGTTGACGTGTGCCTCCGTGTCGTGACAAACACTGCCTACGGGTAAGTTGTCTCTCTGTCCCGAAGGACACGCAACAGTCATGGCAGCTGCTGGTCACTGGACAGCCTCAGATGTTGTACAGAGAGAGGTTGAGGTTGGAAGGGACCTCTGCAGACATCAAATCTGGTCTCGTGCTCCAAGTGGGACTGGTGTCAAAGATGATAGACGGGGTTGCTCAGGGCTTTTTCCAGTTGAGGATTTGTTCTGCCCTCTGTTGATGCATCGTTTGACGTTGATTGACAACCCTCAGCTCCCAGGCAGACTTCAGGTCATAAAGGCAAATGTAGCTCAAATCTGATCTAAACCAACTGAAGCGAAACACTACCTGGACTTGCATGAAACCAGGTGATGGTAGATGTACGTCAGCGAGACCAAGGTTCACCCCAAAGCTTGAGCAGGCATTGAAATGACCTTTTCTGTGAATAGCAAGCTCAGCTCCTGAGCTCTTGAAAGCCTTTGTGTGACACCAGACGCATCTCAGGGGGCTCCTCTCTGCTGGTTGTTTCGCCGTAGGGTTGACATCCATCGGAAGGAGAACGCCGGTGCCGCTGAAAAGCCCATCACCATCCATGCCACACCAGAGGGGTGCTCCGAAGCATGTCGCATGATCCTTGATATCATGCAGAAGGAGGCTGATGAAACTAAATCGTAAGTACGATATTCAGTGCCCCTGGCTCAGCAAAATGGGCAGGTTTGGTGGAAGAGAGGTAAACTCAGCCATCAGTGGAGAAGAAGCCATCTTCTGTCACCCCCCCACCCCCGAGGGAACTGCTGACATTTGGAGTTTCAGGATAGAGTCATGGGTCAGTTAATAACTTACAATTTAGTAACTTCGCCATGGTGTGGTTGACAGCGCCGTAGAGACCAGGTGCGTCCAAAGAGCGTGTAGGAAAACTTGGAGAACAAAACCCCATGAAATACAGATGTCCCATTGGGCTTGGGAAGTCCCTGAGCTCCCGTTCCCCAGAAGCTGAGTAGATACAGTGGTGGTTCTCCTCCTTCCACCACATTGCTACTGGCCCTTACTGGATATCGGTTTCCTGGCCAGATGGAACTTTAGATTTTATTTTTTAATCCATTTTAGAGCAGAAGAGATTCCCTTGAAAATCCTAGCACACAACAGTCTGGTGGGGAGGTTGATTGGCAAGGAGGGCCGCAACCTCAAGAAGATCGAGCAGGACACTGGCACAAAGATCACCATCTCCCCGTAAGTCCTGGTGAACACCGAGCCATCCCCCTCCATCCAACATGGTACGGGCAGCGCTGGAGCCAGAAAACAGAGCAGTTGCATCGTCCCATGCACGTTCCCCATCCTGGTTGTGTGTTCTCCATCCCAGGTGGATGGTGGCACTGGGCAGGAAGAGGGCACGTGGTCCCACACTGTCTTGGGGGGGGGAACCCTCATCTTTGATTTGAGTTTTCCTTCCTTTTTTTTTTTTTTTTTTTTTGACTTGGAAAAAGATGTAACCATGTCTCGGCTTTTGTCTGTGGGCTAGTTTGCAGGATTTAACCATTTATAACCCTGAGCGGACCATCACGGTGAAGGGCAGCATGGAGGCATGCTCCAATGCTGAAGTGGAGATCATGAAGAAGTTGCGAGAGGCCTACGAGAACGACGTGGTGGCTGTCAATGTAAGCTCCCAGCCCTCCTGCCTGAGATGCCCCTGCTTCAGAGCCACTGCTGAGGTGGCCAGAAGAAAACTGGGGGGGTTGTTGATCTGTTACAGCAAGGGTTGGCCCTCACCCGTCATGTCCACACTATATGATGAGAACCCCCAAAACCCCACTCTACCTTTTACATGTTTCTCCATGTCTTTGCTTTCCCAGCAACAGGCCAACCTGATCCCTGGACTGAACCTCAGTGCTTTGGGCATCTTCTCGACAGGACTGTCAATGCTTCCATCCACCCCAGGCACCCGAGGGGCTGCAGCAGCTGCCCCATACCACCCGTTCTCAGTAAGTGCAAGAGGTTTTGGGGTGCAGGAGATGCATTCTTGGGAGCAGAGTGGTCTGTAGACTCTCCTGCTGTAGCTCTTGGGTTTGGGAGGACACCGTAGCTATAGGAGCCATCTCATGGGGAGCCTTGAACAAGAGCTCTGACTCTTGGCCGTTTGGGGAAGATGCTCATCACAGCAGTGAAGTGGAGAAGACAGTGAATGAACATGGCTTGTCACTCCTTGGATTTAGCTCCCTGGGAAGATCAGCTGCATCCCCATGTTGTGTTGAGCTTGGTCTCACGTGTCTCACGTGTTTAAGGACTTGTGTCCCAAGGGTGCTGCTCTCTGAAGGTGGCTGGGGGCAGCCTGTGCCGATGCCAGCATGGAAAAACCATGTAGGTGGTCTTCCATTCTGACCACAAACCCACCACTGGGCTGTGATGGTGTGGACTCAGTTGTGCCCTGGGCGTCTGGTCCCAGTGGCCATGTGAACCTGCCGGCATCGCTGCAGGGCATGCGGAGCATGGTGTGAAAGGGGCGCAGCGTGCAAATGAGCAGCATGCCCTGTACAGCCATCAGCCTTGATCCCTGCCCTAGCACCCAAAGGGTCATGCTTGCTGGGAGTTGAGCTTCACCTGATTTTGTAGGCAAGGGTTTTCCTTTCTCTTGGGGTGCTGTGGCTGCTGAGACCTGGGGCAAAGCAAGCCTGGGAAGGAGTTTCAAAACCACTGAGGTTGCACGCAGGCAAGGACAGTCCAGCATTGGGAAGACACATTGGCCAAAGTGCTGATGGGGAAGGTCCATCCCCAGCCCACTAGCACCTGCAGAGCACCCTTAGGATGGCCAGGCTCTGTGGTCTGTCTCTGTTAGTCTCTCTAAATACATCTGCTGAGATGCTTTGGATGCATGGCAACCGGCATGCGGGTTAATTTACTTGTGCTGTTTTCTTTTCCTGGCGACGCCAGCAGCAGAGCAGTCGGAGGAGAACGGTGAGTGCTGGGCTGGCGGTGCGGAGGGGGCGGATGAGTGTGATGTGTGTGATGGCCCCGGAGGGCACCGAGAGGGTCGGTCTGTCTGTCTGCACACTGCCAGCCCGCAGAAGGGAGGATGCTCTGTCTGTGTCGGCCGCCTGAGCAAGCACAGCCTTGCTGTTAAACCACAACAGGAAAACATCTGCTTGAGCATTTGTTGGTGTGATGGAGAGGAGTCAGGCAGGTCTCCTGAAGGGCAGTGGTTGGTGCTGCTTCACCCCAAAGCTTTGCGTGGCCTTTTTCAAGCCACCCTGATGAGTCCAAGAGGAGCAATTGCCTCTGCCATCATTTTTTATAGTAAAACAAGGAGCAGGCAAAAAAAAGAACTAATAGGAAACCAGCTTGGCTCTGTGGCAGCTCCTTCCCCACAAGTACTTTGTGTTTCATACCTCAGAGTGGTCATTTCTGACCATGTCCTCAGCAGGACTTGGGGCCAGTGGCTGTAGCTTAAACCAGAGCTTTAGAGACCTGGCAAGGATGGACGATAGGGAAGGAGCCTCATGGTGAAAAGGAGGAGCTGGGGACATGCAGTGCCCTCCCCGGTTATGAGGACCGGCTGGGCAGAAGAGGACACACTGGTGTAGGAGACACGGAGCAGCCTGTGGCCAGAAGCAGGGGATGGACATGGGGAGCATGCAGTCGGTGTGAGGAGGAGCACAAAACCTCAGCACAGCGGGTTTAAATAGAGGGCTGGGAGCAAGAGCAGTGTCTGCCATGGGCAGGGGAGCTGGGTCTTCTCCTCCTCCACCTGAGAAATGGTGGTTTGCAGGTAGCATCTGGTTGCACTTGCCAGAATCCAGAGCAGGAGAGAGTTGTGTCTACTGCCAGGAGAAGTGTCTGATGTATTTGAGACACAAAAGAGTTGAAGAGGAGTTGGGTTGGGTTGGGTTGAGTTGGATTGGGGTGCTGGCATGTACCCCTTTTGGCCTTGGAGAGACCCACTGCTTTCTCCCCATCCCCAGCCCAGGTCTTGGTGGAACATCTTCTTCAGCCTTTGTTTTTTCTTCTCTTGGAACTGGAGCAGGGAAATGGTGATGGAAATCGGAGTCAAAGCAGACGTTTTGCTCAGTTCTCACCAAACCCCCACCTTCTCCGCAGGGGACTGGTGGTGGTTACAGCACGGTTTTGGCATTCCAGGGTTGCGGCTGCTCCCAAAGGCTGTAGGGGCCAGTTTTCTGCTACAAACGCTGGCAGGACACAGCCAGAAAAATAGCAGTGGGGAGGGACTGGGGGTAACTGGGAGCCCCCGTTCACCTCCCAGCCCCATTGTGTTGTGCTGCAGGCACAGGATCCAGGCTGCAGCTCACCCCGATATACCCTCGGGTGCACCTGTGCTCTCTGGGGTGGGATTGCAGAGGCTGAAGGGTTGTCCTCGTGTCCCTGCCAGGCTCATGGTGGCGGCACAGTGCTCTGCATCAGGCTAGGGTGGCCAGGAAGGGGCTGGCACGTTGGGGATGTCACTGACCCTCATTTTCTCTCCCACCATAGAGCTCCTCGGCATACCTCTCAGGTCTGTATGGAGCCCCCCCAGCCAGCGCCTTCCCCCATCAGCACCCCGTAAGTGCCCTGGCACCTCCGTCCATGAGATCTTTGCTCGGGCACCTTGGGAGGGCGGGCATGTGGCCAAGGCGGGCAGCTGCTGCCTTGGGATGCTGGCAGGGGAGCAGCCACCCCCTGGTCTGGCTGGTCCTCTGACTGTCTCACTCTTCCATGCCCTCGCAGCTGCCAGAGCAGGAGGTTGTGAACTTGTTCATCCCGACGCAGGCAGTGGGGGCCATCATCGGGAAGAAGGGGCAACACATCAAGCAGCTGGCACGGTTTGCCGGCGCCTCCATCAAGGTGAGCAGGGTACTGTGGGGCTGGTCCCAGGCTTCATGCCTTGGTGCCTTGGTTTCTCCTTCCTACTGCCGAGGGCAGCAAACAGGAGTCCTCGGGGAGTGGTTTTGCTCCCCAAATTAGAAACCCGGTCCTGCAACACCCTGGTTATTGCCCCTGCTTGCCTGGGAGGGGATGCCCTTGCTTGGGGGGACGGCCCACATAGGGAAAGTCTTGCTAAAGCAGGGCCACGCTCACACTCCTTCTCCCCCATCCCTCTGCAGATTGCCCCGGCAGAAGGCCCCGACGCCAGTGAGCGGATGGTCATCATCACGGGGCCACCTGAGGCTCAGTTCAAGGTGCGCTGGTCATGGAGTGGGGGGGATCTTTGCTCACTACCGTGGTTTTGATGCTGCTGGAAATCAGCACATCATCGCCCTCAGGTAGGGAGGGCACAGCAGGCACTGCCAGGACCGCTGTCTGCCGGTTTTACTTCCCTTACGTCTCCTCCCCAGGCCCAGGGGCGAATATTTGGGAAGCTGAAAGAGGAAAACTTCTTCAACCCAAAAGAAGAAGTGAAGCTTGAAGCCCACATCAAGGTGCCTTCCTTCGCCGCCGGCCGTGTGATAGGCAAAGGTGGCAAGACGGTAGGTGGGGGTTGCAGGGATGCCACCCCCTGCCCCGGGGCTGCAGAGCTGGGCATCACCCATCACCCCTGCCCACCCTGGGAGCAAAGCCCAGGTGCTCAGTGATCGCAGCAATGTCTTGATCCCAGCCCCATGTCCTGGTGGTGGCTCTCATTGGGTGGTGACCGTCCCAAGGTGGGTGACAGGGTGTGACCCTCGGCAGCCTGGTGCCGTGTTCTGGCTCGGAGCCGGGGTGACACCAGCAGCAGAGGATTTTGGCTCTTCCACAACAAAACCCACCTGGGGCTCTGTCGTTTGCTCCAGGTGAACGAACTGCAAAACTTAACTAGTGCAGAAGTCATTGTGCCACGAGACCAAACCCCAGATGAGAACGAGGAGGTCATCGTTAAAATCATTGGGCATTTCTTTGCCAGTCAGGTAAGGTTTGGCTGTGGCTTTTCTGATATTCCCAGACAGTTTCATCCACCAAGGAAAGCTGCCGAGTGCAGCGTTGCCTGAGCATCCTGCTGCTCTGTTTTGGATGGTTCCTGTGCACTCAGGACGCACTAAAGGTGTTTCGGCAGCTCTCCCCAGCTGTGCTAGCACCAAAATTAAAGATTGGCTTGATTTAGCTAAAAATATGTCTTAGACACTATTCATAGTGGCGCCCAGGGTGTGGTGCCCAGGGTGTGAATCGGCTCCTCCCTGGCATCAGTGCTGGCGGGGAGCTCCCGCAGGCACCCGCATCCCACCTGGGTGCACGTACCACAACCTTGTCTCCTGACTGCTCAAGCAGGATGGCAGCTCTCAAGGAGTGACAGAGGAAGAACAAGTTAAAACCCTGCGGTGCTCCGCTTGCAGCTGTGCGGGAGCAGAGTGGCTCCTTCTTTAGCACATTCTTAATTATGGCTGTGCTGAACCATGTGCTTGTCCCATAATTAAAAGCTCGGAGGGCAACGAGCAGTGAGATGCTCAGTTGTGGCTGCGGGGGGAACAACCACTCGGGCTGCTTGCAGTGCCCGCCCTGACCCTCAGCTCTTGCTTTTCCCCCCAAGACTGCACAGCGCAAGATCAGGGAAATCGTACAGCAGGTGAAGCAGCAGGAGCAGAAACATGCTCAGGGAGCCGCGGCCTCGCAGCACAGCAAGTGAGGCTCCCGCCGTGCTGGCCAGCACCACCCGATGAATGTAACCCCACTGCCGCCACCACCGCCGGACCTCCCAGCAGGTCAGGGGAGCAAACCAAAGATCCCCCCTGAGCCCCCTCCCCCAGGGCTGGGGTGCTGTGAGGATGCACAGCAGAGGGGTACGGGGAGGGCTCTCTCCATCCCACAGCCTCCCCCTTACTCCATCGCCTCCCGACGCTATCCCTTTAGTTGGACTAACATAGGCAGAGAGAGTTTTTTTTTGTTTTTTTTTTTCTTTTTAATTTCCTAAAAGCCACCCATTTCATCCAGGCACGGCCGGGGGAGCTCACCCGGTGTGGGGGGGTTGCGGCGCACAGCGTGGCGCTCATCAATTTTAGAATTAATATATCGATAACGAAACTAATGCCAATTTTTAAGTTTTGTAAGAATTTTTTTTAATTCTTTTTTTAACTTCAGAGGGGTTGGGGGGGAGTGGGATGT
>NW_008795924.1:1805717-1806519 GCF_000699145.1 Aptenodytes forsteri
GGGTGCAGGGCGGGGGGGGGGTGGGAGTGTTAAAAAGCGATTTCTTAAGGGCTTTGAGAAGAGCAGTGCCTGTATGAGCCAACAGAAGGGATACCATCTCCTAAAAGAGGAATCTCTTTCACACACCCTTTCCTCTTTGCTTCACAGAGTCCAAAACTGGGGTTTGCATCCGTTCTGTCCCCCCTTTCCAGCTCTCCATCTGTCCCCCCTCTCTCTCCATCACTGCCCGACACAGCCATGCTTGGTGCTAACATCCCTGGAAAACAACGGGCAGTGCCAGCCCTGCCCGCTTTCGGCAGGGATCTTTGGGGAAAGAGTCCTGTTGCAGGGAGAGGAGGGAAAAATGGGCAGAAAAAAACAGATTTACAAGAGGTTGTCGGCCCAGGGCTGGAAAAACAACTAGCAAATTTTTTTTTTAAATTAAAAAAAACCCCACACCCCGCATGACACACGCATACACACATACACACACACAAAAACTACCTCAGGTTTTCATACCTCAGCACCTTGCGCTTGTGTTTCCCTTTTAGAGATTTTGTATGCCTTGTAAAATTGATAGTTGGAGCATTTTTTTATTTTTTTAATAAAAAACGAGTTGGAAAACGATCTCGACCAAGTCAGCTGCGAGGCAGGAGAAGGAAACCATCCCACGTGTCCCAGAGCTCTTCCGTAGTCTCCTTCTGCTAGCTGAGAGCCAGTGGCCATTCCTTCGAAGAAAGCTTGAGAAATGTTTAAAAAGAAAAAAAAAAAAAAAAAAAAAAAAAAAAAAAAAAAAAAAAAAAAAAAAAAAAAAAAAAAAAAA
>NW_008795924.1:1806783-1831534 GCF_000699145.1 Aptenodytes forsteri
GGGGGGGGAGCGGATGTTCCCCCATGGCCACCCCATTTCCCTGCCTCCACCACTGGGCAGCCAGAGCTGTGCTGCCAGGGGGGAAGGGGTGGATGGAGGGGTTTTTTTGGGGGTGATGGTGGGGGAAATGTTTGCAGGCATTGCCAGGCATAGCTTTACCCAGTCACTTGGGGAGGTGTTGCCATCATGCAGCCGCCTCTCCACAGTTAGTTAGCAAAGTCGAAACAATGCTGTGGTTATTAACGGTGCACTAATTATGCTCATGTAGCTGGAAAGCTCAGGTGCCCCTACTCACTCCCACAGCTGCTTCCTAGCTAGCCAGAAGCTTGGTCTCACTGGTAGCAGGGAGGAGGCCACTTCTGGAATGGGTGGAAAGGCAACACCAAACAGAGAAAGGACCAAAATGGTGTTGGGTTGTCCCTCGCATGAACGGTGGCAGGGGGTAGGTCTGCGCCTGGGCATCGTGTGGGGTGCAGATGGATGCCATGATGAGGGAACGCCCCCACAGCCCCCAGAGCTGTGCTCCTTCCCTCCCACCCATCAGGCACTGGGGACACAGTGCCACTGGAGAGGTGGCCCCTGGGGAGGGCAGGCTCTGGTGCCACCCATGTATCACCTCAAAGCACCAAACCGCATCACTTGTCATGCCCATGTTTTGGAAAGGTACAAGGAGGAAAAGAGTCCCTTCCCCACCTACAGCACAAGCAATCTCAAAAAGAGCGATTTTTCTTGTTTGCTGTCCACCCCCCAGCCCCAGCCAGCAAGGAATGACTCTGCTCCTGGCAGGACCGGCATGGCCCTAGGGTAGACCTGTGCTCACCAGCACTATAAGGCTCAGTCTGACCCAGACTCACTGTCTGAGCCCCCCCATGTCCCTCCTGGGAGTAAGGACCATGTCACAGGGCAGACAGCATCAGAAGTGCGCAAAGCACTTGCAGGGGAGGTTTAGATTGGATGTAAGGAAAAATTTCTCTACTGAAAGAGTGGTGAAACATTGGAACAGGCTGCCCAGGGAAGTAGTGGAGTCCCCATCCCTGGAGGTATTTAAAAGACGTGTAGATGAGGCACTTAGGGACATGGTTTAGTGGGCATGGTGGTGTTGGGTTGATGGTTGGACTCGATGATCTTAGAGGTCTTTTCCAACCTCAATGATTCTATGATTCTATAAGCCGGATGACAAGCATCCCCCCCACCCAGGGCAGCAGCTGGGGGATGCAGCATTACACTGTACGTGTGTCCTCCTGTCAGCACGGGAAAGTGCAAGCGCCATCACCTCCAAAAGGCCATTTACTAATGAGAAGCGAGGCCCAGATACTGCACACAACCATTCATCCAAAGCACAAAAGTTAATAGCCTATTTCTCTCCATAGGGCATTCTCAGAGCACATTATAGGGGCAAAAGGCACCAAGCCACAGCTGAAGGGCCGGAGCCCACAAGATGACCTTGCAGATAGAGGGGATATTGACTGGTACATGTACAATTTCTCCACCATCTCATACACGGAGGCTTTCGGCAGCCACAACCACACAGGCACTTGTAAGTGACCAGTGGTGATCAGTGCGGGTATCCCCTAACAGGGTTTACACCACAGAAGTGCATTTCGGTTTGTGTAGAGGACGGGGAAGGCAGCAGCTGGCTGCACGTCCAGGTAAGCTGTTCACAGCAGCATCACCCTGCTCCTTCCATCTAACATCCGAGCTCCCTCTGCTTAAGGGGCATGTACAAGGAGGACCTGGAAAGCATCCTTACACCACTAGCCCTTCTGCAGGGGTTGTTTTGCTGTTTCTTACCCCAAAAGAAAAATTCAGCAGTCTGTGGGGTCAGCCTCAAAATTGCATCCCCCAAACAGCGAGAACCGAAGCAAAGGGGAAAGGATGCTTAAAGCATTCAGCTACTGGGTCCTAGCATTAATAAACAGCTAAAATCTTCCATGTCCTCAGGGATCCAGGGAAGATTAAGTATCTCACTTAAGGACAAAACATGACAGATTGCCTTTGTAATAGTTCTCTCTTTGGAGAATCTCCTTTGATTTTGTGACGGATTAAGCTAATCGGTTTGAAAGCAAAGACTCATGCAGCTGCTGACCCGCAACACAGATAAACCACCTTATCAGCTTTCCCAGAAGAGCAGATCTTCAGGCAAGGAGCAGCGCCATGAAGGCTGACCGCACCCACAATGACAGAGGGGATGTCCCCAAAATCACCCCAGAGCTGAGGAGAGGAGATAGCTTGTCACCAGTCAGGAATCACCTTACATTATGGTAACTATGCCATTACAGAAACAACCGGACATGGTTATTTATACAAGCATTCCAACATGTGGCTTCCAAACCAGCTATAGGGCAATCTTTCCTCTGCGATGGTAAATGAAAGACCTGAAATCCCACTCCAGTTCTAGAGTGTAAGCTAAAGAAAAAAAAAAAAAAAAGAAAGAAAGGGGGAAACACCTTGTTTAAACTAATCTAGCTTGGTCTGACCATAACAGAGTGAGAATTCACACAAGCTCTTCATTTGGCAGATGCGTGGAGGCAGTACCTGTGGCAGAGGGGCAATAAGGCAGAGTAACACGTTCCAGCAACACCACTGAACCTGGCAGGACACGTGTCCATAGCCCAGCACATCGGTGCTAGCACATTTTATTCCACTTCCACAGCAGTACACTGCAATACTGCATGGAGACACCTGTATTAGCCTTAAACAGATTCCAGTACTGGACAGCCCATGTTCACCAAGCTGCACACACAGGCTTGCTTTGTCTTACTGAGAAGTCTAGTGAGTTACCCCAAAGAGAAATCTACTACTTTGGTATTATCAGGATTGTGCTTGCTCATCTTGCTGCTGAATGACATCCTGATTGCCCCTTCAGGATTTTGTGACAATCACTTAGAGGCTTTTGTGCTCCGATACTCACCCTAGCTAGAGTCTTCTTCCTCGTAGATTGTAAGTGAGCTAAAAACCACATTGAGACGTCAAACTTTTTTTCAATTAAAAAAATCACTCTATTTCATTACCAGGTAGAGTTTCATTCCAGTAAGGCTCTTATATATAACTTACATATTTATTTTAATAAAAAGAAATAAATACTTCTCTTTTCACATTAGATAACTCCTTGGAGACAGAAAAAAAAAAAACCCAAACAAACAACAAACCAACCCCAACTACAGGGGCTTCACTATGGATTTGTTACAAATCAAAAGACAGTAAATGCTTTCTTTCTATGGTCATCACAAATCCAGTTTTAGGAATCAAGTAGATCGTAGATATTCCAGAAACAGAAGACGACTCTCCTTGAGGAAACAGTAGCTAAGCACATTGTCGTTGGGAAGGTAAGTTCAGCTAACACAACTGTTACCACCACCACAGATGAGAGTCCTATTTGTCCATAACGTGGCCACGTGTGCTGTGAGGTATGAGCATCCATCCCAACGATGGAGGTTCACACCATTTGATCTTAACCGTTCCCTTGGCGAGGTCACAGCAATCGTTCTGGCTTGCACTTAAGGTGCATTAGCTAATTTCAAAGAGAGTTACCGTCTCAACTTAACTGCTTCATAGCCTAAAGAGGAAAATTTGTGTGCCTGCTGCCTTTTCAAATAAGGTATTAGAAAAGTAACTTAAATAAGAGTTAAGTCACCCCAAGGTGATCACAGTGTTACTCTAATAGTGCATGTCTCAGAGCAGCTGCTGATGGATTATTTCCCACACCATCTTCTTGCGGAAGTAAGGCATGTGATTCTGAAAAGAAAAATCCATTAAATACAAAGTCATGGCAGAAAGAGGCAGAAAATATGCATGAACACCTAGTTAATTCTTTAATGTGAAGATCCTTTTAAGAACTGTCAACACTTGCCATTTGGGTACAACATGGGTTTCACCCACCCAGCTCCTAAGAGGGTGACATGACAACCCAATAAAACCAGATGTACTTGACTACGCAACAGCTTACAAGCACTTTAACAAAAGACCACTGCATTTGAAAATAACCAGTGTCTTAACTGGTCAAAGGGTGAAACCCATTTCTCCAAAAGATACAAAGGCCAGATATCACAAACCCACTGGCTGCAGTATCTTGCCCAGGAGGAATCCCACTGATTCAACTAGGAAGCAGACACCAGACGTAAGGATGGAGAATACAGCTCTGCTCTGCTGAGGCCACTTTGAAGTTCCAACCCCAGCAATCATGCACCAAAAATGGAGAGAGGTACGAAACCTCAGCCCCTGCCCCAGACACAATTAACAGCTGCTGCATAACTTCCCTGGCTCTTGTATCTGTGCGAAAAAGTCTGGAGCTGTTTATAACCTTCACTCACCTGCGTAAAGGTTATCGGTTTGTCTCTGGAGATATAATCTGCGTATTTGCACATAAAAACCCCGCAGTCGCTTCCATTCAGTTGCTGAGGGATTTCCTAATGAATGCAAAGAAGGTGGAGAATTTTCCTCTATCTTAAAAGAAAAGCAATTTGGAAGTAGCACACATTACCCATACCAACAATATGCTAACCAGACACTCGTGAACTTCCTTGCATACTCCATTTACCACTCCCAAACACAAGGAATAGACCCAATTAACTGCACCTCATCCCTCCTCTCTGCTTCCTTTACTTGGATGTTACAATCCAAATTCTTGGCAGGCTGATAAAGGATAGCAGCCTTTCTCCCTTCAAGGTGTCTTGAGGTTTGCACAGCATCGTGTTTCTTAAATCGAGTCTTTAGATAGTGCTTTTTACTATTAACTTGTTGAGAAACATCAGCTCAAGCCTTTGCTTTGTCACATGCCAGGATTTTGCTCCAAACAAGAAGCCTACGTTCTCTGACAACAGCTAAACAAATTTTTAAATTTGACTTGCAAAATGGGGGCAAAGCCAGATTCACCTTAATGTGGCAGACTAATTAAAAAAAAGAAAGTATTCAGCCAGCAAGGAGAGGCACTGCTTAAAGATTTCGTCCCAGCACAGTTTCCTGGTCCACTTGCAGCCTGTTGTGGTACTGTAAGAACATGAGATGCTTATGGCCATTCTCTAAAGGCTTGGACTTATCAGAAAGCGTTAAGACCTTCGTGATGAGGAGTTATAGTTCACATTTCAAATCCAAGTAGTGCTCACATACATGTGACTCCATGCTGCGAAGAGTCCACTCTGAAAAAGTCAGCTCCAGATTTCTTTTTTCCCGGCTTTCTTCTTGCAGGTATTGGCTGTTTAAAACAAAACAAAATCACTCTCCATCTCCGTAATTTAGGCCAACAAAAAAAGAGCTGCTGAAGGATCACAGGGAGATGAATGGCAGGACAGTAAAATGTCAGAGGATCCTCACAGCAGCTGATTTAAGGCATTTGGAGGAAAAATCCAAAACTTAAGTTTACAAACACAGCGAGAGGCTGCGAGCTAATGGTCAGGAATGAGACCAACAATTCCAACAGAGGCTTCCAGAAAAGTGTAAGCTCATTGCTTAGTAGAGGTCAAAAAACCCCCAATCACATGTTATCAGAGGAAGAAGAAAAACCAAGCAAGGAACCATAATGCCATAATTCCATCGTGTGCCTTAATCCCACATACTGGGTGCACGTCCAGAAAAACAAATACAAAAGCTTTTGGGCTAATACCTCTGGCTGAGGAAGTTCCCAGGCCACCAGTGGCCAGAATAATACTCTTGAGGAAAAAATTATTTGATGCAGACCTGTTCTTATACCCTTTCCCAGGTATCTGCTGTTAACTGTTCAGGAGAGCACTGGACTAAACCAACACTTGGCTTATCTCTGTGGGGCTGCTCTCCTCTTGGTCTACAAAGCTATTGGACTAAGGGCTTTTACTACTTCTGCATCAGTGGCAAAGGCATCTAAGGATACTGGCTTGCACAACATAAAAAACTGTCCCTGTTACATCTGACATGTGTGCCATGTCAGCTGATATATCCGGAAAAGCTCGCTACAAGACATCTGTCTTGAATGAAAATGTCAGAAATACAAATAACACACAGTAAGGACACAAGGGTAGCCTGCTGGGGTAAGCTGGAGGGAAATACGGTGGTTTTGTTTAAAACACTGAACAGAATAGAAGAGGTATAGACAAACTGAGAAGGAGCATGTTACAGAGCTCACTACAGTAGAAAGGACGAACATTACGAGTGGGGAGGGAAAAGGTCTCAATACAAGAAAAGGATAAAAGAGCTAAGCAATAAAGAGTAAAAGTGTACGATCACAAATAGGAGTGCATATACCCTAGGACACCAACATTACTGAGTCGCAATCTGAAAGTTCTTAAAGAAGGGGGAGTTAAAAAGCTCTTGGAAAACTGTAATCCTTTTACAGTCAGGTTGGTATTTTGAAACACTTCCCTGAAATTCTTCCCTCTTGTCAACAGCCCAGTTTTACCGATTACTAACAAAGTCAGTGCATGTGTGCCACGGGGCTATCATGTATTTGACAGTGATGCTTTGTCTGTGCATATAGTGGGAAAGTGGCAGAATCCAGGCATCCAGGACCCTGGGTGGAGGGGACGATATGAGACTATGTAAGTAGTCAATGTCACATAACTCGCAGCAAGCCAATCAAAGATTTCTGTTTCGTTATCTGCAAGAAATGCGAAAACTTGCAGTTGTGTTACAGGGACAAAATCCAAAAACCTTCTCATAATTCACAACATAAAAGCAGTGACTGAACAGTTACTTACAACAAAGTTTCACAAATCTTGTCCCCTTTTTGTCCCATTGAGTCAAAGTATTTGATGGTCTTCTTTCTGACATCTATGACCTGTTATTAAAAGGTGACTGTTAGACAAAGCACAACCTTGTCTTGCTAGGTTTTTTCTCCCCATCCAATTCTAAATAAAAAGCCAGTTTGACTCACCACTAGTGCCCAGTGCACTCTCAAGTGAATGGGCACTAAGATGAGGTCCTGCTTGAAGAGATCCACACCTCTGGTCCATCTTCTTACTGCTCTGTAGCCCCCAGAAATTAGTTTGGGATAAAAGAAAGTACTAAAAGCATGGACTGCTGGATACCCTTCCTTCTTATTTCTTTCCACCAGAAGACTCATGTAGAAATTAATGACCTGTACCATAAAGAGTAAACTTGAGATGTAAAATAAGACACTAGCTTACCAAATGAAAAATACAGCAACATGTCTTTGCTGGCCACCCTTAAGTACGCAGCTGAGAGAACTCCAGCCTCAGCTGTCAGCTTTTGTTCTGAGAATTTTGCACTTGGTTACTTCTGCAGTTTGATAAAAAATGCCTGCCATCCACTCCAATAACCTAGACTAACTCCTGGAAGCTGTATTAATACAAGAAGTAAAGGAACTTCCAGAAACACTAGACCCTTAAGTACCTAAAATAAGAACTGTACAGATATTTCTAGGCTCTGCAGTGGAGGTCATCAAGTAACTTTGAAGAGACTTCTGTCCACAGTGAAGGGGTATTTTTAAATAAATGCTGAGTTAGAGTATCACTGTGCTGCAGCTAGTTTTACCTCATCATTTAGCCAGCGAAGGTTCTTTAGCGTGTGGATGTCCTCACGAGTGACCTTTAGTTTGAAGGCACTGCTCATGATTTCATCTGGCTCACCTTTGCCAAATGCAGCAATGACCTCTCTCTCCATGGCCTGAAACGAACAATTAAATGGGGAAGGACTTGTGAAACAGAGTATTGAGCATGCTAACCTGTGGGCAGCTTTCAACTGAAACAAGGCCTGTAAATTAAGCTCAGGTGAAGTTAGCAACATCACTTGTTTGTTTGTTTCATCATCCTAACTTTGAACTTTACAGCCCAGGTTTGCTTCACACAAAGGAAGCTGATATAAAACACGTGGACTAGCAAACACACTAAAGCAGCCGAAAAATGAACCGAAGTACAGCAAACACCTTTCCCACGTGATGCTGCAACTCTTGCAATACTGAGGTTTAAGCCAACCACAGTAGGCATTCTCCAAACCAAGGCAGCTAAGTCAGGAGCCTGAAAGAATTTGAAGGCGGGGGACTTCAAAGGGAACTGAAGTAACAGCAAAGGGGGAAACTGAGGCAGCTACACTGGAGTCAGGCAATCAGGAGTCCAGGTTGTGCATACAACTGGTTGTAATATGGATGTTTCCACCTAAGTCTGCTTAAGGAATGCAAATAAACCCCTAGGTCTGTTAGTATAAAATACTCTGATCTGCATGCAGTAGCAGCTCCTTCTTGGTTGAATCTGGGGTAGCAAAATAAGAAAAACATCTGGTTTCCCTTGTACTGAGCACCACTCTGTAGACTTTGTAAACTCTGGATTTGCTAGCCCTTTCCAAATCAATCCTCAATAGGCAAAAAAGGAGGTGCTCAATTAGATCAGCACGACTGCAACTCCGAAGCAGCCAAAATTCATACAAGTAGGGGAACCTGAACTCCCACTCCCTGTGGAATAGCATAACTAAGTTAACTCCTGTGACCACTGTTACATGCAGTGCAACCATGCCCAGTGTGCATACAAGACTCTGCGAGATCCTGAGGACGTACACAAGATGCTCAGGTCCCCCACAAGCAATGCAATACCATGGATCAGCAAAAGCGTATTTTTCAGGTTCTAAGAGGTAGAGCCAATATAACCGTATGAATCAGGTTAGCACTGCTCTGGGAGACTGTTGTTAAACCTGGACTAATTTTTGTCCTGGCAGCAGAAGCCCCACAAACCCTTAGGTTAGCACAACTGAAGGAGTGTGTGGAGCATATTAAATCCTTAAAACCAGCTTTATTGCTGACCCTTGCACCGTGAAGTCACAGCTGCAGACACTCGGTAAGTGCAAGTTCTTAAGATTTCAAAAAGCCTTAAGAACCACCTATAATAACTGGAGTTCCTTGCAGGTGTTTCACAGCCTTCTGTTTTGTCTAACAGACTGTCAGCTATGGTACCTCTGTGAGCGGAGAAAAGCGTTCTACTGTTTTTTCTGAGCTTGGGAATTTCTTTTCTTCCACACCAAGGGCAGATGACTTTCTGGGCAGAACAGGTGCCAGATGTAATTGGAATAATACCTCTTCTGAGATTTCAGCTCCATACTGTCTCTGTTAGACAAAAGGACATTAAGGTAGCAAGCAAGCACAGATTTGTTTGCTAGGGGATAGTGTAGAAAATCTTGCTCATGTATAAAACTGGAAGGGCTTTTGTACACACATCCAACCAGCAAACTCCAAAGTTACTTTTTATTGATGACTGCATTCCAACTGTGCACCCATGTAGTGCTGCACTCAAAACTAAACAGAGGCAGGAGAGGCAGAAAGTTAGTTTGGCTTGGACTAGCATTAAATATCCCAGCAAAGCCTCCACATGCTGAGATTGAGATTAATATTTCTGATTTCCATGATTAAAATTTTATTTTTGATCTCAATCCTGACCAGAGACGAAAGTCAAAGAGATGTACTTCCTACCTCACAAAACAAGACAAGACTAAAGATACCGCAGTCCAGCTTTGCGGGTCAACTAAGTCTGTGCACTGAAGACTTTGAAGCTATACCCAACACATTAAAGGTGAAGAATAAAAATAGTATAGCGTAGTGTGCTTACAATAGTCCAGAAACAAAATTAATGGCAGCGGGAAACCCTTTGTGATAGCGCTACTCATCAAATAATGCTCCCGCTTTCCCTGGGAAAAACAACCGGGACACATATATTATTAAGTAATGTATTTAAGTGAAGAGTGCAAAAATTTCTGATCACAAATAGCTATATTTTCCTGAAAAGTGAAATAATGAGTAACACAAGCTTACCCCTGCAATGGCTTGTTTCACTGGTCTTCCCTGTTCATGAGAGTTTTCTGCTGGTGTGTAGTACCTGCGAGGAGAGGGAGAGAGAAAGAGAGAGAGAAGTGAGCTGTATAACCGTACTGTCCCATGTAATTCTCAAGAATTCACCTTCTGGATAAGAAATGCTTTTTCAAGGCTGATTCTGACTAGAGCCTCAGTTGCACACATGAACATGTGACAACATTGTCTCAGCTTCCAGCACTATTCTTTCGTAGCAGCAAGACTGGGATAGAATGAAGAGCTGGGAGCTTTGCAAACTTTCTTCCATCTACATGTGCAAGACTCCTTTTGTTTCTCTTTATCAGTTTCATTATTTGGAAAACAGGGAAGCAACCAGCGCTTCCTCTATCAAGTGCTTTGTGATCTACTGATGATAAATACTGCACGCTAGGTGTTATACTGCAAGGTATAACATGAACATCTGCAACTATACTTGTATCCAAATATAGTTAGCTTAAGGAAACTAAGACCAGCACATTGAATTAAAAATGGGACAGCTACAGGATGTATACTTGCCTTCTATAGGCTAGTCAAGAGAGTGACTATCCCCATTTGGAGAGGATTATCATTAAAACCACGCAGACTCTGAAGAGCAAACAAATACACAGACATTAAAGTTGTCCATATATATGTCCCTTCTTCAAAAATGAGAATCTGCATTGTCACCAAAGATCCCCTTTTTCAGGAGGGAGACCTACAACAGACTCTCATTGGTATCCTACACTCATTATGCTTTAAAGGCTTTCAGTCCAGCACAGTAAGAGTAGATATCACAAGCTTTGACGAATTACTTCAGTTAGCAGCTAAATCTGCAGAAAAAGGCAAGAAAATGTTCTTTTTACTTGAACCCATTATACTCTATCAGTTATTTTATTTCCTTCTCTCCCCTTAAGCTTAGGGGAACCGGTGACAATTTAAGCACAGAAACAGTGCTGCACAGCTAAATATAGCGCTCGTGTCTAAAGAAAGGAGAAGAATAGGGACAGAATTAGCTAAAAAACAGGACTGCCACAACTGAATCTCTCTCTGCTCCCATCTATGCTTTCTCTTCTCTCATTTAAGGGAAGGTCACTGCAGAAAGATGCGTGCATCAGACTGCCATACAAAATCTCTCCCTGTAGCTGCACTTACTGCAACCAAAAAGCTATTTCCCTCAACAACACAAAGCCATCTGAACTCATAGTCCTGCCAGCTCAGACAGGCAATACAAACGAGTCCACTGGCCTCTCAAACAGGCAGACAACCCAACTGCATGCTTTCTTTTTGGTCTCATATTCAAACTCAAGGCGTCCTGTAAGTCACAAAAACTGCCTCAGTCTCACCGGGCTTTACAAGCTCTCTAATCCTTATGCTTAGGATCCTAGTTTCAAAGTGAAAGAAATGAAATGTCAGCTCATTAATGGTTTGGCAGAAAGACACTCACAAGCAAAAATGGATTCTGCAAATCCAAGGACAACTTGGTACGGCCACCACTCTCACCCTCACTGGCTTTCTTCCCACAGCGAAGGACCCAGCAAACACCACAACAGCACAACCCTGGTTGTCACACAGCACGGCTCTAGTATGGGAGCTGTGTCTGAGATGCAACTGGCTTGTGAGCAATTCCAGAGCCACAAGCTAGCTACTCCTCTTCCACAGCACTGACCATAAATACAGTTTGTCTTTTCTGGATACTATTGGAGGCTGAAAGAGACATGCACACAGAGCCAAAAGAAACAAGAACCATGATTAGAAGAGACTACCTGATCGTATCACTTCTCTGAGACCACTGTGGGCTGCAAGCATCTGCACATTTGATACCTGCACAGAAAAGCAGTAATATGAAAACAAGAAGTCAACTTTCAATTACCATCAGACATACGTAGCTCTCGGTTTCAGGGTGATAAATACAAAAAAAACTTTTAAATGACGGCTGCATGGTTAGGAAGTTTGAACTCTGGCAAACAGTTTGAACTTTGAATATCATGTGCAAGTGTATGAGAGCTGAAGCAGGGCATTTATTAAGTTTTAAATTCTAGATTGCACGCTTGACTAAACGAGTGATTTTTGCAAAACCAGATGCTCCTCCAGGCTTAGAAGAATAGCTTGTCATTTTCCATGACAAAACAAGCTTTCCCCGAATTCTAGCACCTGCTCAGAAATAATTTCAAAACCCATATGATTGCATAATAAAGTCACAGATATGTAAAAAGAAGTAATGATGAAAAATTATTTAAGTAATGAGCAGAGTAAAAAAAGACTGGGACAATATTAAATGTATACACACTAACACGTGGTATTATAACATACTCCTGGTACAAAAGAAAACAGCAATTTAACTAGCCCACTCTACAGAAGACAACTAAGGTCACCTTCAGTAGTTACATATCTTCAACTCACTAAAGATGATCTACAAAAGAAGCTAACTTGATATAAACAGTGGTACTGTGCAATCAGTTTACTTGGTTTCAAAGTTCTGCTATCATAGAAATAGTCATGTATAGCATTAAAAAGGAATTAAAGAGTAACACATAACTGCAACTGAGTTAAGTAATGGGCATCTAAGGGTATACAGTAATGTATCACCCTCCACTAGTACAAACAGCCAGATACTACGAAGTTCTCCCGTATGGTGCAGAGTTATATCTGCAGCTACAAGTATCACCGGTACAGTAACGTGTCTCAAGTACAATTTTAAACAAACTTTTGCACTTCAACAAAAACCTCACAAAGCCATAGCCAGCTATGGTTTGGGGGGAGTGTTCCCCCCTCTTTTTTTACCCCTTTCTTTCCAGAGACAGCTCATTTCATTCCAAGAGCTGACATAAGCTATACTAGCATAAACACGCTGGCTGATTTAGATTTCTTTATAAATAGAGATTAATGATACACTAGCACTGACAAATCTTTTTAGTTTAATCTATACCTTCAAGACTTGAGGAAATGGCCTGTTTTGATCTGAAGTCTACCTACAAAGTGGAACAGATATGAATCATGGGGATACTCACTGGTCCTTAGTGTCATACATGGATAGACATCTCCTCCATATTTTTGTTCTTCCAGGTGACTCACAGTCATCACTGGTTCCTTGGAGTAGGCTTGAATACTTCGGTGCAGCAAAAAACAACAGAAAAGAATCACAATTTTTATACATATGGCATTTGTTATCAGTGCATACCAATTCACTAGAAAGGATATAGTTTATTCATACACAACTGTCTACATTAGAGTTGGAAGCCATAGTTAAAGCAATAGAAATATGTAAAGTAAAATTAGGCTGTTTAATCCCTTGACAGAAACATCCCATCTCCTGCACTGGTTTCATGACAAAATGCAAAGGGTGTTTCCATTCAGAAGCTTGGCTACTTTCAGTTCAGGCATACTGAAGATACAGGAGTCAAATTTTCTGTCTCCAGAATTTCAAGAGAGACATGAATCAATCATGAAATTTGATTCCTTTACCTTTTCACCAGCAAATCAGTGGCTCTTTTGTTTTTTTCTTTAAGAAGAAAAAGTATTCTTTGCACATCCTACAAATATCTGCATTAATCTGAGGAGACCACTTTATTTTATGGGACAAGACAGCATTCATTACAACCATCCTTGACAAATTCTTTCCAATCTATTTATTAAAGATTATGCTGACGCTGAGAATGCAATGTCTACCACATACATACTTCTGGGACATTTTACTTCAGACCTGCTCTACTCTGACCTCAAGGACTACATGCTTATTAGTAGTTGTAGTGCATTAGACACATTCCACAGGAACGCTCTCTGGTTTAGCTTCGTCTGAAAGGAATCTGTTTCATATGCTCCAGGTCTGCTCTGAGATATGAGCCAAACCACAATAATCAATGACTGGGAGATTAGATGCCGAAAGCAGAGTCTTGACCCACCCTAAAATGCTATTGCCAGTGCACCTAAAATTATATGAGATACTGTTTTCCATATCATTTTCATGCACCAGAATGTTTAAATATGATACGCTGTTCTGAAGTCGTGTGTTTACATGTTTTCTAGCTGTGAACCACTGGGCGGAGACTGGGATTTTTCTAAGTCTTGGTAACAACCCATGTTTCACAACACTTAAAGGAAACTGCAAGAAAGCATGGCATTTTCTACTGTCTTACTGTAT
Organism: Aptenodytes forsteri; assembly: GCF_000699145.1. Taxonomy (NCBI): domain Eukaryota; kingdom Metazoa; phylum Chordata; class Aves; order Sphenisciformes; family Spheniscidae; genus Aptenodytes; species Aptenodytes forsteri. The sequence continues at coordinate 1,820,658 of NW_008795924.1, forward strand.
AGAAAGGCATGCTGGAACTTCAGCACCATCTTTGCATCACTACTGTACAAGGATTAGGCCCCTTCTGAACAGCTTTGAAGTGTAATTATTCCACTAAGATAATGGCTTCCATTATTTTTGTGTTTTTTACTTGTGTCACTTACTTTGTGCAATCCCTTGACACAGTTATATCAAATATAATCATCACTGGTAATATATGAATCAGAATTACACACAAGTTTCCCTTTGCAGGTTGCTTTATAAACTGGAATTCTACACACGAGTGGGATTTTGTCAATTTAGTGTACTGCAAAGAGAAAACTTCCTATAATTTGTGCAAGAAGCACTGGGGGAGGTAGAAAGGAACAGAGAAAATTCTGGCATTCCCTGTGTTTACCTTAAGTTCCACATTCTCAGATAAAACAGGATTCCTGATCAAGGAAAAACTCATCAATTGCAAACAAGAGGAAGATGAATTCTTTTTAATAGTGCTACAGAGTAACCAGTGCTGTGGATTTTTATACTAGAAGTTACACTGCCAGCACTAGAACTAGATACTACCTTTCTTAACACAGAGACAACAAAGAAGTATCAGAAAGAGAAACATATCCATATCAACAAAGGAATCTTCACCTTTAGAATATACATTCAAAGAACATTCATGCTTCATTAGAATCATAGAATCATTAAGGTTGGAAAAGACCTCTAAGATCATCAAGTCCAACCGTCACCCCAACACCACCATAACCACTAAACCATGTCCCTAAGTGCCTCATCTACACGTCTTTTAAATACCTCCAGGGACTGATCAAGGAAAAACTCATCAATTGCAAACAAGAGGAAGATGAATTCTTTTTAATAGTGCTACAGAGTAACCAGTGCTGTGGATTTTTATACTAGAAGTTACACTGCCAGCACTAGAACTAGATACTACCTTTCTTAACACAGAGACAACAAAGAAGTATCAGAAAGAGAAACATATCCATATCAACAAAGGAATCTTCACCTTTAGAATATACATTCAAAGAACATTCATGCTTCATTAGAATCATAGAATCATTAAGGTTGGAAAAGACCTCTAAGATCATCAAGTCCAACCGTCAACCCAACACCACCATAACCACTAAACCATGTCCCTAAGTGCCTCATCTACACGTCTTTTAAATACTTCCAGGGATGGTGACTCAACCACTTCCCTGGGCAGCCTGTTCCAATGTTTAACCGCTCTTTCAGTAAAGAAATTTTTCCTCATGTCCAATCTAAACCTCCCCTGGCGCAACTTGAGGCCATTTCCTCTCGTCCTTTGCAGGGAGATAAGGGGGTTGTCAGTCTTTTAAAAATTAGTTTGCCCCAACACCTGCCCTGGGACGCTGTCCAGAACCCTGACAGCAGGAAAGATTAATTCCCCTCCACTGCCATGTACAACAGCTACAAAGTTACCACCAAAAAGTTAATGGTTATTTTTCTTATAATTACTTGCAGAAGCTTGTCAGCTGTGGATTAGGGCGGCTTCTAGGATATTTTTCCTTTACCAGTTCCAAGAGCTGTTTGTATTTCTCCTTTTCTCCTCGCTGAACATCCTAGCAGAATGGAGGGAAAAAACAAACAGATTAGAATCACTGCATATGAAGCAAATGTTTGTAATCTGGGTATAGTGTGGACTGCACAGGCTGTTCCCAAAATACTGGCACATTATTCAATATTCAAGTTTACTTTAGCAGGAATTCCCACACCTTCATTTTGTGTTAGCCCTGCTCTAGGAACTTGTGTCCCACTATAAACCTCAAAATTCCTTCTGCAACTGTTTCCTCAAATGGGGGCCTCTTCTCTTCAGCTGTGGTCTGCACCTCCTGCATAATAATTCAGGCTAATACACATTCCTGTCAATATACATAATGATTGGGTGCTATGAGTCCCCAGGGTATCTTAATCATACTCCACAGCTTGCCATGGCCTGCTTCTCCAGTACATCGGTGTAAGTTATTCTCCCATGTAAGCTAGGTTTATCAGGAATTTTCCAATAGTTGCTTCAGATATTGGAAGGAAAGGACAGGGAAAGACCTCTCAGATAGTCCTGTAAGGAAGGATTATCAGCAACTGAGTGTTTTTTTGCCTACATTATGCTTTTAAAGTTGCTATGTAAAGATTACAGTTGAGCTAGGTTAATGACAAAATAGTGAAACAACTCTGCCACAAATATACACTTAGTGACAAGGCAGTACAGCTCCACTTACAAGTGAAACTGGCTGGAGGATCCTCCCCCAGTACACCATTTCCATGAAAATGGTTTAAAATTCAATCTTGTGGCAACAAAGCACTGCTCTGTTCTAAGACTTGTTGCATGTAAAGGCAAATAAAATGCTATATGCTGATTTTCCAGAAGCATTCCTGCATTAACTACACCCACTGTGCTGTTACAAACTGCCACTTCAGCGTTTACATACAGTTTTGTTATAACTGCTAAGTTGTTTCATTTCAAAAGACACCTTTCTCACCCAGCGTACCTCTTCAGCAGTACAGAAAAGCCTCCCCATTTTGCTGACTTCTGAAGTCGTGGATTCTGGCACAGTGCGCTCCTTAATCGGTGGCCTCAGTGTTAAGATGCTGTCTGGAGCAGGTTTGATGCGGTGTTTGCCATTCCTGCTTGTGCTAAAGACATCAACAGCAAAAGAAATAGTATCAAGAGAACATTCAAATATGCACCTCCTGATTCAAGCTCCACCACCAACTATTTTGTAAAGCATGTACAATGATGATGATGGAGACAGACACGAGATGCTTACAACTTTCAGATGAAGACCTGCTGTCTTCAACTGGCTAATGGGAAAATACAGAGAAGTAAAAGTGAAAATCAGAACAACTGTCTTGAATATACACTGTTGTTTGATCTGCACGTCACAACCGCACTCAGAGGCACATGTTATGTCCATGGCAGTCCAAGTCCTGAGTCAATACAGAAGATTAAAGAACCATGCAGGTATGTTATTCATACCATCCAACCCTCAGCTCTTCTAAAAGCCAGTGCACTGGCACCGAAGAGTAACTGCTGCTTGCCTCACAGAATCATTCTGGCAGAGATCTCTGGACATCATCTGGTCCAAACCCCTGCTCAAGCAGGGTCATCCACAGCAGGTTGTCCAGGTTCATGTCCAGCTGGGTTTTCAAACATCTTCAAGGACGGAGACTTTACAACCTCTGTAGGCAACCTGTGCCAGTATCTGACCACCGTCAGAGTAAAAAAGCGTTTCCTGATGTTCAGACGGAATTTTCTGGTTTTCAATTTGTGCCCATTGTCTCTTGTCCTGTCAGTGGGCACCACTGAGAAGAGTCTGGCTCCCTCCTCTTCATTCCCTCCCTTCAGATGTTTATATACATTGATGGGATCCCTCTGAGCCTTCTCTTCTCCAGGCTGAACAGTTCCAGCTCTCTCAGCCTCTTCTCACAGGAGAGATGCTCCAGTCCCTTAATCATCCTTGTGGCTCTTCACTGGACTTGCTCCAGTAAGTCCACATCTTCCTTGTGCGGGGGAGCCCAGCACTGGACACAGCACTCCAGAGGTGGCCTGAGTAGACAGGAAGGATGACCTCCCTCGACCAGCTGGCAACACTATTCCTAAGGCAGCCCAGGATGCTGTTGGCCTTTGCCACGAGGATGTATCACTGGTTCATGGTCAGCTTGTTGTCCATCAAGACCTCCTTCTCTGCAGAGCTGCCTTCCAGCTGGTCAGCCCCCAGCATGTACTGCTGCATGGAGTTGTTCCTCCCCACTTGCAGGGCTTTGCATTTCTGCTTGTTGAACTTCATGAACTCTCTGCCCAGTTCTCCAGCCTGTCCAATTCTCCAGCCTGTCCAGGTCCCTCTGGATGGCAGCACACCCATCGGGTGCATCAGTCACTCCTCCCAGTTTTCTATCACCTGTGAACTTGCTGAGGGTGCACTCTGTCCCATCGTTCAGGTCATTAATGAAGATGTTAAATAGCGCTGGCCCCAATACTGATCCCTGGGGTACACCACTACTGACTGGCCTCCAATCAGACTTTGCAACTTTGTCCCCATAGCACCTCCAAGCTGCGGTATACACAAGACTATCAATTCAATTTTGACACTGGAAGGCAAAGAGTAGCATCAAATCACGTCATGACCCATTCCCTCCTCCTTCCAGCTATTTCTGACTCTGAGGTAAGTGTACAAACAGTGCCTTAGCATCCCCCAAACAATAATTCAAAACAAATGCAATGTAAAGGCTAGTCCTTTTATCAAATCAGGAACTATTTTATGCCAAACATCATGGAGGTTTTTTTGAGAAGGTTGTCGGGTTTTTTGTTGTTGTTTTTTTAAAACAACAACTTATTTTTTCCTGTCAAATTAACTATGTAGGACCTTTTCACAAGCATTCCTGGTCCCAGCCTCTTCTCAAGTTCAACACTTCCTCCTACCACAGACCTTTAATCTTTATCTAATCTCCCGTGTCTATGAAGTACCTGGATTTAAAGAAAAAGTTTAAAGTTGGTTGGAGGAAAAAAAAAAAAGCAGTTGGAGACCTCCCTTTGTATAGCACCCTGGAGGAGTTCCAGAATACCTTGGAAAAATATTATTATGTGGACACAGATACAAGCGTTAGGCAACACAGAGGAAGTTCCAAGAATGAAAGTGAAAGACAGCAAACCTTTCAGAGAAGTCAAAGAAAACAGAAGGATTTTTACCTCAGACACGGAATTGTCTTGTGAGAAAGGGATAGTGTTTCCTTTTTCAAGCAAGTATTGGTTCCACAAGGCATTTTATCTACAAGAGAAAAGCATAAGCCATCAGTAACTATAAAAGGAAACTAAAGAGTTTTATGAGTTTACTGTAAACAGCTTCACCAAAGATAAATTATTTTCATTTTCTCTCTTACATCATAACATTATTTGTGTTATGTTACTTTAGGATATTTTCAGATTTTCATACTGGCAACTACAGAAAGTTGTGCACACAAGGTATTGCTAGCCTAAACCTGAAATAAAAAAGGGTTATCAGGATCTACTACCTAAAATTAGCATTTAAAACAATTTACTTCTGGCAAGCTAACAGTGGACACATCAGAACTGAAGGACTGCATCCAAGGCAGCTCTTGTACTGAGATGACAAGATAAACGTCCGGCCCCAATCCAGAAGCAATGGAAGGGTGCAGGGAAGAAACAGAGTTCACGCTCAAGTATTCCTAGATGCTACCTAGATGTTGTGCCTGCAATAATCTGTACATAAGCCTAGGGGTAGAGCTGCACAGTACACAAGATAGGGTGAGAAAGAAACGAGTTAATAACTTGATGTCAGCCTTACCAATTTGTAGCATTTCTATTTCTACCGCAGAACCTGTTGGTCTTTTAGATGAACGGTCAGCAGTGGACTGAGTCTTAAATCAAAACAAAAAAAGTACCAACATGAGTATAACCTGAATGTGAATCCAAGCAAACAAACTTCCTGAAATTTAGTCAGCTCTATTAGGACTTGGGGACCATGATTTGCTGGTTCAGATTGTAGCAGAATGCAAATCTTTGCAGGATCTCTGACAAGTACACTTCAATTTTTTTTTAATACAGGCTCTCATACGTGCAGTGATTAAAACAATACAAGCTCATTGCTGAGTTCTCTTCAGTCAGCTCCTAAACATTCCAAAGTGTGACAGTTTAGCCCCTGAAAAATATATTTTGTACAAATAAGAGTTAACAACTCTCTCTGGAACGAATAATTAGAGCGTGACAGTTTCTTGTATCTCTTATCCTATGGGGCAATAAGAAAAATAACACTACACCTTTGAACCAAACTATGGAGTCACGCAGTTCATGACTCATTTTTACAGAGTCAAAGTTCTACAGGAATCCTCTCCTGGACTGGTGGACAACGAACCTAGCAGAAAGAGGTTTATCCAGAGGAAGAATGCAGTTTTTCTTGTACTGTAATGTATTTTGACTCCTTAACTACAAGCTTGAGAAAGAGAGTAACAGTTAACAAACACACTAAAACTATCAACTGGAACAATTGTAAAGTATCTGGAAGACAACAAACATTTAGCTCCTTCCTCAGCCACAAGTGCTAGAGCAGAGTCCGCAAACTTGAGTAAGGCAAACCCAGCACACAAGAGCTGCCTGCTATAAATGGAAAAGAAGAACCTACTGCTGTACAGGCTCAGAGCAGGCCCAACTTCAAGATGCATTAGGGAGAGCCACTTCCTCTTTCATCTTCCACAGATTCTACCTACTTTCAAAATTCTTGCTAACCTCTTCCGCAGACTCTGTGATTGGAGCGGCATTGCTGACTGAAGCCTTCTGGCGTTCACTTGTTGTCTTGGCTGGCAACTTCACCACAGCAGAAACTTCTTCAACTTTCTCTTTACACTCAGATATGGCGTAATCTAAAAAACAAAGACCGGCCATATGAGAACATGATTTAAAAGGGGATTAGGATTTCTATTTGCATTAAAGCCCATCTCCTTAATCCCACCTAAAGCAGTGTAACTCATTTCAAGTTACACACCCTTCTGCTAACAGCAGTTGGTAGTGACATTTGTATTAGTTGGCTCACTGCACAGTCCTTCAGAGCCAGAGCTCAAAGACTAACCCGTGAGTCTGCCAGCCAGATCTGCAAAAACACCCTACTTTTGGGAACATTCCCTGTTTCCAGAGAAGCAGCACAGGGTGCAATTTATCCTCCTCATCCCCTCCATGCATGCATGTACTCTTCCAGTTTATTACGTGTCACTCTTGTCTAGTTGAGAGAAGCTGCTCACTGCGGTCTAGAAATCAAAGCTACCCAAGCCTGTTCTTTTCAGTATTAAAGAAGCAGAGACATGCAAGGCCTCAGATAGTATTGCCAGACATCAGCAAGCCAGGGCTGTCTAATAAGGGGCTGTGTTAGAGATTAAATCATATTAGACAACAGCATTTGTTTGAAGATAAGAGAACGGTATTTTAGCAGACAAGGGCATAGATGGTACCACGTTCTTAGAAGCAGATTTGGCCTACTTACTAAGACGTGGGAATTGTTCCTACCAAGAGTTGGTCACGTTGCTAAAAGGAGGAGGGATAGGGGAGCAAGACATCAATTTGACATATTTTTCAATTGTTTTATGGTCTTAAGTCTGAAAAGCACACTAACAGTTCAGCAGCCCCTACCATTAAATAAAGGGTAGCATCTTTTGCCAAGCAGTAACTAGGAAGCGCCACATCTCCCCATAGAACTTGTGCTAGGAAATGTCGTACAGCCTAAAAAGCATCGTTTCTCCCTCTTTATCAGTAAAGATGGAAAAGGGGAAATGTCCATCTCAAATCATGACCAATGCAGCTGGCATCCAGAGGCACCGACATGGCTGCAGGCAGATACATAATTTTACCCTTAAACACTCTGTGGAGCAGGTATCAGAGAAAGCCTCACCGAAGACAGAACTTCTCTATCCCACTGTTCTCTCCTATGCCTGGCCTCTGCTGCATCTCCAGCCTTCTTTACTCATCCTTCCTCTACCTCTTCAAAATGCACATGCCAAAACTTTCAGATTCAGACTAAACTGACTCTTCTGTTTTCAGTTCAGCTTTCCCCCCCCCCCAACCTCATTAGCTCACAGAAATACCATTTTTCTCTGCCTGCCATCAGTTTAAAGTTACCTTTCTTCATATCCCAGATTTCTCATGAGACATATGAGTATTTTGAACTAACAGAGGTACATCATGAATATAAATAGGAGGGAGCACACAGCTTTGATTTAAAATACTCATTCTGCTGACATGCATGTGCCCACTGCCAGAGACCTGTGATATCTTCTGCTGGCAGTAAAAGTATTGTGCCCTGCCACAGGCAACACAGATAACATCATATATAGGGCTAGGCCCAATGATACACCCTCAGGTCACTGGCTACACAGATGGCCACAAGGAAAGAACGGCTTGAAAAGCCACGGTTTCAGCAATAATGCTGCAGTACAAAGGCCGGAGTTTCCTAAGGTACATGAAACCTGAGAAAAATCAGGCATCTTAAATACTTCTGTAATGTGCAATACCTGATCTTTGCTTTTTCGCTCGAGCCTGGTCAGGATCTTCCACAGGTGGCCGAACACTGAGGAAAGAACACACAGAACGGTGTTTTGCTTCAGGTAAGGTAACAGGTAAGCTTCTAAGAGAACAGGTAAGCTTCTAACAGGCTGACTTCCCTTCACAGGGCCTGAACTTCCAAAGTTAGTTTTCATATCCCGAAGGTCTCCCCCTCCAAGCGCCCCTGGGATCATCTCAGACACACACACCCAACTGCCAGGGCTGAGCATCTCTCATCAACACCCCCCACCTCTCCCAGTCAACGGACCGCTCACAGACAGCTAATTATCCCACTAAAGCATATTAGGCCTCTTTTTTTCGTTCCATTAATGCTTCCTAACGTTTTACATTTGTTCCTATCACTAAAAAAAAACGCTTAAGTTAATATGTAAAGTTTTCCTCTTTCCTCAAGGAAAGAAGCATACCAGAGATTACTAAGCCATCTAAGTTCATAAGTCACTACACTGAGCTGCAAAGAAAAGTCTAAGTAGGACAGGAAATAAAAGGTGGGAAAGCAACTCATGCATACACTTAAATAACTTACTACTAAATCAGTGCTTGTGAACTAGTTCTTGAAATAATTCTTAGCTGCACCCTTTCTTACAAAGTATAAGTCCAAGTATTATATCAGTTGATAACAATGATAAAATTTAGTAAAAAATTTTACTTTGGGAACAGAGCGCAAAGGTTGTTCCTAGTTTGTTTTTTTTTTTCCATTTGCCTCCAAAAATGCCATGAGACAGCAAGGATTCTTTGAAGAATTCTTTGGTCTTCCTTAAACACAATAATTTCTTTTTAACTGTTATGCTCCCAAACCCTGCTGGTATCATTGCTTCTGGACTATCTTCTGTCTGTATCAGGAGCACAAAAAGTAACCGATATCCTTAACGGCACCTTTCATACAATATAAAGAATATTTGCTATTACTATGCTATTAAAGTCAAGCAGAAAATATTGGGGGGTAAGTGTTAAAGGCAACTATATTCCTACAAAAATGCATTCTTACTCAGCATATTTGATATTTCAGAAGGTAGAACTGAAGAAGACAAAATATTTGTATCCTCCTGCTTAATTTTTAGCAAGAGCTAACTAATTCTGAGCTGCTCTTCAGTGAAAACTGAATGCACAACCCTGTGAGAAGGTTAAACTGTGTCATTGCAACCGGGGTTTGCCAAGGGCCTGGGAGAAACAGGTAAGTGCACAGGGTGTTGAGTAATATTTGAAACACGCTGAAAAAATGGGCCAGAAAATAAAAGCAATTTGAGACCGCTCCCCATGTAAAGATGCGTTCATGTCTTTCTCCACACTCTAGAGAAGACAGCACCTATTTATGCCCAGCATTTTACTTGCCTCCTTAGCAACTACAGGAAAAAAATAAAGTATTAGAAAAACTCAGTAACTCTGCATACACCCATATAAGCTCAGGCCCTCTTCTCAAAAACTCCTCCCCCACCAGTGTTGAGGACAGTTCCTCAAGATTTATAATTTAAATTTGTAAAAAATTCAAGTTTTCACAGGTTAACCCCCCAAAAAAATCTGCGCTTCAGTGGTGCAGTACAAGAGTAGCTAACGCTTATCTACTTTCCCCAGCAGTTTCACCACCCATGCCCTTAATTTTTCAACTTTCTACCATGGGAAAAACTCAAGTGGCAGAAATAACAACCACCCTGTGGTTTAGATTTCCTTGAAGAGACTCACACAGGGGAGCTGAAAACATCTTTGCCATTTTACAGCATATCTCAGGGAGCACTGTTAGAAAACTTATTTTCAGCAGGGCAGCTTCTGAAGCCACCTAACAGTGTTTCACTTGAATTTCATCCTAATTGCTTCGCCTGTCATTCCAAGTGATCTCTTGGCAAAACTGGGTCTCCTGGTCAGATCGTGACACGACAGCCTGCAGCGTCTACAAAGGCGCATTCTTCAGTTTGGGATTGTGCTCTGCACAGCAGCTGTGAACAACTAATTGTGCAACAACTGGCTCTTTCCAGAAGACGTTCACTTTTCCCATTCACTCTGGAACATGAGACACTAAGCAGAGCCTCCTGGAGCAACAGTTTCTCACAGAGGGAGCAACCACGCTCCCCAAAACATGGCATGTAATCCATACGTTCCCTCTCTTCAGAGAGACAGAAGCAACAGGCACGGAGATGGCTTAGCCATCTGTCACTGGGAGCTCTGGGGCACTTGCAACAGTTAATGCCTGAGAAGGCATCCCCCTTTCTTCCACTCCACATACATACCATATCCCCATGCCATGACTTTCCTCCATCCAATATACCCCTATATGTATATACACTGTTCTCTGCTCCTTCAACACACGTACTCCAAGTCTCCACCCCTTTTCTTCTTTTCAAACCCCCACTGTGCAGATGGAAAGCGAACGAGGGGATGGGTTTGCCAGCGGACTTATCGGGAACATCTGAAACCCACAATCACCTCAGCACCACACGCGAACAACCGTGACTGTGGGCACAGGGTGACCCGACAGCGGCGTAAGCCACGAACAGCCACACAGGCCAACAGCCGGGCCAGAAGAAGGGGCGCAGCCTGCTCTGCTTCACCCACTCCCGTGCCAAAGCGGGAAAGGGCGGTGGATGGGCACGGATGTCCTGGGAGCCCATCACGAGCCCTACCACCCTGGAGGGGGGGGTTTCTGGGCGGGCAGAGGGGCCGAGCCCAACCCAGGGGCGGGCAGCCAGAGCGAGGGGAACCCCAGGGCAAGACACCACACTGCACCCGAGCTCACGATGCAACAGAGCGACTGACGCCACTCCCGCCCTCGGCTCAAACACCTTAGGCCAAGGAGAGGCGGCTGAGGCGCCGGGCTCCGGGCGGGCTC
>NW_008795924.1:1832218-1850809 GCF_000699145.1 Aptenodytes forsteri
GATGCCGCCAGTCGGGACCGGGCGGCGGCGCGGGCCCCTGCCCGCCCCCTCCTGCTTCCTCTCCCCGCAGGTGTTCAGGAAATGCAAATCCCGGGCTTACCAAGCCCTGCCCTGCTTAAGCGACGGTCTCTTTGCGCCCCTCCTCTTAGCCGCTCTCGCCGCAGCGGCCGGCGGGGCCATGGCTGCAGCACGACTGGAGGGGAGGCGGGTGGGTCCGGCGTTCCACCATTGTGACTCAAGCGGTGATGCAGGAGCGCCCAACTGCCCGCCTCAGGAAGCCCACCCGATGGCCCCGCTTAACTGTCTGCTGTGGAGCTGGCAAGCAAGCTTCCCTGTTGAGCTGTCTCCTGGTGGGTTGGCTGGTTGTTAGGGCAATCCCTGGCCCACTATTAAAAGGGCTTTTTAATGTGGTGCTTCCTGATCATTTATCAGCTGTCACCTCTGGGGTGGGAAGCTGCAGGTGTTGCTGCCTCTCCTCCTGGAGAGGCTTTTCCACGTGAGGAGTGAAAGTGACTTTTTAAGTCTATGGAAGGTGAAGAAGGAAGCTGGGAAGCAAACTGGGCAGATAAAAGCGCTTGGGGCAGGAATGGCACTTTGGGGCTGCCCTTGGCACAGGAGGTCCCGCTAGCCTTCCACGCCTGCAGGAAGCCTAAGTGATGGTGGTGTCTGGTTTAATTGAAACGACCTTCCTCATTACTTTAGGAACTTAATTACCACTCCACTTACGCTTCAGGGCTTTGGCCAAGGAAGATGCCTGAGCCCTGGACGCAGAAGTGTGATGTGGCAGCGGCGCACAGGCAGGGCCGGGTGGGTGGTGGAAGCAGCCCGGCAGAGGGCACGGCAGCCCCACGCAGGGCCTGCTCTGGGCCTGCAGTTTGGAGATGCTTCTTCAGTCGGCTTTTCCATTTGTCTCCTCTCCCCATCCCGCATGTTTTAGCTGAACCCTGCAGCCGAGAGCTGGAGGGGGCGCAGGGTGTTTGTTCAAATTCCTGCGTAAGGAAAGATGCGAGGTTTTTCTCGGTGTAGCTCTGCGAAGCCGAGACTCACCTGCAACACTCCTGCTGTTTCTGTCCACAGCTAAATTTGCAGAGAGAAAGCAAGAGCACTGAACCCACCGGACAATATCCTACAAATTAGGAAAGGAGGAAGGATGGTCTTTTGGGGAAGGGGTCTTTCCTGCCCACAAGGTAGACATGGCACACATGAGGCTCGTACAGCTGCCCTGCATGGCTTGCTCCCCTGTCAGCAGGCGCTGTGCCAGGAGCGGGGACAGTGCTGAGGCTTCTCCTGCCCTGGGACCCCCAGTCCCAAGCGCAGGTGTGGACCCAGCCCTGGGGCTGCAGGATCACTCCAACAGGCACGTCCCCCCAGCTGCGGTTCCCTCCACCATGGGGTGTAACCCACTGCTGGAGAAGTCTTGGGGTACAGAAAAAATAGGAGAAATCTTCTCGGGAATTATGTTTGCTATTTTAAACAAGCTCCTCTGTACCTCCTGATAACACCACTTCCTATCCTCACCAGGACAGTGTAAGGACAGTGATTTTAATGCTGTTAAATGATTTTAAAACATCTGTGTGAATGGCTTAGCGTGTGCTGGAAAAGTACCTGACTGTGACAGCAGTGTCAGTGTGACTGTGGTGCCCATCCAATGTCCTGTGCAGCCTGAAGGTTTTGTCCTAGGCATGTGAGGACAGTTAATGTGGAGTTAGATGATCTGATTCTTTTTTACATGGTGCTTGGTACGAAGACTATTGCGATCTCTAAAACATCAATAACCAAATACATAGAGAAGTTAGAATTTCATTAAATTAATGAATGTCACCAGACTGAGAATCTTTCTTCTTGGAGTTGGGTGTCTTGTCGCACCTTACATGAAATGCCTTTTTTTTTTAATCTCTCTCACGTATATGGCAAAAATTTCCTTTTTTTTCCTAAAGGAAAATATAACTATGGCTAGATGTACAAGAGGCTATATGTTGTAACTCCTGGTGTGTCTTTACAGTGCAGTTTTACATCGGTTACATTTCTCAATCCCTGTAATTTATGCAGCTGATGGTTAACTTCATGACTTAATTCCTTACTATGCCTTTGAGCTTCTTGCTCAGTACATTGATGTGTAATGACTCAAAATTATGACATTTGGTGCATGTAGATCTAGAATCCTGTTACCGGCCATTTAAATACACATGGATTACCTGTCGCCCATCTCCGATCCGATAGTGAATGCAGATAATTACAGAATCTGGGCTCATTAACTGTGTGTTACCCAAAGTCTCTACCTTTAGAGCAGCTTCAGTGTGAAAGCAATGTTGTTCACATACCTGGATGCTAAAGCAGCCTGTTTCAAATTAGTGGGATAACAAAGTAATGCCACTGAATAATAGCTCTTTTGGGGCTAGAGGAATGATTGGTAATTTTAGGTATATACATACTTTTAGGTATATAAAATATAATATACTTAATCTATCATTAAAATATCTTTATTTTACATGTATTCAGGATGATGTCCAGGTGGCACAGCGCTATACCAAAGAGCTGTTTGCCAAAAAGATGTTTTCCCATTTGCCCACCGCACCCTTGGTCTAACACCAAGAGAGGCCAGGTTAGCTCAGTGGCTACGATCCCCATCGTCGCACGGCTCTGGGCACTGCACCCTACAAAAGCTGCCACTGCCCGTGCTTTCACTGACTGCCTACAAACAGGGGCTTGGCATGTGGGACTGGAGCTCAGCACTCCCAAACCAGCACTGTGAGTCTCAGCAGTGCACGTTTGCTGATGCTTTCACATCGCCCGCTCGCTAATCTTTGCGATTCGCTGCCTTGGGTATCATCCCACTAAATATGATTCAATTTGTCAACATAGCTGCCTTATGACTCGTGTGTGTTTAGCCGGTCAGCCCATTTTGTACCGTCACTCTCTATCAAGTGGGATCACATGCGACAGCAGAAGCGGTTGGAAAACATAGCTTAAATTTCACCCCGGATAGCTCTGAGGCTGGAACTTGCTTGCTCTTTCCCACTGCCCCAGTTCAGGAAGGTTACGCTTTATAATGCAGTGCCTGTAGTTAAGGTGCATTTATAATACTGGTTCGCATGGGTTGCATTTTTCATTCCCTGTAATTTACATAGCTGAAGGTTAAGTTCACGGCTTCGCTGTGTATTACCCCTTTCAGTTTCCTGCTCGGGACGGGAATAGCTCTAAGCACATCACTGTACAGCAGCCCGTTTAAGCCTGTGTTTACGGTGCATCGTAGCCGGTGGGGTGTATTTCACCCAAGCGCCGGCGTCTCCAGCATGCCTGGCTGGGTAACTTCATGCACATACAAACACAGCACCTAACAGCGCATTGTGGGAGCAATGATGACTTTCCTTTGAGGACCTTGCAGCTTGTCCCTGCTTCCCACCCTAAAACAGCCACTCCAGGAGGCACACTGTCTCATGCCCAAGCGTCAGTCTGGGCAGTCTTACTCAGGATGTAAAATTGTCCCCACCCACCCAGCCACTCCAGGAGGCACACTGTCTCATGCCCAAGCGTCAGTCTGGGCAGTCTTACTCAGGATGTAAAATTGCAGAGCATGAACTCAACTCCTGGCTGAGCTGAGAAGGGCAGATCTGAATTCATGCCTGTCTTCTCACCTGCCCACTGACGCCTCCCAGACATTCCTTGTTCCCCATGGGCTGTCATGGTGTCATTTGTCACTCCGCTCAGAAGGGACACCACCGTCTCCACCATTTTGTGGACCGAGAAGGACTCTGAGTGCAGGGCAGGGGTCCCTCAGCTTCCCATCACCATTGCCATGGCAGGGGCTTGTGTGGAGGTGGCACATCATCTCACCGAACCCCAGCTGCATAACAGTGCGGTGCCTGGTCCACATCTGATCTCGGCTCTCCACCATCCTCGTCCTGGGGTGACACTGCTCATAGCAGGGCAGGATTCACGCTGTGAGATGCCACACTCCCACCCAAGCCCGGAGAGCCAGACCCCTGCCTGCAGCCCCTGGGCCCATGCATCGAAAGAGGAGATTGGTATGCCATCCCCAATGCCCACTCTGAACACAGCTGGTGGTGTGGTGGCCATAGGACCTTCCCAACCTCATCCTGCCATGCCTTCAGGGCAGGTGGTTAACGTTGCCTAAGGGAAGCAGAAGAGGAAGGCAACGGGTGGGAAGGGAAGGCAAGGCAAGGCAAGGGATGGGATGGGATAGGAAGGGAACGCAAGGCAAGGTCAGAGCAAGGCAAGGCAAGGGAGGGGAAAGCAAAGTAAAGGAAGATGAGGCAGAGCAGAGGGCACCTGAAGCACCCTGGCCAGGTCTCCCAACTCTATTTTGAGGTCAGGGTGGGAAGTCCCACCTGCCCTAATATTTCCCCACCTCCCACCCCCACGCGCTCCCAGCCAGGAAACGGGCCCTGGGGGGCAGCAGCGATGCCCAGGGAGGGTATGCTGGTGCTGGAGGCCTCTGGGAGAGCCCAGAGGCGTCTCCGCTCTGAACTGTGTTTGGAAAAGGGCTGCAAACTGAGACCTTGGAAAGTCTTGGTGTGAAGACAGAGTGCTTAGCCAAGGCCTCCAGCCTGCCCAGTGTCTGTCATGGGTGACAGCAGTGGTCCTCCTAACACCAGATCTCCTGACTGTGGCGCTCCCGGGGCTTTATCCCTCACCCTGTCTAGCGCAAGCGAGCAATTATACTTGACCACTTGCTTCCCGGATCCACCACTCTTTGTCACGTTTCATCAGCGGCTGCTGGATTCATGGACCAGGGAGTACTAGAGTAGTCCCTGCATGGCACTGGCCTGAGTGGTGTGTGCGGTGGCCATCTCCCTTGGGATGGTTCTTTGGCTGCACGGTGTGACTTTATTTACCTTTTCCTAACAAGGTGGGGCTGCGACTAGTGGGCCAGGTGCCGCTGTCATGCGGTGAGCTGAGTTGTGTCATTATTCTGTGGTCGAGGGCAAACAAAAATATCGTGGTGCAGAAAACAACGCTGGTGATGATGACTCATGTTCCTGCGATGCCACATTACACTTTCTAAACACAGCCAGCTTTTTTTTTTAAGCAGATGCTGAACTTTGCAGATGCAAATTGCCAAGCTAGAAGCCTTGGAAGACTTGCAAAAGCCCTGGAAAGGGAAGGTGTTGGCAGGCTCCCGGGAAGGGACTGCATGCTCAGCACAGCTGTGGCCACGTTAGGAGGATGCTGCTGGGAAAGCTGACATGGAAGCAGGGTTAAACTTGGCTGCTAGACGGAAGGGCACAGGCGCTGACACATGCGATCACAGAAGAAATGCAGAGCCATGCATTAAAGCCAATCCTATTTACCGGGACAAAACCAGTTTCTGAAGGATGTCAACTCACATTCAACTGTGAGCTAGCTGTCGAAAGGTCTCCTGGACTTCTGCTGCATTGGCTGGTGATGAACAGAGGCAGGAAAGACAGGAGGACCACAAGGAAACTGCTTGCAGTAATGATATGATGTACTGAGATGCAAACTCTCAATAATTCAAGTCATGCTCCCACATCTGGATCCCATGGAGCATCCTCAGAGCCACAGCGAGCTCTGTGAAAGCTTGGGCTGCAGGAGGGGAGCTGGGGCAAGCTTTTGGGGCAGGCAGCCCCACTCATGCCTGAGCATGGGCTGCAATTTGGGATAAATGCTCAGGGCAATCTGCATCTTCTTAGTGCATGGCAGGTGACTTGTTGAGTGTGTAAATGAGAATTTTATTCTAGGATAATGACTGCATTCAGCTCTGGGGCCCCCAGCACAAGAAAGACATGGACCTGTTAGAGCGGGTCTAGAGGAGGCCACGAAAATGATCCAAGGGCTGGAACACCTCTCCTGTGAAGAAAGGCTGAGAGAGTTGGTGGTGTTCAGCCTGGAGAAGAAAAGGCTCTGGTGACATCTTATTGCAGCCTTTCAATATATAAAGGGGGCTTATAAAAAGATGGAGAGAGACTTTTTTCCGGGATCTGTAGCGACAGGACAAGGGGCAATGGTTTTAAATTGAAAGAGGGTAGATTTAGATTAGATGTAAGGAAGAAATTATTTACAATGAGGGTGGTGAGACACTGGCACAGGTTTCCCAGAGAAGTTGTGGATGCCCCATCCCTGGAAGTGTTCAAGGTCAGGCTGGATGGGGCTTTGAGCAACCCAGTCTAGTGAAAGGTGTCCCTGCCCATGGCAGAGAGGGTGGACTAGATGGTCTTTAAAGGTCCCTTCTGACCCAAACCATCCTGTGATTCAATGACCTCAAGCATGTGCTTCCCTTTAACTCTCACTTTCAGCAGATGACTTATTTCCTTATCAGTCCCCTCCACCGCTCTTCAAGAAACCGTCCGTCTGGGAGTGGGAGCTGGAGCTTCCTGCCAGGACAAGCCACTGGCAGCTGGGGTCAGAGCAGAAGTGGACAAGCCATATGTAACTAAGCGAGGTTGAATTCCACTTTCTGTGGGGTGGTTTGCAGAAAGATGAAAAAGGAGCCTTTATGCAGCAACTTATCCTTTCAGAGGGGAGAATATTTCCAGCTTACAAAAATTTCTGAGCTTTCTCACTTTCTTGTCCTTCAGGGATTCTTCCTCTTCTTCACCTAGAGAGATTCAAAGCCTGATGTAGAGTCCAGATTATCTCACAACACATAGTCAGGACTAACTGCACGATTGTGAGTTTGTTGCCCAGATAACTTGACAAACAGGAGCAAGTTCTGGGAAATACAGCCAGAGAGTGAACTCCCTTGAAAAATTGTTTCAAATTGAATAAAGGAAGTTCAAAAGAGCATCAGAGAAAGGGGAAGCACATCATTTGGACCGATTTTTTTAAAGAAACCAAAGTGCTGTTTCCCTCCTGCCTTTCTCATGGTCCCTTGAAAACCCATAAATGAAAAATATTGCTGGTCTTTGTCAAACAGCAACAGTCGGGGACCAGCCAGGGAGTGAGCTCTGGTCAAGCAGCCCAGGAGACAGGTTATTCTGCAGAAGCAGCTGAACCCACCAGTGGGACCAGACCTGCTCTAGCCTACCCATTTCTCTTCTCATTCAACCCTGATGTTGCTCGAGGAGTATTTCAGTGGAGGCAAGCAGTTGCAGTGGCATTGCTGCATCTCCTGGGTTGGCATTTGGGACCAGAGAGGATGGGAGTGTTTCCACTCACTTCAGAGGGCTTTAGGGTAGGACGGGGGGTAACGGGTATTGACCCAGCATGACGACCGCTGCTCTCAGGCCAGGCGTCTCGGTGGTTGGAGCTGGAACAGTGGTTGTCTCTGCTCCAACGGGCTCGGATTTGGTGTTGCATTGATTCAGAGTGACCCCTGCCCAACTTGCTAAGGAGCAGGGCTGAGCATTTCCAAAGGAAAACTCACATTAAACGCTGCCAGAAGGCTCTGGTGACCATATGGAGCTGGGAGAGGGGTGGGGGCCAGCCCTGACCTTTATTGTATGGAGGGCACCACTGCTGACCCTCTCCCTGCCCCCCCAGGGTGGGTGTTCCTATGCAGCTCAGGTTGTTCCATGCAGTGCTCAGGGCTCTCTGCTAAATAAGACAATTAAATCCTTGAGTCCAGGTTTTAGTGTTTCCATGTGCCGCCAAGTATCTTAATCTGGGCTGTTTGGGGAATTTTTATCCCGTGGATGCCTTGGTATGCCTGGAATGTTTGCTTTTCCTACTGTGTGTGTGTGTTTGAGGCACTCCTGTAAAAACAAGAGCTTCCTGCCTGGCTTGTAAATCTTTCCTTGATTGGCAGAGTCGCCTTCAGTGATTAATCAAGGGGCGAGCCAAAGCTGACACCCTCAGGGAGCTCGCTCCTTGCAAATGCCTGGCACATCGGTGAGAGACCTGAGAGGGGGACCAAGAGAGCTGGCCGGTCTCCAGAGCCTGCCGAGGAGACACATGTGGTGACACTGGTTTTCGGTAAGAGCCTGGGAGAGGAAGAAATAAACGGAAATTCCAGCTAGCTAAGGAAATGCTCCAGAGGGCCGGGACTTCGGAGGCATTTTCTATTGTATCATCAAGCGCACAGCTAAAACATGCGGCTCCGCTTGAAGGTCTTTGCTCAGTGGGCAACCTAACCTTCCCAAGTTGGGCTGGGCTGGGGAATAGTGAGGTTTACCCCATGCACAGATGAAAGTTTCCTCAGGAGATGAGCCCAGGACATCGCAAAAGGGAATGCTGCTGAGAAGACCAGGACCACCTTGTTGGTGCACTGGGGCTTCATCTCCACGTTCCCCTTGGAGGCTTCCATATGTTGCAGGCTCTGCCTGTATGCGATGCAGGGGTGCCAAGTTAGCTCTGAAGAACAGGTCACCTCCAGAACAACAAAAATAGCTCCAGCATTCTGGCCAAAGGGGCTCTAATTTGCCCCAGCTAATGCAGCTATTGCTCTTCCGACACCTGAACTTGTGTGCCAGCACCATTCTTTCCTAGAGCTGGCTGTGGGATTCCTGAACTGACGCTGTGTTGTGCAGGGCAGACGTATGGACCTGTCCCCATGTCCCCATGTTCCCAGAGGAGGCTCACCTTGGCAAAAAAGCTGGCTCATAGAGCAGAGCTGCAGGCTGCCAGCCACAGGGCCAGCCACAAGCTCATTGCCATAAGCAAGAAGACCTTCAGCATGGGAGTCTGGTGGAAACTTGCCACCACAGAGTTCAATACTCATCATTTTCAAGTCCTGGTCTTCCCACTTTTTTCTTTGCTTTTCTCCATTGCTAGAGGCAGCATCCATGCTGCATGCCAGGGGAGGGACACTGCCAGGACGAGAAGGTCCAGGAACAGAGCACTTAATCATAGTGTCACAACTGAGCAGGCAGCCAAGGAGGGTCTGTACCTCCACCCCAGCTGAGTGATGGGAGGAGGGACAGGTGTGCTGGGGGCACACATCCCTGCACAGCTGGGCAACTGATGTGGCTGCCAGCTGCTCCCTGGAGCTGAAGTATAGAAGGAAAGAGCATTTCTGCCATGCACAGCTGTGACAGTCTGGGCAGAGTCCTCCAGCGTTTCCCTGCTCTGAGACAAGCTGCTCCCGAGGCCCTGCCTCTGTTTATCCTGCCAGCTAATAAATAGGTGCTAGGTATAGGTCCTCTTGGAGCGCGTCTCTCCACACCTGTCTGTGTCCCCCTGACAGACAAGACCAGAGGCAATACAGCCTATGGGTTTATCTCTGCTGCATCTTTGCTGGGCAGTGTTGGGTTTGAAGCTGCTGCTGCTCCACCCTCCACCTTTATATCCTGCTTTGCCTCAGCTGTGTTTCCTCCATACATTTGCTGGACTGAAGGGAGCTATAGAGAGAGATGCTCTTCGCCATCCCCTCTCCACATCTGTCCCGATGCCACCCCAGCCGCTCTCACGACCATCACCACATGCAACAGGAGAAGCTCAAAAACTCATGACGAGGGGGTAAAGGGATGTTTCACAGCCACTTTGTGCCCACGCAGGATTTGCCTGGAGCTGCATCTGACTAATGAGCCCTCTGGTAATCCAGCTGCATATTAGTGGTGACCAACTTGGTGACACCCTCACTGTCACCATGCCAGGTGATGTTCAGTGCCGTTAAGGTGTTACCTTTATGTCTTGCATACTGTTCGCTTGTGTTTTCACCACAATGCAGCTCCCAGACATGGCTCAGGTGTTTGGATGCGGCTGGGACCTGTCACAGCAGTGACACAGAGCTAGTCTGTCCCGTCCTGCGTGGCCTTGGTGCCAGGGGCATTCCTGGACACATCTAATTTGTTAACACAGAGTAGCTGGGAAGCCCTCTGCACTGCTATGAGACCAAGCGAGCAGGAGCAAGCGTGGTGGCAGAGCCCTCAGCCAGGGAACCTCCTGCAGCTCTCTGCCTCCTCCTTTACACTGTCAGTCTAAGAGGTGCCGTTTCTTACCGAGGCTTTTCCTGCCATCCTCCTGAAATCCTGCTGGATTTCAGCACTCACAGCCTTCTCCTGGACAAACTGGCAAGACACAAACCAGAAATTGGCTCACAGGCTGTGTTCAGAGGGTGGTGATCAATGGTTTTGACTCTAGCCGGCAGCCTGTCACAAGCGGGGTCCCCCAGGGATTGATACTACACCCCATGCTGTTCAACATCTTCATAAATGATCTGGACAATGGGATTGAAGGCACCCTCACCAAGTCTGTTAATGACACCAAAATGGGTGGTGAGGTGGACACGTCAGAAGGGAGAGCCATCTGACAGAGAGACCTGGACAGGCTGGAAGAAGAGTGGGCTAGCAAGAACTGAATGAAATTTAATGAAGACAAGTGCAAAGTCCTGCAACTGGAATGACATAACCCACTAGCCCAGCACCGGCTGGGACCTGTGTGGCTGGGGAGCAGCCTTGCTGAAAGGGACCTGGGGGTCCTGGTGGACAACAGGCTGGACATGAGTCAGCTGGGAGCCGCTGCAGCGACGAAGGCAAGTTGGATCCTGGGCTGCATCCACAGGGGCATTACTAGCAGAGATGGAGAAGTGATCATCCCACTCAGTGCTTGTTAGGCCATGCCTGGAGTACTGTGTCCAATTCTGGTCCCCACAATTCAAGAAAGATGCAGACAGACTGGAGAGGGTCCAAAGGAGGGCCACAAAGATGATCAAAGGGCTGGAGAACCTGCTCTATGAGGAAAGCTTGAAGGAGTTGAGTCCTTACTCCCTGGAGAAGAGAAAGCTCAGGGGGGACCTCATCACAGTATTCCAGTGCTTCAAGGGCGGCTACAAAGAGGATGGAGGCTCTCTCTTCACAAGGAGCCACATGGAGAAGCCAAGGGACAATGGGTACAAGTTACTTCGGGAGAAGTTTCATCTCAACATAAGAAAGAATTTTTTTATAGCAAGAACGATCATTCACTGGAACAACCTCCCCAGGGATGTGATGGAGTCCCCATTGCTGGAGGTTTTCAAGATGCGACTGGACAGGGTGCTAGATAATCTCAACTAGGCTCTCTTGCCCATGAAAGGTTGGGCCAGATGATCTTTCCAGGTCCCTTCCAACCTGGGCTGTTCTGTGATCCTGTGATCCTGATCTCCTCCACTCCCTTCCCTCCCTCCTTTACCCGCCATGTGCAGTTTCTGCACATGTGTGTCCCTGCAGGGCACAGCCGATGCCTCAGGGAGGACATTCATTATATCTTTCTCCCCTACCCACCACCCCTTTTTCCAGGGTTTGTAGGAAATGTGTATTTCTGAGAGCTCCGTGTCTCTATGGGTGCAATGGGACAACAATTTCTAACTACACTGGAGGGGATGGGCGGACCGCCACACCTACATCCTCCCACCCCAGCCACGTTACCTGCACCTCCTGAGAAAGCCACGAACAGCTCCAAGAGTTTCAGGGGCAGATCAGGTGACTCTCCCAAGCCTTTGTGGCTCCAAAACCCAGAGATGCTGAAAAAACCATGACAATTGTCAGCTTTGGGCTTCAATAGGAGAGCAGCAGGGAAGCCGGGAAGCCCATTGCCATCCATCGGAGGGATGCCCACCACTTGTGGGGGGATGCTCTGCCATGGAGTTGCGTGATTCATCTCCGTGCTGTGACAAGCTGCCTGTGCCGGTGCCTTTGCCACCAGCTGAGTTTCTGGAGTCATGATGGTTCTTATTGCGCAACAAAACCTCGTTAGACACAGCACAAGCCAACAGCATTCCACAAACAGCAGTAACATTTTAATCTGACCTGTGAAGAGAGCCAGCAATAAAACCACTGAGCCCGGTCTCCAGGGATTCTCTTTCCCTCCAGGGATGCTTCGAGGCAGGCTGCCTCTCCCCAAGGGATGGCCACCATCCTGGGGAACCTCGAAGTTACAGAAATGCTGCTGACCTCCCTCTTCCCCAATTCAGGGGGCATGGCGTGATGCATGCCAAGAACTGACCTCTGGGGCATCCCTCACCCTCTCTGCCCTGTTCTGCACCTCGTCCCAGTGCCTCTCCCTTGACACTGCTTTCTGTTGAGAAGCACTCATATCCATCTCCTCCTTTCATGATAGCTGAGCAGCCCCTGAAGAAATGGAGCTGTCATCAGAGCTTTGAAGAGTTTGGCCTTTTTATTGGTGTACTGATAAGACATAATTATTTCTATGGCATTTAAATGGGGGAAAAAGGAAGATCCTTCCTTCTTTCCATCCATCCATCCATCCATCCATCCATCCATCCATCCATCCATCCATCATGCCCACTGTATATTCCATATTCTGCAAAACAAAGTTTGTTTTTATGATTTCTCAGGCAGTTAAAAACCTGCTGCTAGCTAAAAAGACCACCCTAGCTGCTCCGAGAAGAAGGTCTGTTGGAGGAGGAGTGTGGTGAGGGCTTGGGGGAACACCTGGTCTTTCTCCTGTTTGCTTTTGTTATTCTGTATTTGCATGAAAATTTAAAAGCAGGTTGTTCGGTGGCTGCTGTCTCCCTTATTCCTGGTGCCAAGCTCCTATATGAAAACGCCTCTCACTTCTGCAGAGGAACTGATGAAACAGCAAACAGGGCTGTGGGTTCAGCTCCAAGATCCCACATAGCTGTCTCCACCATACGCAGGAGACAGCCATGGGTGTGAGTGCACCAGGACATACTCCTTGCATCAGGCACCGATTTGCCTGGAGGGGAAGTCCGAAGAGCGCCTGGTTCTTCTGCTCTCACCAGTGAGTGGGGAAAGCGAAGTCCTCCCTCCAAATCCCTATCTCCTACGGCTTCTGAGCAAAGGGCAGGGTGGCAGGGACCCAGTGGGAGCTGCTACAGGAGGCTGCAGTGCTCAGGTTCAGACACACTCCCTCCTCTCCTGCTGGAGCCACAGGACGAGCCACTGCCAGGGACGTGCCTAATTTAATGCCCCACTCCATGGTGGAGTGTTTTCCAGCAGGACAGGAACACCACGCTCACACCAGGAGCTTGGTGCCCACCTTGGCTGCCCCAGAGGGTACACCCCAAAACCATAACATGGTACCCAGAAACAAAGGGCTGCTCCCAGGCTGATGCTATCCAACGCGCCTGCCCTTGTTATCCCTTTACTTTCCTCCTGTGGGTGACACCTTGAGGTGGGAGTGCCTCCAGGTAAAGCTGCACGGCACGGGGTAGGATTTGGGATCCTGGACACCCTATGTGTGGGAGCCAAATTTCTCCCGCAGAGTGGCCTAAAATCCCTCTAGACAGGCCATCAGGTCTCTACCAGGACAGGCAGGAGGCAGGAAAGGCAGCAAGAAGGCAACAAGTTCTTGCTGCACTTGGGGTCCAGTGATGAAGAACAACCCCTGCCCAATGCTCTCCTTCCCACTTCTTATTTCACTTAGCCTGTCCATGCATTGGAGACAGCTAGTTGACAGCCTGTTTCATAAAGCGTCATCATTAGGCACAAGAGTTAACAGCCCTTTTCTCTCCCCTCCCCTCCACCCCAGCATGACTTGGCCAGGGCTGCTCTTCCAGGATGGATAGTTCTCACTTCTATGTTTGGGAACACTACGCTGAGCTGATTTTGCCCTGGCTGCATCCCTGGCAGGTTATCCTCACGGCCGGGAAGATGTGAAGCTTCCTTAGGGGTCCGGATGTGTGTGCTTATTTTCATCACCAAAGAGCGATGGGGAGCGGGGTGGCTGGTGTCCCTCTGCCCCTCTGGGTGCAACCCCCCTCCTTCTGCAGTTGGTGGCTCCAAATTAGGGTACTGATCCCCCGCTTGTCTGTAGGGAGGGGATACGGACAAGGAGGTGATGGAGGGATCCACATCAACCTGGAGGTGCACCGGCGCAGGAGGCAGCAGGGACAAGTGTGCAAACATGGCCAGTGAGGGGACGCTGCCCGTGGCCACCTGCCCATGGCACTTTCCGGGTGGTACTGTGTCACCCCACGCTCCCACCCGGTGCCGGGGCAGGGGATGGAGCTGCCCCCTCTCCTGGTGATGCTGGAGCCATGGGGGGTTCCCTGCCAGCCCTCCCGTGGGCAGGAAATCGCACCTGGCACTTCACATTTCTCAAGAAAGAGTGAAAATGCCTCAAATGTGAGAACATGGCCAAACGACAGCGAAGGGCTTTGCTATGGAAATGCTGAGCCATGTCCCCTGGGGCTGGTGGCTCCCGGCATCTCACTGGGACGCGGTGGGTGGCCGCGCTCGACTTTTGTTCTCACTGGCATCTCCTTGGCGGACGCCGGCAACTAAAACCAAAGCCCCGGGTCCCACCGTACAGCACCAGCAGGTCAGGAACAATGAGCCCCTTTCAGGAAACGGGGAAATAAAGGAAAGCAGAAAAGGACAATTTAACATCCAGGAATGGAAATGACTCAGGGGGTTTAAAACGCGGAGAAGAGGAGGAGAAGGGTCCCGGCCCCTTTCTGATGGCCACGTGGCTTTGTCACGTTTGCACATTATCCCTCGCATTTCCTACCTTGCCCCTTACATCAGCGGCCGATGCTGCCTGTTTAGTGGGGCTGGAGGGCGCAGAGGCATCCAGCCTCGCTGCCTCCTTGCTGGGCTCCTACAGTGATGGCTTCCCAAAGGCCAGGCAAGGCTTGTCCCTGCCACCGGGAACCGGTTTTGGTCCTGCAGAGTGGCTGCCAGAGCCAGAGCCGGCAGCCAGGACGGCTGGGAGGGTGAAGCTGCGGCACTGCAGAAGCTATCGGTGCGCACACCCAGGAGCACATCCCTGACTGTGTCACACTCACAAATCTGTGTTATCCCGTGGATGAGCAGCAGCTGGGGGGTTTCCAGTTGTGCTTTCCCCCTCCCTGAATTCCTGAGAAGGGGCTTTGTGAATGTGCCTGTGGCATCAACTCCCTAGGTGTCTGATCGATGGAGAACCGTGGCAAAAGTACCCTTGCTGGGGAGCAGGGATGTCCCCTGGGTTACCCAGGTACTGGTTTTGGGATGTCCCAGCTGCACAGCAGGCGGTCCTGCCCTGCCCCAGGGGAAGAGGAGAGCACCCAGGACCAGGAGTGGGGGGGCGCAGGAGAACCCCAACCTTGTGTGACCCTCACCTGGGGCCAGACCCAGCATCCCTCCAAACAAGGGGGAGTCTCAGGGCTCTGGCTCCAGGCCAGACATCTGAGGCATGAAGGCAACCTGCTCTTTCCCGGAGCAATGGGGCAGGCAGGAGCAGTGCTGGAGCCATGTCTCAGGGGATGGCTGCCCGTCCCCTGATGACATCCGTCCCTATCAGCCTCTTTCCAACAGGACTGGCCCTGGTCCCCCCATTGCTCCAGCTGAGTCCCCACTGAGGCTGCTTGGGTTCCCCATGGGCAGGAAGGGATCTTTCCTCTCCTTCCTCCATGGAGGAAGAGCCTTATCAGTCACCAGCTCACGAAGCTGCAAGAAGAGGAATGAGGGGACCAGGCAAAAGCCAGGAGGACCCCATTCCCACCCATACCTTCCCCAAGCACATTGAGGAGTGTTCCCTATCTGAGTCGCGGCCATGGGAAAGACCACAGGAATGGGGTTCACCCCCGTCGCACAGCAGCACCCCAGGCCACGCATCCCCACGGGGGGCAGAGCTGGGACACCCCCAAAATGGCGCGACTCCCATTTCAAGCTGCCGGAGAGAAACCAGTATCAGAGGACATGGAAGAGGAGTCGGGCCTGGTGGGGGTGTCTCCAGGACTGGAGCACTCAGCTGGGATGCTGGGTGGTGAGAGGAAGGGCCTGGGTGCTGCCTTTGCTCCCTGCCCACAGGGATGCAGCATCCCGGTACCCTTGGAGGACAGCCTGGGGGCTCCCCCCACTGTGCACCCCACATGGATCCTGGCACCGGGAAACAGCACAGGAAAGGCGCTTGTGTGATTCCTTGAACTCCAGGTTCTCCTTCCCACCCGGTTGCACTTTGAATCAGGAGCTTGGGAGAGAAGCAGGTATCTGGAGGGAGCTTTATAGGGCAAATTGCCACACAGTGGTTTGGGGAGTTCAGCATCCTGCAGCCCAGCAGCGGTGCTCGGCGGCTGGGGGACGCTTTCACCACCATAACCATTGCCCCAGGAGATGCACTGAGCCCAGCTAAAGCCAGCTGCAAACCTTCTCTCCATCGCAGGCACCTTCAACTGCCCACAATGCCCTGGTTATCCGGGCTCGGCACGGCCGAGGCATTTTGGGAGCCACGAAGACAGCCGAGGTGATCTCATCCCATGAGTATTTTCTTGGCTCATTCGTCTTGCTCCAACGCCTCGCCGATAAGGCTCAGCGGTGAGGTCAGTGGGAGGGTTTTGCATTGCGGAGCCGTGTGTCACCCGGGGAGCCTGAGACACTGGCACCTGCGCTCGCCCGCCGCTCCTGTGGATCCAGCTGGAGCCACGAGTCCCTGCCCCACAGCACGGCTCCAGCCGGGCTTTCCACCGCACGCTTCTACCTGGGCAAGACGGTCCATGTGGGCAGCCCCCGTGGTGCTCCTGCCGCTGCCCGCTGCCCACGGGTCCAGCCTGGTGCGGGGCTGCTGGCTGCTATTTCACCTTCTCCAGGGGAAAACAGAAACATTGAGGCTTTTCTTACCTCCAGCATTAGAAAGAAGAAGAGGAAACCCTTCAGATCACTTTCCAAAGGGGTGTTATCAGCCCAGGAGGGGTTTCCTGCTGCCAAAAATAGAGCGGTGTTAAGAGAGGAAGGGAAGTGGGATGACGCAGGCATAGATAAGGCCGGTGGTGGTTGAGCCGGGAGAGGCAGCCCAGCTGCTGGGGGAGCTGGGCTGGCTCCCTCGGGGCTCGGGGTGGGTCGCTCCATCCCCTTGGGAAAGAGCAGGGCAGAGCCACAGCCGCCCCCCCCCCCCCCAGGGATTGCTGGCCGGCGGGCGCCCCCCCCCCCCCCCCCAGAGCGCTGCCGGGCTTGGTATCTCAGTGATGCGTCCGTCCGTGCATCCATCCATCCATCCATCCATCCATCTGTCCATCCAGCCAGTGCTGGGCTTTGGGCTGGTGTTTCCAGGCTCAGCATGTGCTTGGGGACACATGGATGAGAGCCATGCCCTCCTCTCCTCCCCATGAAGGGGTAGACTTTCGCCGGGGTTTTGGGATCTCTCCCACACCCACAGGGCTGATTCCCACCTCCGAAACTCCAGCCAGGCAGATTTGACTTGTCACTGGCAAAACTGGGCTGGAAAACTTGTTTCTTGAGCCCCGTTACTGTCTGATGAGCTCCCAGGCACAAAGTACAGGCTCAGGACCTGTCTGGGTGGGGATGCTGTTAGGCTTTGTTAAGCCTGAATCCAGACCACGCCAGAGCTGCGTTCTTAATCTCTGGGTCTGTAACGCAGCGATCCTCTTCCTCCAAGCACCCACTCCTTCTCCCCGTATACCTTCTCTGCATGCTCCCCTGCCTTTGAGTCTGTTACCTGCTCCACATTGGGGATTTCTTTTTTCCCCCCATTTTTTAGAAGAAAACCCAGAGGAAAAGACCTGTGCCTGCAGCCCCCTGCCTGCTATCACATCCTGTGGCTTTCAGGGCGCTTGGGGTGGCCCAGAGGTGATACCAGGCTGGGATGGGGTGGATTTCACACCAGCAGAAGCAGCAAAGCAATGAGACGAGGCTGGAAACGACTGTGTCCCCCCTCCCCAGACCTGCCTCCTGGGTCTGCACCGGTTGGAAAATGCCGAGTTCCCTCTTGCAAGAATGGGAGCTTAATGTCCCGTAGCTAATTACCAATTTTCCCCTGCACCTGCCTTGCTGCCACCGCCTCCCCTCTGACCATCTGCCGTCCCAGGGCCCCGCAGGCAGCCGTGGCTTTGGGCTCTGCACCGGCAGCCTTGGGCGCTTGGGGCTGAGACAGGGCTTGTGTTTCTCTCCTTTGGGGTTGGGGTTTTCAGCATCCCCCCCTGAAGACAAGCTGGGGCTCTTTGGTGTTGAAAGGGGAAAAGGAATTTGGTCCCTTATGGCTCCCTCCATCCTCTTGTGTCCTCCAGCATGGTGGGTGGCCAAGCCCCACTGTGGTCCTGTGGTCGTGCTGCAAACAGCATCTGCCCGCAAAGGGAAACTGAGGCCAGGAGAGAGGCAGGGGCTCGCCCAAAGGTGCGAGCCCAGCGCCTGACAGGCAAGAGCTGGCAGGGACTGCTGCACTTGCAGTGAGCCGACATCCCCCAGCCCGGGGTATGCGAGGAAGGGGGGCGTGAGGGCAGAGCAGATGGGGCCGGCAGGTTTTTGTGGGGCTGGGTTGGTCCTGCAGACAATGGCGAGTCTCTCCGAGCTGCGATTAAATGGGAAGATTTATGCTGCCGGACAGCTGGTGGGCAGAGCTCGCCGGCCCCCCCATCCCGGCAGCTGCGAGCTCCCCGCACGCATGCGGTGCGCACCGGCCCGCAGCGTGCTCCTGCATCTGCCCCCCAGGCCTCCTTGCATGCCTGTGAGTGCCTGTGGCGCGTGCGTGGCCCCTTGCACACCCTGGGCACACGCTCCTGGGCCCAGGCCGGCCGAGCACCCCGAGCATCCCTGCATGCTCGTGGTGTGCTCCCCGCGCGCTTGCAGGGCTGGGAGCAACATCGTCGAGGCTCACGGTGCGGGTGGGCTCCGGTGGGTGCGGGAAAGGCGAGTTTTGGGGTAATTTTGAGGAGGGTGGGAGTTGGGACTGGGGATGCACATCCCGCTCCCTCCCCTCCCCGGGGGTCTGAAGCCGCCAGCCCGGGCAAGTTGCGGCTGCCCCACGACCCCCGTGTCCGTGTCCGTGTCCGTGTCCGTGCTC
>NW_008795924.1:1851130-1870750 GCF_000699145.1 Aptenodytes forsteri
CCCCGGGGCCGCCTCGTCCCCCTTCCCCGGGCCGCGGTTCAGCGCCGGTCCCTGGGGGAGGTCCCGGGTGCGTGGGGAGCCAGCACCGGAGCCAGCCCCAACCTCCGAGCCAGCCCCAGCCCCGGCCCCAGGAGCCAGCCCCGGCCATGGGTGTGATGAGAGCGCCAGTACTCAGCCACGACAGCGAGGAGGCTGTGTCCGCACTCCCACCGCCACAGGCTCCTGCCTGGCCAGCACGTCCCAGCCAGCTCGCCAGTGTGCTGAGCGGGATTCCTGGAAAACAAACCCTTGTCGATGAGGGTCTGTGCTGCGTCCTGCCTGGGCCAGTTCCCAATTCTGCCTTCTTTTCCCCGCACAGGTGCTTTGGCGTGGCTGGTTGCTGCTAAGGTCCCTGAGGACGCCCTTCTCGGGTGGAAACGTGGCTTTGCCAACGGCGCGGGCAGAGATGAGGACAGCGGAGGACTCAAATGGGACGGTCCTGCACCGCCTGATCCAGGAGCAGCTGCGCTATGGGAACCTCACGGAGAACCGCACGCTGCTGGCCATCCAGCAGCAGGCCCTGCGTGGCAGCGGCGGTAGTGGCGGTGCCGGTGGTGCCGGCAGCCCCCGCTCCTCCCTGGAGAGCCTCAGCCCGGAGGAGAGCCAAATGGTTCAGCAATCCACACGGCAGGAGCCCCAGGGCCAGGAGCATCACTCCGACCACGTCTACTTGGAGAACAGCGTTTATCGGCTCTGCCAACCCCATAGTGGCGGTGCCGGTGGTGCCGGCAGCCCCCGCTCCTCCCTGGAGAGCCTCAGCCCGGAGGAGAGCCAAATGGTTCAGCAATCCACACGGCAGGAGCCCCAGGGCCAGGAGCATCACTCCGACCACGTCTACTTGGAGAACAGCGTTTATCGGCTCTGCCAACCCCAGCACAAGGGTGAGGAGCTCCCGACCTACGAGGAGGCCAAGGCGCATTCCCAGTACTATGCCTTGCAGCGGGGCAGCCAGCAGCCTGGAGGGGCCAGCCTGGGAATTTGGGGTGAAAACAGTCCGCGCGGGGCCGAGAGCGGCACCCGACGCCCTGACGAGGGGCTGAAGGACCTGAAGCATGGCCATGTGCGGTCGCTGAGCGAGCGGCTGATGCGGATGTCGCTGGAGAGGAATGGGGCCAAAGCACAGAGCCCCATCAGCGCCTCCCACAGCTACCCTCAGCTCTTCCGCCACCACCAGCTCACTGCCCTCCGAGGGCAGCACCCCGAGGGGCTGGAGCCACGAGGACCCCCCCCGGAGTATCCCTACGTCATCCCATCCCAGGACGCTTACCTGGCCGAACCCCAACCCTGCTCCCGGGAAGGTCCTGGATTTCAGCATCCTGAAATCAGGTAACCTGCAGCCCCTGGGCCCTGCTTTTGGGGTGCCCACTGGGTGCCTCCCAGCTGTGGTGCCCCAGAAGCGGCCAGGATGGATGCTCAGAAGATGTGGGATGTGGAGAGCAGTGGGGGGCCTGGGGCAGCTGTTGCTGATCCCCTTGTCCTTATGGGGCTGGATCCAGCTCAGCCTGCAGGGATCTGTGGGGATGCCTCCAATCCTCTCTTTTCCCCAGTTTCCCCCATCACAGTTGGTTTTTTCCAACTGGTGATGAAAATCCCGTTGCCTCCGCAGACCCTGCCCCCTCCCCATGTGCTGGGAGGATTTTGGGGTTAATTTAGGAGCTGGAACCAGCTCAGGAAATGGCTAAATTTAGAACAATCATGGGGCAGGGTGGAAGGCAAACACGTTCCCCACTCCGTGGAAACCCACCCCAGTTTGCCCCCAGTTCTGCAGGATTGCTGCCGAGCCGAGCCCAGGCTGGTGCGGGGCAGTTAGCAGAGGCAATGAGCAGCACCAGGCAGCTTTCCCCTTCCCTTCAGCAGCTTGACGCCTCTGGCAAAGCCCCACGTTGTCTCTGAGAGGGCCACGGAGAGGTCTGGGGAGCCCGGAGATCCAGGCATTGCCTGGCATTTGGGGAGGGCTGGAAGCAACTTCTTCCAGTCCAGAAAACAATGGGAAGAAGGGAATTGGAGGCTCGATGGGAGGACGCACGCTGCTCCCAGCCCTGCTGACCTATCCAGGCAGAGAGCGATAGCATCTCCGGCAGGAAAACCTTCTCCTTCCAGGGAACAAAGAGGGGAAGGGGAGCCGCGAGGAAGATGTATTTATTCTTCCTCGCTCCTATATCATCCCGCAGGAATGCAGGCCCTTGGCGGGCAGCCCGTGGTGGAGCAGGGCTGGGCCGTGCACAGCCACCCCACTTGGGGTATTCAAGGCGGCTGTGGGATGTCGAGGAACTTGGAGCGGCTGCGTGAGGGGTGGTGGGGCTGGCCCTGCTCCTCCGAATATGGCAAGGACGTATTAATAGTTTGGTGGTGAGAAGCCGTGCCAGGAGCCCTCGCTTTGCCCAGAAAACAAGGAAAAGGGGCAGCGCTGCCGGCTTCCAAGGTGCATCCTTTGCCGAGCTGTCGTCCATCTGCAGCATCCCCAGCAATAGAGTGGGCCTGGGGATATGGGAGCCCATCCTGACCCACCAGCCAGGTCCTGGAGTTGTCAGGTCAAGGCATCCCTGAGAGATGGGGTTTATTTCGTGTTCGAGGGTGCTTGGGTGAGCATGTTTTAGAAAGCAAACGCTTCCCAGCTCTGAAAAGCAGGATAGGCGCTTCCTGCCTCCCTCCTCCTTTGGGGTGACCTGGAGGCACCAGCACCCGCTTGGCCCATGGGTTTGGAGTGGTCAGTGGCACGCTGGAGATGCAGTCGGCTCTCCCGCCCTGCCAAGCCCCTTGACCATCCCTCTCTTCCCTCCCTGCAGGGTGCTGCCCACCCATGTCCCCACCACTTTCCTGCCGCCATCGGGTGCCCTGTGCCCAGGCACGCTAGGTCCCGCCAGTGTGGAGGCACTGGTGAGCGTCCAGGCGGTCTCGGCCAGCAGCCGCCTGGCCCGGGCAGACGCAGTCCTGCGGGAGAACGAGAGGCTCCAGCGGGAGAGTGAGAAGCTGCGGCGGGAGCTGGAGAGCTGCGCCGAGAAGGCGAGCCGCATCCAGAAGGTAAGCAAACAGTGGCAGCCCCATGGCCAGGGCTTCATGTCCCCCCACCCGGGGGGATGCTCAACCAGCTGCTGTGAAAATTCACCCCCTTTAGCGTTTTAATCCCTTCTCCCCTCCCTCCGGCAGCTTGTTCCCCTCCAAGCAGCTGTGTTTTGGCAGCGTGGCAGCCGGGATGGGGGAGAAGGAGCCCATTCTCCAGTGACCCCCTCCCTCTGCCTGTCCCCCTCATCCCCGGCCACCACAGAAAGCCCTTTGTGCAGCTGCGTACAAGGGGCGGCTGTTCCCCACCGGCCAGGCTACGGTGAAGCCAAAACCTGCGGAGGGACTCTTCTGCAAGAAGAAAGGCAGAAAAAATCAGTTTTTCCCCCAAAACGTACACTGGGGGTCAGTCTAGGGGGGGTCCCATGGGTGCGCTGAGCTCCTCTGGCAGCTTGGGTTGGGCTGAGCAACCCGGGTGAGCTTTGGCCAACGTCTCCCTTTCCTTTCCTCATTCCACAAATATCTAACCCCAGCCTGTCCCTTCCTCTGCCCCAGCTGGAGAGCGAGATCCAGCGCATCTCAGAGGATTATGAAAACCTTGTCAAGGCGTCTTCCAAGCGGGAAGCCTTGGAGAAAGCCATGAGGAACAAGAGAGACGGCGAGATGCGACGGCTCCAGGACTTTAACCGAGACCTCAAAGGTGAGGGACCCTCCGTGTCCCCATCCCCGTGGGCGCTCTCTGTCCTCCGGCTTTTCCCTCTGGGTGTTTCCACGGGAAGCCAGGCTTCTCCCACTTCCCCTGGCTGAAATCTTGTATTTAAATCTTAATTGGGTTTAATTGCCTTTGGACCAGAGCGGTTGGAATCGGCGAACAAGCAGCTGGCCAGCAAGACCCAGGAAAGCCAGGAGAGCAACCAGGGCAGCGTGGCCAAACTCCTGGCACAGAGTAAGTCTCCGGGGATGCCCGTCCTCGCCCGGCTCCCTGTGGCATCTGTGAGTGGGATGGCGGGGCTCAGCACGCTGCCTTTCGGCTGGAGGAGGAGGAGGCGGGTGGCGGGCGGCAGCTCTGGCCCTTCCCCGGGGAGGATGGAGCTGCTCTTGGCGCTGGACTCGAGCCATTAATCCCGGCCGGCCGGCTGGCGGCGTGACCCACATTCTCCGCATTCCTGCTGCCGCGCCGGCTCTTCCAGCACCGAGCCCACACTCCCACCCCGCGCCAGCCCGGCCCTTCTCTCTCTCCTCCCTCCTATGCCTCGCAGCTGCGCAGGCTTGGGCTTTTTTTGGGGAAAATATACCTAAAGCCATTATTTTAGCAGAGAGACATGGTATTGGTTTTAGGTGGGAGGAATCACGTCCCCTTCCCTAAGGTGGCTGGATTCACGCCAGGCAGCTTTTACCCTTCATGAGCCAAAATTTAGGCTGGAACGTGGCAAATGTAGGCTTTCGTCCATCTGCCCGAGTGGCTGGGATGTCCCTGGCCCCCATATACCTTGTGTGCTGGGAGAGGGATGGCACAGCCACATTTTGGGGAGCAAAGAGCCCCCATGGGGCTTCGTGGACCAGCCTTAGGGTGGCGAAGCCTCCTCGTCTGAGGCTTGGGGGCTCTCTTGCAGGCTATGAGCACCAGCAGGAGAAGGAGAAGCTGGAACGGGAGGTCTCCCTGCTGCGCAGCGCCAACGAGGACCAGCGGCGGCGGGCAGAGCTGCTGGAGCAGGCACTGGGCAGTGCCCAGGCACGGGCGGCCAAGGCGGAGGCCGAGCTGCGGAAGAAGCGGGCCTACGTAGAGAAGGTGGAGCGGCTGCAGGCAGCCCTGGGCCAGCTCCAGGCCGCCTGTGAGAAGCGCGAGCAGCTCGAGCTGCGGCTCCGCACCCGCCTGGAGCAGGAGCTGAAGATGCTGCGGGCTCAGCAGGTGGGTGCTGGTGAGACATGGCAGTGGGTGCTGGCAAGACATGGTGGGTGCTGCATCCTCCCAGCACCTCCTCATCCTCTCTTTTGGGATTTTTTTTCTGCTGCAGAGGCAGGCGGGCACCGCGGGCGGGGGGACGCCGGAGCTGAGTGCTCACACACTCTCTGAGCAGCTGAGGGAGAAAGAGGAGAAGATCCTGGCCCTGGAGGCTGACATGACCAAGTGGGAGCAGAAGTACCTGGAGGAGTGCACCATGCGGCAGTTTGCCATGGATGCTGCAGCCACCGCGGCTGCCCAGCGGGACACCACCCTCATCAGCCATTCCCCGCGGCATTCCCCCAACAGCAGCTTCAACGAGGACCTCCTCCTGGCCAGCCACAAGCACCAGGAGATGGAGAACAGGTAGGCCCACCTCGCCGGCAAGCTTGCGCCGTGGTCTGGCCAGGCAGTGCCTGCATCCTCCTCCCCTACCTCTGGCTCCTCTCCCAGCTTCTGCCTCTTCTCCTCTCCAGGTTAAAAGCCCTTCACGCCCAAATCCTGGAGAAGGACGCCGTCATCAAGGTCCTGCAGCAGCGCTCACGGAGGGACCCCAGCAAAGCTCTCCAGGGCTCCCTGCGGCCAGCCAAGTCCGTGCCCTCCGTCTTCGCCGCCTCTGCTGCCCTGAGCTGGCCAGGGGCTGGCCAGAGTGACCGGTTGGCCGAGGGCAGCTCCCGGGGCAGCACAGGTAAATAGAGGCACCTGCCCGTTCCCTGCCTTTGCTTCGTGGCAGGGAGTTGCCTGCAATTTCTCCTGAGGTTTTGGAAGTAGAGGGACTGGGGAGGGGGGGTTTCTCCAATGAGCCATAGGGACCGTCCGGAGGAGCTGGCAATCCCTAACGGCGTCTCCTCCAGCAGGCAAAGCCACTGCCGAAGGGACAGCAGCACCCGCTGCCCTCCCCCTGCCCTCCCACTCCAAGCATGGCAGCAAGGATGGCAGCACGCAGACGGACGGGGTGGCCGAGAGCAGCGGCCAGGGTGAGGGCACTGAGTGCCAGGCCGGTTTGCTGGGTGAGTCCCCTGGGGATGGCACGGGGGAGAGCTGGGGATGCTCCAGCACATGGGCTTGGCATCCAGGAGACGGGCTTTGCACAAGCATTGATGATTTTTTAAGGCATTTTAAAGGCCCCAGTTGAGTCTGGTGGGTTTGAATCCCTGCAATCACTCATTGCTTTTTTGTTTTTAAGGCGCAGAGCTTTTTTCTTGAACACCCTGGGGGGAGGCTGGACCAGCGGTATGCTTGCTGCCGGCCCTTTGGTGGGGTGGGTGCCATGCCGATGCTCTTCACCTCTCCTCCAGCTCTCACCTTCTTTCTCTGTAGAGAGCTCGGCCGCTGCCAGAGCCCTGGACCTGTCTGACATGGTGGAGATCCTGATTTAAGGCCACCCAGGGGCTGCACACTGGCCCCTCTGCCCTCCCTGCCTGCTGCACAGGCAGAGCCGCCCTGCCTGCACCTGCCTGGGACAGAGGAGCCTGCGGGAAGGAGGACTGAGCCTGGAGCTCAGCGGCATCCCTGCGGCTGGTGGCTGGAAGGCCACTGTCCCCACTCAGCACCTGCATGGGTCCCCAGCTGTGTGGGGAGCACTGGAGCCCCGGGACCCCACAAGCGGCGGTGGGGGCTCACGACCCTTCTGTAAATACACTTGGGTTTTGTACGACGGAAGCAAATGTATTTATCGTTTCTGCCTCTTCTCCTTCCCGAGGTGGGGGCTTTCTTCCCATCCCCTTCCTTGTTGGCTCCATCCTCATCACAGCTCCAACCCCATCCCACTCCTGGGTCTTGGTCATCCACATCCACTGAAGCGCTTGGACTCCAACTGGAATTTCCCGCTCTGCTTGCCCGAACTGTACCCACAAGCTGATGTCTCTGTGCAAGGGCAGAGCCGGGAGGGATCCTCCGCAGGTCCCATTGACTGCCCGGATCCACGTGGCCAAGCAGAGCGCCGGGAGCCCCAAACCTCCATCATCTGCATCTTGCCTCTGGGTTTTCAGCACAGGGTGGCAGTGAAGCAAAAGAGAAAATGGTAATTGAGGGAATGAAAGGCGGAGGAGAAATCCCCTTGAAGCCAGAGGTGAAACACTCGGAGTGAACTGAGGACGGCTGATGGAGGCAGTGGGACGTGCTGCCCCTCTTGTGGCTTCATCCCACTGCCACATCCCCTGGCTACTGGCAGGGGGGCTCTGCCCCCGCCCGTAGCCAGCGCTGACATCTCGCTCCTCTGAGCTCAGACACTTCCCGTCCTTGCCCTTCGTGTATGTGTATGTATATGTATTCTGCCCGTAGCCAGCGCTGACATCTCGCTCCTCTGAGCTCAGACACTTCCCGTCCTTGCCCTTCGTGTATGTGTATGTATATGTATTTTTTTTCTTTCTTCTTTAAACGTGTGCATTTGCTGGACAACTGCATTTTTTATTTTTCTCTCCCAGACACGTAAAAAATGCGTTCGGTTCTCGTGCATTGTTTACAAGGTGGAAAACAAACAAACAAAAAATTATGAAAGAGGAAAAAAAAACCCCACAACTTAATATATTTTATATTAATATTGGTATTTCTTTTTAAGTATTTTTTTTCGTGCTGTGAACTTTTTTTTTCCCCTGCCAAAGACGATGAGTTCTTGTTTGTGCGTTTTAAGTTATCTTAAGTATTTAAACGTAAACCTGGCTGTTTCGTTATGCCGCCCTATACCGAGATTGCTGTAGCATTCCACTTGGTATAACAATATTTTAATAAAAAAACCCCAAATATTGATCCACAGGCACTCTTTTTTCCCATGTGATGGGGCGAGACGGAGGTGCCACCAGGGGGAAGGGGTCTAGGGGTGGTGACCCCCTGGCTGAAACATTGCCCTTCCCAGCTCCAGAGGGCAGCAATTTGGGAGAATAAATGGTCAAGAGCATCTCTGCATTCCCCAAAATCCCACTGGGATCCCATTTCCCTCACCTCGATTGGGGGAAAAGGATGGAGTTGCCTAGAAATGTCGATGTAGTTTCCTTCCTGCGTGTAGTGCTCTGGTAAGTCCATCCTGGTGGGATCCTGCCCTCCTAAGTCCCCCCTGCAGGGACTCCTCAACGGCATCTCCAAGCACAGCTGGACCTTCCTGGTCCCCAACGTCCCCCGTGGCTTTGCAGCCACCTCCAAGCCCTTCCCACCCTGCTCAGCTCCTTGGTCTTCTGGAAGACCAGAAGTTCTCCTGGTGTTCAAGCTAGGGTTGCCTTAAGTCTTCCACAGCCATGCCGTACTGCTCCCCAGCCCTTCCCCTGTGAGCTTCTTGCTCACTGCTGTCATTTGACTCTTATTTTTAATAGCTGTCGCATTAATGCTTCCAGGGGGCATCCCTGGGGACTCTGCTCTGGCTGCCTGGGTGCTGGCAGCCTGGCTGGAGCCATCACCAGCCGGGCTGGGGCTTTCCCTTCTGTGCAACACTTGGCATTTATTGGCAGCTCATTTTTTTTTTTTTTTTTTTTTTTTATCCTGCTGTCCCTGGGGACTAGGAGATCTTGTGCAAGTCTCTGCAATGGGCTTTAGCTCAGATTATGCAGAACAATGGCATAAGAAACCAGCTTTGCTGCCAACTCCTCCCTGGAAGGTGGCTTAGGACTCCATTGAGGATCACTGATCTTGGTGGGACTGCGATGCTGAATGCCGGCTTAGTTCTACCCTTCCCACCCAGGAACCTAGAAGGAGCGTGGCTGAAAATTTGGGGCTTCCTGTGGCTGTGGAACAGGTCTACAGCCCTGCAAGAGCAGGTTAGAGAGACTCAGAGCAATGGGAAGCTCGGAGCTGGGCTCCTCCTTCCACCCATGGCTTCTCCTGGGTTTTGCAAGCAGGGAAACAAGCTCCCCCTGTGCACAGGGCATGTCTGAAGGGAACCCTTCTGCCCTCAACAAAACAGGGCCAGCGATGGGGAGGACTGGGTGGGAAGCTCACAGGGAGCTGCTGCTGCTGGGAATATGTCAGGGGGTCCCGGCAACCCCCAGCCAGGGGCCGTACCTGCCCTGCCTCCCCCAGCTTCTGCTGCCCCAGAGCTGCAGGCAGCCGCCCGGGAAGGCTTGCAGCATTCCTGGCATACCGCAGCTCTCACGCCCCACGCTTTATTTACCCAAATCCGGATGTGGAGCGGCCTTGTGGCAGGTCTGGCTGTTTGCAGGCAGCTTTCCGGGTGCAGGGATTCAGGGAATGGGCTCCTGTTGAGAGCTTTGCCCACTGCTTGGCCACCCTCTGTCCTGCCCATTGCCCTCTGGACCCCCATCCCCAGGGCTTTCACAGTCTCCGGGAGCCAGAAAACGGGGGAGCACAACCCTGTACGAGTGAGGTGGCAGAGAAGCGTAAAAAAATGGGAAGGGAAAGGAAAACCCCAAAGCCCATCTGTGAAGGCGGGAGTCGGGCTGTGGGGAGAGGATGCCCAAGCCTGGCAGGTTGGGGCAGGAGGTCACGGCTCCTCCTGTTACGCCCCCAAGGATGCGGCAGCAGTGCCCAGATTCGTTTGTTTTGGTAGGGTTGCTTTTCAGCCAGAGCAACAGTCTGATGGAGCCCCACACCTTGGCGCAAGGAAGGCTGGTGTGGGTGTGTGTTATCACCCGCTTTATCACTCTGTCATCACAGGCATTTCCCTCCGCTCTTTCTGCACTGTCTCACCGGGTTTCACCATCAGCATTGCTCAGACCCACAGTCCTTTACCCCATGTGGGTCCTGCTCAGGCCAGGACATGTCCCTGTCCCTGTGGCACAGTTGTCAGTGACTCTTTTGCTGTTTCAGCTGAAATACCATGCAGGAACCAAACCTCCTGCTCCTGCTCCCATCCCTGTGTCCGTGATCTCTGTGTCCTTGATCCTTGTGTCCCAGCATCCCTGCGTCCCTGCATCCTTGATCCTTGCGTCCCTGTGTCCCTGCATCCCTGTGTCCCTGCGTCCCTGTGTGCTTGATCTCTGCATCCCTGCATCCCTGTGTCCTTGCACCCCTGTGTCCTCAGCCCTTGCATCCCTGCATCCCTGCTTCCCTGTGTCCTTGATCTATCTCTGCATCCCCATGACCCTGCATCCCTGTGTCCTCAGTCCTTGCATCTCTGCATCCCTGTGTCCTTGATCTCGCATCCCTATGTTCCTGCATCCCTGTGTCCACAATCCTTGCATCCTTGCATCTCTGTGTCCCTCTGTCCCCATGACCCTAAGACGGGGTGGCTGGAGATGTCTGCAGGGCTGCTGGCTGGGCTGGCGCCTGGATGCAACACCTTCTGTGGGCTGCACATCCACAGCCCTGGAGAGATGGAAAAGGGCCAGTGGGCTCTGCTCTGAATGCCATCACTGTCACCCTGGCGGCTTTGAATGAGACACCCTGTCCTGGGGCAGCAGCTCTCTCGCGGGTGAAAGGGAGGTGGCTCGTCTGGCCTGGGGGCTGTTCGGGGTGGGATGGTCCCTCCCGTGGTCACCGCTGGTCAGGACAAGGCTGAGGATCTTGTTGGGGCCCCGTGGCTGTCCACTAAATCCCATTCCCAGCCAGGAGCACCTCATTCCCCTGGTGCCACACCACAGCAGCATCTCTGCAGCTTTGGTTCCTGCTTTTCCTCATTCCTCCTTGGAGCCTGGAGGTTGAGGCTTGGTTCTTGGAGCATCCTTGGAGCTTGGCAGGTCCTTCATTGGCCCTCGTCCCTCCTCGTCCTCTCCTCCTGCATCTCTTCTCCTTTTCCACTTGCCAAATGCAAGAGCTGGACGGTGAAAGACAAGCTCATCACAACAACCTTATGATGGAAAACAGCTCTTTGAAAAACCAAAAAATCCCCACCAGGATTTGGGCAAAAGGGAATTTCACTCCCCTTCCAAATAATCCTGATTCTTGTAGGGGAAGGTTGGTGATGCTGCGGGCCAGCCCCGCAGCTGGCTTCCTAGCAAACCAGTCAGGCAAACCGCAGTGCTTTCTCCTGCCTCAAGTCCCAGCTTGCTCCTCAGGCCGGCAGGAATGAAGCTCTCCCCGCTGGGCCTGCTGAACCCTTCCCTTCCCCCTTCCTCCCTCCCTCGCCCCACCGCCTTCCCCGGGGGCTCTGCTGGACACCCAAGCTCATGGGTTCTGTTCTGTGCCCAGGGCTTGTTGGGGGGCTCTCCCCTGGCTTCCTTCTTCTGCGTGGCCAACGCTCCCCCGCCCCAAAGTCCTTGCATCAGGCTTTGCATTCCGTTGCAGTTATGAGCCACCTCTAAGATGCCCCCTCCATGCAGAGCATTGTGTAGCAGGCGCTGGAGCAGAGGAAGGACCCGCGGGGTGGGGTGAGTGGTGTTATTTAGGGGAGATGCACAACCCCGTGCACACAGGGGTGGCTATGATTCCCTCCGGGATGCTCCATGCACCAGCCGTGGAGCAGCGCGAGCATCCTCCAGCACCCGGAGCTCCTTCTCCATCGTCCCCAGCCCCAGGTCCTTCCTGAAGCCCATCCTCCTGGGCCCGTGGTGGGGACCAGCCCGGTGTCATGGCAGGGATGCCCAGCTCCTGCCCTCACAGCCAGTGCAGGCAGGCTGGGAGAGCCGCCCAGTGCTTTGCTGGGCTAAGCAGAAGCGGTTGGTCCGTGGCGCGAGCACGGCAAATTCCTCATTCCTCTTCCCTGTGCTGTGCTGCCTGCCTGCCATCTTTGCATGCAAACAGTAAACAGGCTGTTATTATCCCGGATGCTTTGAATAACTGTGGCTATTTTTTCTCTTCCCAGTATTCTAAAAAGGCAAAAAATTCCCTGTGGTTTCTGAGTCAACTTTTTTTTCTCGCTGTCTTTTCTTTCCTTCCCACCACCTCTGTGACCTTGAAAAACCAGGCGGACAAGCTCGCTGGTTCTCCCTGCTCGCACCCGCTCCCCAGCCATGCTCTGGGTGCCGCTCTCGCTGCTCCCTGCGGCTGGCAGCGGGCAAATTTGGGGCCAAGTCTGGTGGCAGAGCAGCCCCAGGCTGGCGGTGGTGGGCAGGATCCAGCCCGTTGGGCACCTTGCCCATCACCTCCCCTGGCTGAGGCAGCTGGGGATGCTTGAGGCAGCTGGGGATGCTCGAAGCTGCTGGGGATGCTCCAGGGGTGCAGCTCGTGCAGGCAGCTGGGGCAGGGGTGCAGGATGCTGCCTGTGCTCCTTGGTTTCTGTCCCCAGGGATTGGAAGACATGTGTCCGGGAACAATGCAGGCAGCCAGGAGCCGAGGGGAGCATGAGAGCAGCCTGCCCATCCAGCCCTTGCAGGCAGCAGGTATTCCCTGGTTCGCCCCGCAGGTCCCCTGGCAAGGCTGGGACTCCTTCCTCCCCTTTCGTGCCTCCTCATCCTCCTGCAGGGCAGCCCCATAGGCACTCCTCTGCCTTTGCTCTTAGGTGTGATACCCAAAAGGCCTCCGTGGACCTGGTATCAGGGCCTTTGGATGGGCATATGGTGGGCAGGGGCCAGGCAGAGGATGGCTGTGGCCAAAAGCCCCTCTCCAGCCTGGGCTTCAGCACCCTCAGGTCTCCAGGAGGTCAGAGCTGGTGGCAAGAGGCATGGGATGAATCAGGGCTCCCATATCCCCGCCAGCTCCTCTGGCTCTTCAAATGCAAGAGTTTGCTGGTGTGTGGGGGTTGGTTTATTGGGGGC
Organism: Aptenodytes forsteri; assembly: GCF_000699145.1. Lineage (NCBI taxonomy): Eukaryota > Metazoa > Chordata > Aves > Sphenisciformes > Spheniscidae > Aptenodytes > Aptenodytes forsteri. The sequence continues at coordinate 1,863,692 of NW_008795924.1, forward strand.
CTTCTTTCCCTCCCCCAGGTACGTTACTTCACACAAAAAATGAGTCTGGGCCACGCCGCCCAAGTGCTGGTATGTGGGTCACGCACCCCTGCCTGCGTGCGGGCACTGCCTCTGCAGGCAGCACTGGCTGAGGTGGACTGTTGGGCCAGGGCCGGCTGCAGGCAGGGAACACCACACTCAGCTGCATCTCTGCCTGCTGGAGGAGGAGATGCCTGGCGGGGAGGGCTCCACGTTCAGCCCCACGTTGTTTCATCTCGGCAACATTTTCAGGATGCTTCGGATGCTCCGGTGGCCAAGGAGCAATGGTGAGCCCGGATGGATGGCGGTGAGGAGACGAGGAAGAGGACGTCGGTGCCAGCTGGGATGTGGAGGATGGGCAGGATCCACGCCGTGCCTCTCGCCCATTGGTGGTTTAATGCCGATACGCGATGGTGCAGCTGGATCTCTCTTCAAGTTTCCGGCTGGAGCTAGGGCTCTGTTCAGACAGCAGTAGCGATGACCAATGAGCGGCTGATAAATTCATCCTCGTGCAGCATCTCCGGGGGAAAACCAGTGCTGGGCTTTTGCAGGGGGGTTTGTCTGTGCTGGGAAGGCACCAGGGCGGGAGCTGGGGGACGGTGGGTCCCCAGGACGGGTGGGCTCTAGACACCAGCTCTATGATGGTGGAGCACCCACACGGACGTGTTGAGGCAAGTGTTGGATGAAAGGCTTGGGAATCGAAAGCTCCCTTGGGGTAATGAGAAGGTGCAGCAAGTGGGATGGGGGAGATTCAATGTCTGGAGAGATCCGAGCGCGAGGCCCCACCTCTGGGACTCAACGCTTCCCAGGAACGTGAGAGCAGCAATAACCAGGCAAGAGAGCAGGAGCAAAGGGCTCTCTGCTCGGCAAAGCCGGGTCACGGGAAATCCCAGCATTGCTGAGGTTGGCAGGGAACCCCAGAGACCCCAGGTCACCTCCCCGCCTGAAGCAAAGTCACAGCAGGAGACTGAGAACCTCATCAAGTGGAGCTGCCATTGCCTGCGGGGATGGGAGTCCCCCAGCATCCAGGCAGGCCCCGCTTGTTTGTTAGAGCAGGAGCACGCAGAGGACTCACAGGATGCTGGCCACAATGGCACTGCTGAATGAAAGCAGGGGGACAAGCTGCCTGGAGGCGTGAACAATGACCACAGCCAGGCACACAATAATTTTAAGCTCCAGCCTAATAGTGGGGGAGGCTCCAAAATCAGCTGGGGCTTGGGGACATGTCCCACGTGCCTGCCCCCCACAGAGCTCATGTGATGCCATCTCTTGCTGCGCACAACACTCATCATACTACTCATGTGTGTAAATTAAAGTATTTCTGTATTTCTACGTTCCCTGACAGCTATAGGTGACTTCTGTTATATAGGGCAGCCATAAGCATCCCTGACATCGCACACATTGCCTGGGATCAATGGTTCAGTGTGAGCGAAGGGGAGAGATGCAAGAAGTGTTTTTGAGTGAAATACATTTTTTTAGCTAAACATTATTCACGCCACCCCTGTCAGTGTTTGAGTTGTCGCTGGCCCAAGATGCCTTTTCATTTCTTCATTTATTTTGACCAAAAAAACAACCCTAAGTATTTCACTGTGACATTTTGGAAGCCCGACTTCCCACCAGGCAGGGGTTGTTTCCCAAAGCTTTTCATTTTCGAACGTGCCACTGAAAATATTTAAGCAGAAATTAGAAAGAAAAGGAACCAACCACCCTGCTAGAGCTGATGTGGGGTTTTTTTGTTTGCTCATTGGGTTTTGCTGCAGCAGAAAAGTTTTAGAGGTTCATGGCATGTCCCAGCACACCGTCGGGACCGGCACGAGGAGACGGGGCTGGATCCGGCATGGAGCAAAGGGCAAGTCCCCAGGGCTGCAGGGCTTCCTCGGCAGGACAGGCAAATGATGTTCAGTCACAGGGGATGGAGACGGTCGGAGCCATCACTTGGAGCGGGGAAGGTCTTTAAAAACCACTGAACTTCATTTCCCAGGTCTTAACACCAGCACTGAGTCACTGCACAGTAACACTGCTCAGGAAATTTCAAGTGAAACATTTTCCCATACAGAAATGGCTTGGTTTCTCCTTTTTTTTCTTTTTTTTTTTAAATAAAAAAACCTGGCTTCTTCCTTCCAGGAAAAATTGGACGTTTGGCCTTCCTGCCCACTGGAGGGGAAACATTTAATCGTAATTTTGCTTCCCTCTCCATTTTTGAGCTAAAACTCTTCTAAAAGAATAAGCGTGTAAGAATTTGTATTGGTTAATTGAAGAGAAGGTTCCTATTTCTCACTGGTCTCATGCTTAAGGAAATCACAGAAATACTTAAATTTGGGGAAAACAATTGGCTTCAGGCCGAAGGAAAGTTTTAACTCCCGATGCTTGAAATTTTACATGTACAAGGTTTCCTTGAAATTTTTCACTTGGGGGGGGAGGGCAGAATCACTTCCCTTGAATTTCCTAATTCTTCAGTTGAGAAAGTCAGAGTGTGTTTCATCTCAAGCTGACACTTTGAAGCAAAGACGGGATGCCGCAGCCACCATCAGAGCTGGGACGGGGGAGATGCCCGGTCTCCACGTCAGGCACTGGGGGCGACCGCCTTCCCTGTGTGCCCCCTCCCCGGGGAGCTTGGCTTCCCCAGCTGCCTGCCCCGCTCGCTCCCTCCCACTGGTGCAGGCTGGATGCTGCGGGGAGAGGGGTGAGAAAGGCGTTACAGAGCCTGAAATGAGAAAAAAACAAGTTTCAGGGAGAAAAACACAAACAACGAGAGGCAGAATGTGAATTTTGGCCTCGATGGAAAATGACATAGGCTGGAAAATATTCCCACCCGCATTTTTACAGCCTTAAAGTGCGATCTTTTTATTTTTTTCCTCTTGCATAGGGTCCAGCAAGAAGTAACACTACACTAGCGATCCCATGGCATGCCCCAGGAATTTGTAAGCAACACCGTATTTGCCGAGTAAACAGGGGTCGGTATGGAGGGTAGGTCAGGGCCACGTGTGCCCAGACCCGCCGGAGAGCAGCGCCTGCCACTTTCGGGAAGTGAGGGCAAGCCTCCGCTACCATGACTGGCCATCCTGGAACTCCTGGCATGTCTTGGACCCACCAGAAGTTTAGAAGTGTGTTTCCACGGTAACCAAAACATTATTTTTTCCAGCTGTCCAAAAAAAAAAAGTTGAATTAAAAAAAAAAAAAAAGAAACAGAACCAACATAGGAAATTCTAAGAAAATGAAATCAACCGGAAAACTGGCAGGCGGGTCCCTCTCTCCAGCCCTCCCTGATGAACATTGGCTGGAGGCAGGCAGGGAAGATGCTCGTGGTGCGAGCGAGGTCCTCTCCATGCAGGAAAGCACACCAGGGCCACGCTCACCAGCCGGGGCTATTCCTGAGCTGCTGCCCCATGCGCCAGACCAGGAGTGGCTCCATTCCGGAATAGAGCCACCACAGATACACTACACTGTGGTGGCTATTTTGGGTTGTGTCCTTGCAGAGTTAAATGTGTGTCTCCAGCACCCAGGAGGCTCCTTCTCTAGAGCCCAAACACAACTCGCTTCTGCCCAAAAGCCCCTAAATTTTCATCTTGGTCCTCGCTCCTCTTCCCTTCATTTTTCTCCCCATCTTGCTTGGCTTTACAGCACGTCTGTTTAACCAGCAGTGTTGCTTTTTCTTCACCACATTTGGCTGGGTGCTCCCAGGGCTCCAAGGCTGAGTGGTATGTGGAGCCAACCTCGCTTGGGGAGGACTGTGGGCCGGTGGGGAGGAAGGCTCAGCATCACCCAACACCCAGCCTCCCTGTGCACAGCTCACTGGCAGGTCAGGAAGATATCACAAGTCCCAGCCATTTTTTTTTGCGCTCTGCTTTCTTATTTATCACTGCTTGCAGGGCGTAATCCCTGCTGTCCTCCTTTTCTATGCCAGGCATTTGCTGGCAGTACTGCCGGGTGAGCTCCAAGCCGGCAGTGAGTCTCTGCCCTGCCACGGAGCTGCAGCCAGGAGGGTGCAAGGGAAGCCAGGCAGCTAAGGCAGGAGAGCCCACTTTGGCTTTGCAAGGTCCGAGACGACTGTAAGAGAGAAGACGACCCATGCAAGAGAAGGGCATGTGTGCCACAGCAGCTGAGCTCAGGGAGGCAGCTGGTGGCTTTGTGGGCATTTGTGCTGCAGAGGAACAGGAGTGAGGGGGAATGAACATCGCTCTTGAGACTGCTGCACCATGGGCAGCAGGAGGGCTTGCTCAGGAGGCTGAGGTTGCAGAAAGCATCGCTCTGTGGTAAAGCAAGTTAGACATCACATCACCCCCCTTGGCTTCTGCTTGCTTCCAGGCAGGAGAACCAGCCCCAACCCTTCCAAACCACGTGCTCTTCATGCTCCACCAAACACCATCTCCACTCCCATGGTCCAAACACCATCTCCATTCCACAGTCCATCTCCACTCCCACCGCTCCTTGGAGGCTGGTGCCCTGGCAGGTGGGAGAGCACTGAAAATGACTCTGAATCTGGAGCATCTCCAGCTCCACAACCTGTCCTGGCTCCAGCATTGGGGATCCTTGGTGCTAGAACTAGGGATCCTTGGCGTGACCACGGCACAAACAATTAATACAGGCTCCTGTTGTGTCGTGGATCCCTCTTGCTGCCTCTACACACAGCCTTGCATTGCACAACCAAAGCACAGCTGTGCATCTCCCCGACTGTCAGATCTCACTCACACACCAGGGAACAAAATCCTGGGATGACAAAGCAGCAGCATGCCAGGGTGAGCTCTACCACTGTAAAACAAACATGAGGCTTAACTCTTGAAAGCCAGCACGGGCAGAGCATTCCCAAGCATCTCCATTTGGGGCAGACTGTTCCCACTGTCGGTCCAAAACAAGCTCAGTCCCTTCCTTTGCTAGAAGAATGGGGACAGATGGCCTTTGTGGTGGGTCCACTTTCTGTGCTTTTCTCTCCCTTGAAGATGTCATTTTAGGGCAACAGGTCTTTCTGCAGCTCAGCCCTGCTGTCCTTCTGTCCTAGGTGGCCATGGGTCAACTCCTTCTGTGTTTTGACAGCAGGCTCTAACCACCGAAAGACGTGGGCTTGATTGTGCTACCCACGGACACATCAAGGGCTCAGGAACAGTTGGTCTTCCTTCCTGCAGACAAGAATTTGCCAGGTAACCCTGGATGCTCCCTGAGCTTGACTTTAAGAGCATGACTAGAAAGTGTTGGCTGGCTCCAACATGCCGAGGCAAGCACTGCCTCTTCCTTCAGGTTCTGCAACAAACCGCTGGTTCTTTGCTTTTGTGCAACACCTGGAGACTTTCCAGAAGCTGGAGCAGGTAGGGGAGGAATGGGAGCCTGTGCCGCTGAGCCTCCCGGGAATGCTGGGTCAGCCTGCGGTCCTGCACGGGGTGTTTGCTGCTGAGCTCCATCCCTGGCACAGCGGGTCGGGATGGTGCTGCCGCACTCACCCCCACCCCAGGCGCAGAACCAAGGTGGATTTTGTGATACCTTATTTCATTTTATCCATCTGGTCTCAAACCAGTTTCCCAGGGGCTGGGAAGGACACTCCTCTCGTATTCTGGTGTTGTTCAAAATTGAGAATTCTGCAAATTCTTTTGAAACTCCCCAACTTTCTCAGCTTCCCTGCAATCTCGGGGCTTCACTGCCCTTGAAAACCGGTGGAATGAGCAGCATTTCCCTGGTGTCGTAACGCTGACATAACAGGGTGGTGAATCAGTGGGGATCTTTCTGCCTGAACCACGTTGTATCATTGTTATTGCTGAAGTTTTGCTATTTTAAGCCACAAAGCCCCGTACAATCCAGTCTAAGTAAATGGCAAGTAACTCTGTCATATCCGATTTCAAATCTATGAACTGGTGAGAACTGTATTAATGCAAAACTATTCTGGTTCATGAGACCCTGCTCCAAACAAACTGGATGCCATGTGGTAATCCAAGTGGTGTGTAACATTATAAAGTGTATAAATAGCCATTGCTGGCCTTCGCCTGGGTGTGATGGAGGGGCAGAGGGAATTATAACACCCATGTTTGCCTTAGAAAGATGAGCCGAAAGCTAGCAGTGGGTTTAGGGCTTGAATTTACATTCAGTTCTGGTTTTTGCCACAACACAGACACCAAAGCAGGTCAGCTTTGCTTAATAGAAACCTCATGAGACCTTCAGCCTGCACTGTCTTTTTCAGGTCTTTAAGTAACACCCATCAAACCAGAGTGCTCGGTTCCTAAACGGTGGTCCCCGCTTTGCCACCTGGCCGCAGCATCACTGCTGCCGGCCTGCCAAGGAGGGGTTTGTCGCACGCTCCTGCCTTCTCCAGATTTAGAGCTTCCTGCTGCATTGAAACCAACCCATCCAGCAGCCTCCAGTGCACCTCATGCTCTCCCAACTTTTCCAAGAAAAGGCTGACATATCTGCAGATTGAGGGGCAGAGGCCACAGAGCCACCAAAACAAGGAGAAGCAATTCCCCAGATGCCCTAGCAAGACATGGCCCGCATGGGGAGATCCTCTGAGTGCCTGGAGGTGACGGGGGAGTGCATCAGCCCGCGGGTTACAGTAGCCTTGTCACCAAGGGCTGAGCCCCGCTCGGATCCCGGCATCCCCCTCGCCCAGGGCGCGGGGTGAATGAACTCCAGTGCTGGAGTTTGGAGCGGACACTATGTCCACATTCTTCGGCCCGGGGCCAGGAATGTCAGCTCCTGTCCCGACGCCAGGGGCTTGCATTCCTCTCCGATGCTGCTCCCAAAAAATGCCAGCCCAGAACGGTGCAGGGGAGAGGGGTGCCGCTTGGCCCAGGGAGACGGGAGGAGACATGCTAAGCCCGCAGAAAAGCCTTTACCGTGCTGGTGGGTGTGTGGCAGAGCCGGGCAGGGGTTAGCATGTGTGTGCTCGTGTGTGTTTACTAAACACTGCTCCCGGCCAGAGGGAATGGCTGGAATTCACACCCCTCGCTCCCCGCCAGACCCCAAGGACACGCGGGCAGACCCGGGGAATTTGCTCCTCCAGCCTGTTGCCATGGCTGAATATTTCAGATACCCAAGCAGTAAAAAAAAAAAAAAAAAAAA